>NC_133454.1:107691030-108021030 GCF_048565385.1 Saimiri boliviensis | reverse complement strand
GATTAGATTTTTCTTTTTCACTTCTTCAACAGGCACATTTTAGACAAACTGACAGCAAATCCATTATGTAATGGCCACTATAAAAGCTTTCATCAGGAGTGTGCATGTTTAGTGTCTGTGTGGGAGAAACTGGGTTATGGTAGTTGAAAAGCCAAAAGATTCTAGAGTAAGATAGAACTGGGCATTTAAGTTCTTGGCTCCATAGATAATGCTATCAGAATTCTCTTGAACTTGAACTCCCAACCTTAGGTGATCCGCCCACCTTGGCTTCCAAAGTGCTTGGATTACAGGTGTGAGCCACCACGCCCAGGCTGCAATCAGAATTCTGTAACCCTGAGGTTGAAGGGTTGGTTGACTTTAGACAGAAGCCGTCTGCATCTTCAAACCTTTAGACTTGGGGGTTCTCAGACGTTTATTTCCGTAAGCGATATGTAACAAGTTATAGAGGATGATATTACAGGAATATCATAAGGATCTAATATTATAATGTATGTGAATGAAATGTATACATTCTCTACACTAGAGAAATCTTTTGTCTTTTTGTATTACATATTAAAACAAATGGAGAAAATCATGGAGGGTTACAGGAGAGGGTGTGAGAAGCAAATCATTTTTGTTAATAATGTTACGGTTTAGAGCAAAGAGACTGCCAGGAAGCAGATGAAATATTGATGCTAGAATATCCAGTGTCCAGGCTTCTTTAAAATGCTACCTACATATGAGTCATTTGGAGATAATGTTAAAATGCCAGTTCTGATTCAGATTGTCTGGGAGTGAGTTCGGAGATTCTGCTTTGCTTAAAAGGGCCCATATGATGCTGATGCTAACTCTCTGTGTAGGAAAGTTTTATGTCTTCAGATTAAGGGTCAACTGAGTATCTTCTCAAGAAGAAACATTTGTTGGGGTTTATATGCCAAGGCAGTACCATTCAGCCTCGCTAACACCCATCTTGCTACACCATAAAAAAAGCTTTCTGCAGTTTCTGAGTTTATTCTTAAGTATTGAGAAAGCATTCAGCTTTCACTGTTTGGCTGGGGCTGCTGGCTGACAGCAGTGAGGTAGGAGTTTAAATTTAATAGAATTAGGAATAAACAGGATCCAGAGAGAGAGAGAGAGAGAGAGAGAGAGAGAGAGAGAGAGAGAAAGAAAGAGAGAGAGAGAGAGAGAGAGAGAGAGAGAGAGAGAGAGAGAGTCTATGCAGTACCAAGGGAGAAGAGTTGCTGCTTGTCTCTTGACGAGACCTCATCTAACAGAGGTCTTTAAATGCTGCCTTAAGAACCTTGGGTATGTGATGGGTTGTCTTAACTGTCTTTTTCCTTGACATATTGCATGTTTACATTAGCTTGGACCCTTTACTTTCCTAATACAAATAGGAACAGGAAGAGGCCGTCTGAGATTTCCCCCTCTTTTCATAGTTTAAGTTCAATTTAGCAAACAGTTACTGACTGGTAGGTTACAAAGTAGTGGACGAGGCACTCTGAGGAACATGAGGATCAGAACAGAAGAGAAGTTCCGAGTACTGTCAGTTTACCCATAGAAGATATGGACATGAAAAATAACCAAAAATAAGGCAGGTTGAACTTAAAAACACTGGTTATGGACAAAAACATGCTTAGAGAGCTGGAAGAAATTGAAATCATTGCTGCCAGGGAGTTAGGAAGACATTGTAAAGGAGGAAGACTTTGAGTAAGGATTTAGAACATGGTTATTTGCACATGGAGAGAGAAAATACTGAGACCAAGTCTTTGACGTGTTGTAGAAATAGGAGAGCAAAAGCAGAGACATGGGTTGGAGTAATTTAAGTAGTACCATGTTGAAATTTAAATGTCATTTTTAGGAAATCAGCTTAAGCCCTAGGTCTTGTGTGGGATTGTTAAAGATAAGGGATACTATTTTAAGGCAGCATTTTTGCTGTATTTATCAAGACACAAGAAAAGATTTGAAAATGCCACTCCATCTCTTTTGTTGCCTACCCTTGGAAGATACTCTTTAAGAACAACAATAATGTGAAACTTGTGCTGCTGTGTAAACTTTGGATCCTTCTGAGTTCCACTGAACAATGCAGTGTACCATTTGTGCTGAGCATGTTGTCAATGTATCTGGATTCGTTAAAATACAGGAAGTGCACAGTATTAAGTCTTCGAGACTCAATTTTTTGTAAACTCTTTTCGGCCGTGGCTGTTTGCAGATCACTTTACATTCCTTCTCATTTGTGCTGTTACTTACCTTTCTTTCACGTCTTTCTATTCCTTCTCCTGCCCCAACTTTGGTGGTGTAAGATATTGCGAAATTATTTTGATTTTTGTCAAATCAGGCTGCCAAATCCAAAATTCCAGGCAATAAGCAAACTTCCTGGGCATAGATATTTCCTACCAATCAGGGTTTTCATGATTATCTAGCATTTATCTTCATTTTTTTAGTTTAAAACAAATAAACAACAAAACGAGACACTGAAAGGCAATATAGAGGAAGGTAGAATGGAGGGTGGCAGAATATGAGAAAGGGAATGAGGAAATTAAACCAACATTTACTGGGTGCTGCCAACATAGACCAAACACTTTGCTGGATTCTGTATATACAAAGTGCAACCTAATCCGTACTTTGGCCTCATGTTAGGGCTGTCATTGCGCCCACTTTATCAGTGGGCAAATAGAGAGTAAGAATGATTCTAATCACAGGTCAAATTCGTGCAGGCACTGCCCAGCAGAGCTGAGGCAAGACTCTGATCCTCTAACGCTCTCTAGCACCAGGCTGATAACTGCGGTGAAAGTGCCATCTCTCTTTTTTCACAAAGTAGCTTGTACTATGCCAAGATGAGCAATTTAGATAAAAGGCAGAAGAAAAATGAGAATTGAGTAAAAGTTCAGATCCACTTCCTTCTAACTAGATTGCTCTTTTCATTTACTTTGGACCTAACATATATGGGCTGCTTTATGGTGGTAATAAGCTTTTTTATGTGAATATGACCTGTCTGTGCCTTAGTCAGCAATATGGAGTGGTACTGAGTATTCCCTGAGCTGTTTAGTAGATTGATATATAGTCTGCACATACTTAATATGCAGAAATTGCTTTTTAATATAAATCAAGATTACTGTGGTTTTTTTCTCTATAATACATATCTCAACGTTTGTGTTCCCAGTAACTGGTGTCTCAGCACTGCACATTTGTTTTTAAAGAGCTACATTTTAAGCACTCACTTCATACTAGAAACAGTGTTAGGAGACATATTTGTCAGGACAGTCTTAACTCCGCTGTGATAATGTATAAACCCTGAAGCCGTGGTGAATGAACACGACAAACATTTATTTTTCCATGTATGCAGGGTCTACTGTGGGCCTTCCTGTTCTCCAGGGCAGCTCCCTCTCAAGACCTGTGTCAAGGGGCCAATCTGCTTCTATGTTAGTAGTTTTGCCATCTCAACATGTGGCTTCCATATTGCTATTACAGGGGAAAGGAGAGCTGGGGATGGGGGAGTGCCTCAAGGACCTTTTTTCTGCCCTTCCCTAGAAGAGACACAATATATTCTGTTCATAATCCTTTGTTCAAAACAAGTCATCTGCCCCCACCTAACTGTGAAGGTGGTGGTGAGGAGGGTGCTGGAAAGTATAGGTTCCTCTATGCCCATGAAATAAAGAATTAACAGATACCAGTGTGTTCTGCTGCTAGATCATAAGCTCTTGGAAGAACAAAGATTAAATTTTTAAAAGTTATTTGCTTCCATGAGAACCATTAAGTCATATGAGGAAAATAATAATTACAGAGGAGTATTTAGGGCTATATTACAATTTGATCGGGCCTATAGCTCCTTAAGCCAGAAGCTGCTGTTCTCTTTAGAGAGTTACTTATTCACGTGAAATCATTGACTTGAGACTTAAAAATGCCTGTCTTTTTTTGTGTGTGTTCATGCTGTCTGCTTTGTTTTCTTAAATATTAGAGGTCAAAATGTGTTTAAAAACCACATCTGGGTCTTAGAGCTTTTTTTCCTGGAGCAGTGGCCTTGTGGTAGCTGTTTTTTTTTTTTTTTTTTTTTTTTTTTTTCCTAGACTGGAGAATTTTCCATGCCCACAGTGAACCATGACTGGCAGAATGAAGCTGTGCACCCTGATAACTCTTTCTCTGTTGGGTATTTGTTCTTTATAATGTCTCAGCATTTATGACTGGCCTGGGCAAATAATGAGATAGTATTTTGCTACAGGCCATAAAAAGCAGCAAAGCATAGGCAATGGGAGAGCTCCATACCTTGACTAAAAATAAGAATACAACTAATAATAATAAGGCCATGCAATTATGTTTGGGTTTGAGAGGATAAACAGATCCATAGATTTGGCTTGAAGACTGTATCATGCTAAAGATGCTAGACATTTTCTTCTTGGGTTTGGTGCCTATGTTTCTGTTAGTACTTTTGTGTTGAAAGATAATTGGTAAAAAGCTACACAATTAGTGAGTATCATGTTAATTTGTATGAGGGGAAGAATAAAACCTGTACCATTTTTTGAAAGTTTTTCTTATAGTGAAAACACTTTTCATTATTTATGTCTTATTTATAACTGAAATATGCCTTATCCATAGACTTAGGTGTTTACTGTCAAATATTTTCTTTCAACAATTTGTCACTGTGCCTTGATTCCCAACTTCCATCGATGTTAAGGTTGTATCCATATCATGAGTTTGCTTTGGCATTTAGACATGTATTATGACCTCTAAGTAAATGTTTTCAGTAAATCTGGAGAGGAAGTATGATAGTTTCTGGAAAGGTGAAGATAAACTAGAAATGTAACCTGTGAAAACTGCACAAATAATAGTTATGATAATAATATAATCATAAACATTAATTGGGCATTCATTATAATCCAGGTATGGGGCTAAATGTTTTACAAGCATATTTTTGTTTCATCTGCATAATTGTGTGAGACAAGGACTATTATATCTGTCTGATCTTTCAAAGTTAGCCAAGAATTTCCCTGTTACAAGATATTTAAATGGTTTCTAAATGTGTGGATAATCCACAAAACCAAAATATAACTAAGGAAATTGCTGCTTAAACTCTGTTTTTTAATTTGCATAAAGATAGTCTATTTTAACAAAAGTACTGCAATCAGAGTAATTGGAAACAGAGATAAAGTGGTGGAAATGTTTTTAAGTTTTATCCAAAAGTCTCCAAAAAGAAAAATCCACTACTTAGTACAGTGGTTCTCAATGGGAAGAAACCTTGCATCTCTACCTATAGGATATTGGGCAAAGTATAAAAAAGTTTTGATTTTAGACTGGCACCTTATGGATAGAAACTAGGGATATGCTAAACATCCTACAGTGCACAGGGTAGCCCCTTCAACTGATGTTTTTTGTTTGTTTGTTTGCTTTGAGGCAGGGTTTCTCTCTGTTGGCCAGGCTGGAGTGCAGTGGCAGTCATGGCTCAGTGCAGCCTTGACCTCCTGGGCTCAACTGATCCTCCCATCTCAGCCTCCTTAGTAGCTGGGACCACACACATGTGCCAACATATCTGGGCAATGTTGAAAAATTTTTTTTAAAGAGAGGGTCTCACTATGCTGCCCAGGCTGCTCTGGAATTGCTAGGCTCCAGTGATCCTCCTGCCTTTGCTTCCCAAAATGCTGGGACTGCAGACAGGAGCCTGGTCTAAGTTTTATCCACTCCAAATAGTAGTGCTGAGGTAGAGCTTGTGTGCGAGATTCTTCTCTTACTAGATAGGTGAACTCTTGTAATTAAGAGCTCAGTCCTTAGAGTCAGTAGATCTGGGGCTCAGGGTTTTGATTCTACTACTTGACTTTGGGAACTTAACCTCTTAAGTCTTAATGTAACTACTTAAAAATTTAAAATAATAATACTTACAAGACTGTTCTGAAGATTAAATAAGAGAATGCCTGCAAAATGAATGCCATAGTCCCTTGCATTGTTAGATGAACATTA
This sequence comes from Saimiri boliviensis, assembly GCF_048565385.1. NCBI lineage: Eukaryota > Metazoa > Chordata > Mammalia > Primates > Cebidae > Saimiri > Saimiri boliviensis. Next base: position 108,015,105 of record NC_133454.1, on the reverse strand, counting down.
ATTCTAGCTGAGAAAAAAACTTTGGTTAAACAAAGTATGTTCTTTGGGGACCCTAAATGCTGCTTAGCAGGTGTTAAAAAGAGCTGCTTCCAGATCAGACAGCTTTATTTTGGATTGTGTCTTCTGTAGTTGTTAACTGTATGACCTTAAGAAAGTACCTTAGAACTTTCTGTGCCTCAATTTGTTCATATAAAAGATGAGGGCAGTAAGTAGTATGTATCTTCTAGAGTTTTCCTCAGGCTTAAATAAGAGTATAAATGTGAAGTACTTAGAGGAATGTCTACCCCTTACAAGCAGACAGTGTTAGCTCTTATTATTCATATACCCCATGTTGTTAAATAAGGCATAACATACAAATTAATCTTCTAAGTAAGTGAACATTACCCCTTGAAGTACCAGTCCTTTGTTTTATTTTAACAATTAAAGTAATGAAAATTACTCTCCAATTATTTTTAAAACTCTTGCTTATTTAAAAATGAATACTATTCATTGTTCACTCAGCATCCTTATCATTGTAATATTGTTTCTTGTACTGGATTATGATATAGGAAGCTCTTAGAACTATTGAAGTATGAGGATTTGTCTTACTCTAGATTACTGAGATTTTTATTTTTATCTTTTTTTAAAAATACTGTTTGGGTATCATTTGTATCAAAATATCAACTGTCAGAGTCTAGGATCTCTATCTATCTTGCCTTTTCTTTCTTTTTTTTTTTTTTTTTTGTGAGATGGAGTCTTGCTTTGTTACCCAGGCTGGAGTACAGTGGCCTGAGCTCAGCTCATTGCAACCTGCACCTCCTGGGTTCATGCAATTCTTCTGCCTTAGCCTTCCGAGTAGCTGGGATTACAGGCATGTACCACCATGTCCAGCTAATATTTGTATTTTTAGTAGAGATGGGGTTTCACCATGCTGGCCAGGCTGGTCTTGAACTCCTGACTTCAAGTGATCCACAACCTCGGCTTCCCAAAGTGCTGGGATTACAGGTGTGAGCCACTGCACCTGGCCTTTTCTTTTTCTGAATAACTACATTTGATCAGCTGATAAACAGTATTTATTGAATGTGCTATATACTGTGCTCTCTTAGGTAGATTAGCGACCAAAACAAAATGATTTTTCTTGAGGATTTTAATTTAGCAGAAGTAAGCACTGAAGACATAAATAACTATAAATTTAAAGGGGATCTAGGCTGTGACTGAGCTGTAGCAGTTGCTACACTTATGAACAAACCCCACTCATGTAGGACACAAGGCCCTCATGAGGAATTAATTGTTAAATGGCAATCTAAAAACTGAGTGGGGATTAGCAAAGCAAAGAGAATGAATATTACTAGTAGATGCAACAGTATATGTAAAGGTCCCAATTACAGAGTGGGAGGCATTAAATTAAAGGGATTTTTAAAAGTCTAGGGTGGCTAAAGACTGAAAAAAAATAAAATCCAGTTGAGGAGGCTAGAAAGATAGCCAGGAGCTCAGTCAACCATGGACTTCCAAAGTATGTAAACTGTTCCAGACTTTATCCAACAAGAAAATGGCAACCCAATGGAAAGTTTAAGCTTTTGAATAGTATGGTAAATTTTCACGTGAAGAATGGCTTGGAGGTAGGAAAGAATAGAAGCAGTAAAAACAGAAAGTGTCTCCCAATAGTCCAGGCAAGATGCGATGAAACCAGTGAGAATTGTGTCTGTAACAGGAGTAAACAATCTCTGAGAAATGAGACCTAAACATTCTCTTACGGGAGGAGGGCTGATATTTAGTTCATGAACTTTGAAAATTTTGTTTTCACTGTTTTGGCTTTATAATCTTTTACTTGTTCTTGGCCTCATTCTGAAGGATTGCAATTGCTGAATAAGCAACTTCCAAAAGAATGAGAAGAACAAATGTATAGCAATAATAAAAATTAAATGTTATTTGTATAGTACTTTAAACATTACTATTGCATTTGATTAGCAAATTTTTATAATAAATGATGTTTACCCTCATTGCCCCTAGCAAGTTGGATAATGAGGGTAAACATCATTTGTTATAAAAATTTGATGGTCTAAGTTGATGTCTCTTAATATATTGGCAGTAGGAAATGCTTACTTCATAGGCCTCAATGCATAACAGGAAACTTTATTTGTCTTACCTTATAGAGATAGTGGAAACTGAGAAGAAGTGATCTTTCATTTTGTTCTTTGCATTACATGAAGAGAGATATAAAAATGTTGACTTTGGCCAGGCACAGTGGCTCTCACCTGTAATCTCAGCACTTTGGGAGGCCAAGGTGGGTGGATCACCTGAGGTCAGGAGTTCAGAACCATGGTGAAATCTTGTCTCTACTAAAAATACAAAAATAGCCAGTTGTGGTGGTGGGTGCCTCTAATCCCAGCTACCGGGAGGCTGAAGCAGGAGAATTGCTTGAACCTGGGAGGTGGATGTTGTAGTGAGGCAAGGTTGCACCAGTGCACTCTAGCCTGGACAACACAGTGAGACTCCATCTTAAAAAAAAAAAAAAAAAAAAAAAAAAGTTGGCTCTTCTGTTTCCATTTTTAGCCACTAGCATCTTGATTAAAAATATAAAACTTTTGTTTACCTATGTAACAAACCTGCACATCTCGCACATGTACCCCAGAACTTAAAATAAAATTGAAAATAAAAAAAGATACAAAATGTTCAGTGTTTAAGTAAGGAGAACGTTAGCTATATTTATGCATGCAAACGTGCTATGTGAAATATAAACTGTGTAAATATTAAATATGTATATGTGTGTACATGCACAGCCAGACTATTTAGGGCCTTCAGTATCATATTTAGAAAATTGAATGTTCATTTTAAACGTCTATAAAAGCTGTTTATATGTCTAATTCTAAAATGTCTGTGTATATCTAAACCACTTCTAAAATAGGTATAAAAATACCCTGTAGGGTTATTGGGAGAATTAAATGAGATAATTTAGACAAAGTGATTTAGCACCTGGCACATAATAAGCATTTAATAAATTTTAAATATGCAGATACTATTAATACATAGTTTTCATTATCACATATTGACTATATAATTTATTATAAATGTATATGTTGATAATATACTTATGTGTGGAAACAAATATACATATATGGACATCTATACATTAGCTATAGACTATTATAATAAAAATAGCTGCATAGTGATATTCAAAATGACATTATCTTCTTACAGCCAGTTTTGGTAATATATGTTAGAGTTTGCATTTTATTTTTATTATTTCTGTCCTGGGGAGTTACTGTAAATCTGAACATAAATGCTGGCAATGAAATTTGTTTTTTGTTTTTTTGTTTTTTTGTTTTTTTTTTAAGAGACAAATTGTCCCTCTTTTATTGCCAAGTTTGGTCTTGAATGCTTGGGCTCAAGGGATCCTCTCACCTCAGCCACCAGAGTTGCTGAGACTACAATGTGCCCCTAACCCAGCCATGAAGTTCTGACTCCACATGTACTCATTATTTTCTTGCTTGTTATTTAAACAAATATTTATTGGATTTCTATTCTGTGCCAGCCCTTGTGAATCTTATAATCTGGTGAGAAATGAACATGAAAGCAACTATTTGCAATAAAATGGTGTGAACGATGTGCAACACAGTGGCCTTTTAAAGTAAGGGGCATCTGCTGCTTTAAACGGCATATGGTTAATAATTATGGACATATTTGTCAATTGTTAAACTAAATAGAGAAGAATAGGAACTAAATAGAGGATCATTTCTTTCTAAGCATCTATATTTGATTCATCCTTTTGTCTTCATTTACCACCTACATGCTGCTGATGACATGCGAGTGATTATCAGTAATTGCTATCACTTTCTCTTACCCCAGATTCCTATTTCCATCTGATTTTTGGCAATCTGTAGGTAGATGTTCCATAGATATCTCAAATTCATTCTGCTTAAAATAAACTCATTGTGTTCCTACTGCTCACACAAATTGTTTCTTCTCCTGTATGTCTAATCCCTGTTAAATGTAACATCACCCAGAAAATCACCCCAGCTGAAGTCTGGGAGTTCTGATCAGTGTTCAGTGCCTGCCTACACCCCACTGCTAATTGGTCATCAAATCTTCCTCATCCCCTGCCAGTTTTCTTCTTCTCCCTCTTGGGTAAACATGTGCATGGTACACATCCCTTATGCCCCAAATTAGTAGAATAAGAAAGCAATTTTCAAATTGCTAGGCAGTAGCAAGTTGAAGAGAAAGCTCAGAAAATTAAGTCAGTGACTTGGATATCAAAAGCTATCACTTTGCTGTCTCTTTTTCTGAAAATAGAAAATGTTTCTCTTTAACACAAAATAATAAATTTAAATTCTGTTCATCTGTGAACTTCAAAAACAACCTCATACGTATCTCCACATTGAGACATTTGCTGAATTTCTTCATCCTTCCTTCCCTTCCATCACTAATATTTTATACTTCCAAGGGGAGTCTGAGCTATGAATCTCAGAGTCCTTTTCAAATCTCTGACTGCTCAGATATGGATGGGAAATTAGTGTTGCAGCTTATGTTCATGGAGATGTATGTTATTCATTGAGATTCATCATTGGAAATAAATGATTGATATCACAGACATCACAATAATAAACGATATCACAAATTAGCTCTGATCAGATTTTGAGTCTCTGAGTGTTCTCAAAATTTTCTTCTGGTCCACAGTCTTTAAAGAGTCATTTATTAACTTTTAAGTGTAAAGTGCGAAACTATCTGGAGCATAGCGGGTCTAAGTATGTAGTTCAGCCAGTCCCCCTTGTATATCTTTAAAAACAAAATCAGTGAGCATCCAGGTCCCAAAATCTAGGAAAATGTTTCTAAGTTCCTAAGAAAAATGCATTGGAAGAAGAAAAGACTGTTTTGTTTTATCCTCTTATAATTTTTATGTGTTTTGTAAAATAGTTTGATATTCTGACAAATATGTGTAGTGCTATTAATATTAACCATTAGGGCCAGGTGTGGTGGCTCACTCCTGTAATCCCAGCCCTTTGGGAGGCTGAGGTGGGTGGATCATTTGAGGTCAGGAGTTTGAGATCAGACTGGTCAACATGGTGAAACCCCGTGTCTACTAAAAATACAAAAATTAGCCAAGCATGGTGGTATGCACCTGTAATCCCAGCTACTCAACAGACTGAGGCAGGAGAATTGCTTGAACCTGGGAGGCGGAGGTTGCAGTGAGCCAAGATCATGCCACTGTACTCCAGCCTGGGCAATGGAATGAGATTCCATCTCAAAAATAAAAATAATAATAACAAATAAATTATAGGTAAAAGTGAAACGTTTAAGTGGCTTTAAATTTTTTTTTTTTTTTTTTTTTTTTTTTTTTTTTTTTTTTTGAGACGGAGTTTCGCTCCTGTTACCCAGGCTGGAGTGCAATGGCGCGATCTCGGCTCACCGCAACCTCTGCCTCCTGGGTTCAGGCAATTCTCCTGCCTCAGCCTCCTGAGTAGCTGGGATTACAGTCACGTGCCACCATGCCCAGCTAATTTGTGGGGTTTTAAATGATATAGTGCAATAGTTACAGAGGAAAAGGCTGTGTAGAGGGGAGGAATAGATAAAGATGACAATTATTCCTTGAATAGGTAGAAAAAGAGAAGATTAAATTTGCTTTGAATAGTTCTAAAGTAAATGGATTATTACTTTCTGAGCTCCCAAGTGACTATTTTTTCCCTCCTTTTGTAAAAGGATTAAAACTTGTGATGCGCCTTAATATTTCACATCTTGTTTCGTCTGTGCATCCTGATCTGGCATGATAGCCTGACATTGTTTGCAAACAGTGGTGTCATTGCAATATACATATTCATTGGTCCTTAGCTAAAATTAGGTTTGCTGAGTAAATAGATTTTGTGCAGCCATCCTAAACAGATCATTTCCCAGGATGCCAAAGGAAAACACTGTCAGTGGAACTTACTTCATGCTTTATCAACATGGTATCATATTTACAAAAGGAGAGAAGGAAAAACTGGACCAAACAAAAAGCTGTGATTCACAAACATAAACCTCTTGAGTGCAGGCAAGAGTCCTATATTTGAAAAGATGATTTGTGAGCATCCTTCCACAAGCAAGGGATCATTGTTAGTGGATGCTTATAATTCATGGTGGAGCACTTTAGGAAAATATGACTGCTAGTCCTTATGCTGCATTTATTCTGCTTTCTGTAAACTAGATGAATGTAGGATTATTTGTATAGTATAATAGCCTTCAGCATGGAAATGGATGGAAAGTTTATTACCTGTTTCCTCCCTTCCCCTAGGAGGGATTTTTTGTTTGTTTTGTTTTGTTTTGTTTTGTTTTGTTTTGTTTTGTTTTGCTTCGAGGTAAGATTGTCATAAAAAGGCTGCACATCACAGTGCATCTTGCAGTTTTCTTGGAATAAAGTTCAAGCTATAGTCCATTCTGCTTTGCCAATTAATCTGGAAGCTACAGACACATGGGAAAATATGAGGATAAAAATTCAATGGATTTCACCTCACTGGAAGAATGCAGTGCTTCTCATGTGGAGATTATTCAGTAAATATCACAGGCTTTCTGACATTGCTTAGTTGAGGGTTACATAACTGTAACTCTCTGCTAGCTAATAGAACTCTATTTAGACTAGATTATTGAAGGAGATGAGAAAGGAATGAGCTATGAGATAGATAGGAGGTAACAGAAAGAGAAAAAGCTTCTGGCTGGAGTTTAGAGACCCCAGAGTCTGAAGGACCTGCATTTGAATCTTTCCTTTGATTCTTACTAGCTATCATGTCTGTCAGTTTCAGTTTTCTCTTCTGCAAACCAGCAGTCATAAACTGTCATGCGGATTGCTCTCTGGTTCATGTGGGTTAACATATGACTCATCATTCTTTCACCTAGCAAGTATCAACTCCACTCTGAGTGGTAGATCTTTTCCTCTTCATAGTATATATTTTAAGTGATATTAAAAATTAACAATCCATGTTAATAAGAAAATAAGGTTCCTTAATTTTCAAAAAAAAAAAATGCTTAGAAATCTGAGATTTTCTATGGTACTTTTTTTCCCTAGTACTTTTGTTATCTTTCCTTCTTTTTTTAGCACCCATTGTTTCTAAGTTTATGTAACCATAACCCTCTCCTCTCAACAAGGAACAATTGAATGCAGGGGAGGAGTCATGCATTCATATATGATGTTGCATACCCTCCACAGCCTAGGACTTTACACCTCTCTTTCTCTTTACCTTTGTCTCCCTTTATCTCCTCCCCACTCAGAAACAAAACAACCTATGCTTTAGCTCCATGACTGTTTGAACCAATTACATACATAAATATTTGGTGGGAATGGGTGTCAGTGGTAAACTTGCTGATCTAATTCTAACTTCCCAAACAGGCTATGTTTAAAAGAAGAGAGAATAGAGATACAGGTAGGCTAAAAACTGTTATCATCATAACCATTATCTTCAAAGGAGCATCACCTACTTAGGCAGATTGAGAGAGATAAATATAGGATGTTTTACCTGATGCTGATATTCCATTGGGAGGAGAAAGGGAAGATGTATTTGATTTAATCAGCTTTAACACCGACTTCATTTGTCAAAGACTCCCATCATAGCAATTAGATACCTCTCCATTCTAGCTTCCCCATGCAGTTCATTCTCAGGATGTTCTCTGCCTACACTCTTTCAGGGAGAACACTCTTTGTGTGAGTGGCTAGATTCTCAGTGTGCTGTGTTTCAAAGTTAATATCATATTCTGGCACCATATGGGTGATGATAGAGAAAAACAGCCTTTGAGGTCTCACCTTTCAGGAGGGGAGGAGGTGAGATTTAATTAATGAATGATGTAAGATCTTCCAGCATCCTGAGATAAAAGACTCTTTGTGAAATCAGAGAACTGCCAATTCCCTAGTCTTAAGTGAAGACCTGCTGAGCTAACAGGCATTTAAATAACTATTGAAATGCAAAATGTGCTTGTGTATATACATATGTATATATGTGATATAAACTACATTTTAATCCTGGAAGATAATTTAAGCTGTCCCCTCAGGTTACATCTTTAAAAATTGAGGCCCAGAAATGGATTTTCTTAGGATCATAAAGCTTATTAGGATCAGATGCCAAAAGAGAATTCAGATTTCTTAGGTTCAGTGCTCTGTGCAACATGTAAGATGGCCCCACTATTGATGTTCTATGCTTAATCTGTGGAATCTAAGAACCGGCCTCAGACCACCTGCAAGCATAAACAAGGTTATTACTGTGGTATGAACGATCACAGATGCTTTTTCTTCTTATTGTGCATACAAGATGATATGGGCTTAAAGCCAAATCTGTGCTAGCAAAATATTATTGGCAGTAACCCATGCCATTGGCCAAGGCAACAACTGTATTATGGGATCAAGTGGAGTTTAACAGATGTTGTGGTGTTACTGAGGCACTGTTGAAAATTGGTCATAGGAAGTACATAGAGCCTTTCCGTACAGCAAACCAGAGGAAAGACCCAATAGTTAATGTATTGGCCTAATATTGATCTAGCATATCACTGTTGCTGATAGGCTAGGAGATCAGTCTGAGTCATAATGGAATGAGCTTAAGACTTTGAACCAGGTGACCTGAGAGTGAACACCCACGTTGGTATTCTTATAACTAACTGCATGATTTCTGGCAAATCACTAAACCTCTGAGCCTCAATGTATTTTTTTTATAAAATTGGAATAATAATTTCTAGATTATGTGGTTTTAGGGAGAACTATATAAGATAATTCAGGTAAAGTTACATTGGATAGTGTTTATCACATATCTATGTAGTCTATTTGTTCGAAATGTAGTATTTTGAATCTAAATCTAAAGAAAGATGTCAGTAAGAATTAGAAAATATATTGGGGCAGTGTTATGTAGAAAGTAATCCTCCAGAAATGGAGAAGGAAGTGTCTATACAACCAATTAGAACATCTATGTCTTCTACTAGTTAGGTAGCTTCTCTCAGATATGATAGCCACACTTCCAGATATTACCATACAATACCTGACATATGGATGGCAAAAGGCTCTTTGAAAAGGTGAGAAGGTGAGACCAAAAGAGGACAATATAACTTAACATGTTTAATACACATGATAAAAGATATAAATGCTAAGTGGAATTGGAATTATATATAACCCAGATCAAGATGTTGGAAACTTTATTTTTATAGAAAAATTCCATCTTCCCAAGCTCACCTTGTTCGATGTTTTAGTTTTTAAAAATTTTTCTTGGTTTCAGAGTCAGCTTAATTAGTTAAAGTCTCCAGAGGCCACATCATCCCTGTCTTTCATTTTTCAATTTTTTTAATGGATCCCAGGCCAATTCATGACAAAAGTTTTAGCTCTTCAAATAGCTCATGTCTATCTCTCTAGGAATATTCAATTTAGGCTACTGTTTTAGGTGGTTTCAACTATCTGGATAATTCATGTTTTCATGCAGGCAGCTTATAAGGATTCATTTCCACAAAAGTTTTTATTGGTCTCTTCATATTTTACAGTTGCTTTCATTTCAGTCAATAATAGTGGTCTTTATAGCAGATTATTATGGGTTGTTGTAGTAACTTTTATTTTAAGAAGAGGGTATTGACTTCTATTTGTTTAACATTGTAATGGGTAGTTCTATCTGACAGCAGAAGGTGGGAGATAAACAAAATTACTTTTGAGAATATTTCAACTTTATGAGGTTATGAGAGTCAAATCAGTAAAACTAAACAAATGGATATCACAAGTCTTATTATGTCACGGATGACTCCCAGTAAGAATAACATTAATTTATTCAGTGCCTGTTTTTGTCACATTGTTCTTAGATGTTCTCCATGTAGGCTAAGCATTTTACATACGTTATCTCATTTAACCTCAACAACAAATCTGTAAGGTCAAAATTCTTATTTCAACTTTAGAGATGAATCAATAAATAAAGGTTTTGAAGAAACAGTAGGCTATGTTCTTATATACATATAGATAATGAGTAAAAGAACGGAGACGAAGAATATCGTTTATCTTGAGTCTAAAGATCATGATCTTTGGGCTATGTCGCATTTCTTTGTATTAAATTGCATTTGTCATATTGTATTTATTGTGGGCACCACAGGTCTCCAAAGTTGTAAATTGGAAAAAGCTGAAAAAGTCAGGCAAATAATGAAAGAATTGGATCTGGGGCATATACAAATAGATTAAAAGTTATTAAATAAAGCCCATGTTGTGGGAAGGGGTTTTAAACACACACGATAAAAGATATAAATGCTAAATAGAGTTGGAATTATATATAACCCAGATCAACATTACATAATAAGGATTTTAATGAATGTGGAGGCTATTGAGTATTTGACAGCCTCTATAGAATAAAAAGCTATTGGATTTTGAAACTCATCCCGTGGGAAATATTGGAAGTTGAATCACTTGAGGAATGAAAGCTAAATTGGATAAAACATATCTCTAATCTCCAAAATGATCTCTCTGTGCAAAATGCATGTACAAACACATATACCATTCAAAGGTAGTTTTAAGCTTTACAAACTAAATATCTCAGTGCATTTAAATAATAATATAAATTAGAAAAACACTGAAAAAAACCTTTTTAAAAATTAATTTGCATGTAGAAAGTAAACTATTGAAGGATAAAGTGTAGAAACTGAAGATTCTTTACAGTTAGAAGGGACACATGCAAGTCATTTAAAAATAATTAGTTTTGCAAAAGTATACATGAATGGAAGGTCTTGGAAAGGAGGCAAAGAATTAATTTCCCCAAAGACACTGCAAATAAAATTGTGGTTGGCACATTTCATTCTGCAGAAGAAACACCTCTTATTGGTATCTTGTCTGTTCTCTTGGGTGACATTTTAAAATAGTGTGTGCAATAATGATTGTCCAGTAACACAAATGAGAAAGGCAATTTTCAAATATTTCACTCTGGATAGATACAGCCATGGTTGGTCTCTTCTTAAGGAGGCCTAAAAATAAATTGCAAAAGTAGTTATTCAGATCGCTGTTAAATGGGAGCTTCAGGTTCTCCAACGTCTCTTTACCCTGTTTAGTCCCCCTGTATGCTCATTATTTAGCAATGGAAGTGAGGATCATGACATAGAAAGGGGTCATTCAACTGTCCTGACAGGTTTCATTTTGTTATTTGCTGTAGATCCCTGAATCCCACTAGCCCTCATAATCTCTTGTTCCATGTTCACTTAAGTTCTGGTTTCCTTTTTCCTACTGATTTTTCAATGCTTCGCTATGTATTTAATCTCTGGCATCCCAACCACTTCAGGCCTCAGTGGCTTTGCTGATTACATGATAAGAAGTGATGCTATTTTTGCCATGTTAACTAGTTTCCACTGGACTCAGTGAAATATATCATGATTTTTCCCCATTGCAGACATAATAAAAGATGGACCCATTACCCTGCCATTCAAAGTCTTTTGTAATATGGACACAGTCTATATTTCTAACCTTTTTGATGTTTAGTATATTTCTTATATTTTCTTTTCTATATTTCTAAACTTTTACTTACATATACCTTTGTTCCAATAAGACAACTCACTGTCCCTGAGCTTCATGCTTGGCCACTTTCCTGCTTTTGCTAAAGTGTTCCCTCTGCCTCTACTGTCTTTCCTATTTCCTGTGTTCTCTGTGCTCTGTTCCCATTGATGAATGAAACTCTATTATTACCTCCTAAAAACATGTCTTGATCTTCCCCACTAAATGAGACTCCTTCCCACTCTAAGCCTGCATGGTGCTTGCCTGGAATTTTCCCTGTAGAATCATCCTTATCCACTTTGAGCACTCATTGTGTCACCTAAAATTTCCATCATAGCAGTTTAAACATAGAAGGTGATGGATAAATATTTATTGAATGTGCAGGAAATATTTCTTTGAAATCCACTGCTTTCTTTAAGTAAAAACTGAATTCAGAAGCAATCTAAAATGCCCAGAGGTAAAGAAAATAGATAAATGTGTTATAGCACATCAATACGTGGACTATGCTGCAGTAATTAAAATTGAGTTTATAAAGAAGTTTTAATGCCCTGGGAACATAATTATGCTACACAGTAAACTCTTAATATCCATGAGGAATTCTTTCTGTTTCCTTCAGAAGTCCACGAATTTTTAATAATAGCTTAGTAATAGTAGCTAATTCTTACTGGATATTTCTAATGTGCCAGGGCATCTTGAGTTGTCCTCTATCTTATTTAATACAAACCAATACATGGAGGCTCAAAACAGTTAAATAATTTTCTCAACAGCAAATGCTTTAAGCAAAGCAATGACATAAGGTGACTAAGAGGCAGGGTACTGACATTAGAACTCCTGGGTGTCAGTCACGGTGGCTCCATCACTTGCAAATTACTTGCCCTTACTGGGTAGCTGTTTTGTAACTTTACAATGAAGGTAGTTGTGAGGATCAAACATGGTAAGTAGATACAGTACTTAGCATAACACCTGGAAATGGGAAAGTTGGAGGAAAAAACCCAGCTATTTGTATATATAGAATCCAGTTTTAGACCTGGCTAAATAAGTGTCTGTGGACCGAATGGAGAAATGGAAATGGTATCTGGACCCAAATCTGACTGGCACTCTCCTGCCTCCCAGTGGCATCCTTGCCATTGATGTGAGTTAGTGCAAACATAGCAACAACAAAACACACTTAATTCCAGATTATGGGCAATCTGATAGACTGATTCATCAGTTTAAACTATTCACATTCCCTGCATGGTTCTGATTTGTCACTTAGAAAAATACAAATCATTACTAGTCAAAGACATTTAGAATAAAGTAAAAATGGTCGAACATGTGAATGCCAAGGACTATTGTAGTATTAAGGGGAGAAAACTGAAAATAAATTAGAGATACATAGGATAATAATTGTCTATTTTATAAATAGGTTTGAACAGCACTTTGGGAGGCCAAGGCAGGCGGATCACCTGAGGTCAGGAGTTCAAGACCAGCCTGGCCAACATGGTGAAACCCAATCTCTACTAAAAATACAGAAGTAAGCTGAATGTGGTGGCAAGTGACTGTAATCCTAGCTACTCACGAAGCTAAGGCAGGAGATTGCTTGAACCCGGGAGGCAGAAGTTGCAGTGAGCCGAGATCACACCACTGCACTCCAGCCTGGGTTACAGAGTGAGACTGCCTCAAAAAAAAAAAAAGAAAGATTTGGAAATAGACTGAGAAAAACTAAAAAGTACACCAAAATATTAACAGAGATTATATATGGATTGTAAAATTACATGTTTCCATTTTTAAATAGTTTTTAATATTTTGTGTACTTTTTAATATTTTATTGTTTCATTCTGTTACGGTAAGAAAAAAAATTATTTAAAAAACTCAGGTCTTCAAAAGCTAAAATATTGAATTTATTTGCTCTGACTCTAGAGCATTTTAAGCTTAGATTCAGTTTGAAAACTGTTGCTTTGGCCAACAGTATGGATCTTTAATATATATTACATGATCCTGTACAGTATTGACAATGATGAATTCCAACTTCAGAAGCACTCTGCAAGGTCACTCAGAGAAGGTAGTGATCACTCATATTTAGGCCTTCATTCTAATGAATATAGTTAGGAATAAAAATGATTTTTACAAGGCAAATGCATGTCTATGCTTATAAAACCAAATAGATTGACTGATGGCCATTATCCACTAGTAATCTATCTGTATTTATTATAGCATATATATGAAAATCCTAATCAAATGAAGTGCTCAACTCTAAAACTTTTATGACAGTTAACAATTTTGGGGAGGTGCAGGTGTTGACAGACTCTTCTGCCATAAATCTTGATATATTTTAGTGATTACTGTTCTGGCACAGGAGATAAATGATTACAGGAAATCATAGTCTCAAAACATTTAACATTCATAGGTATTTGGACAATTATAAGCAACAAATAAATAGCCCTGATGAAATACAACTAAGTATAATTTGGCATGTTGAAATTCCCTCTAAGGAGGAGTGATGCAACTGTTTTATTTCTGATATTTGTTAAAAATAAACTTTACTGTGTATATTTAAGATATATTATACATGATGTTATGGGATGCATACAGGCAGTAAAAATGTTTCTCTAAAGAAAAATTAACGTTATCTGTTATCTCACATAGTTACCCATTTTTTGTTTGTTTTTGTGGCAAGAGTAGTTAAATCCACTCATTTAGCATGACTCAGATATACAGTGCAATTTTATTATCTTTAGTTCTCACGTTGTGCTTTACATCTCTAGACTTAGTATTCATCCTACACGTTAGCTACTTTGTATTCTCCAATCTACACACTCTCAATTTCTTCCCCTTCATGCTCTGCCCGGATAACCACTGTTTTGTTCTGTGTCTATATAATTTGGATTTTAATATCCTACATGTGAGATTGTGCAATATTTTCTATGTCTGGCTTGTTTCACTTAGCATAATATTCTCCAGATTTATCCATGTCAGGGCAACTGGCAAGATCTCTGACTTTTTAAAGGGAAATAATGAATGGTTATGTTTAACAGGTATTTATTGATTATCTCATATGCACCAAGGATTGTTCTAAGTACTTGGGATAAAGCAGCAAACAAAATAAACAAAAAACCTGGCCACTTCTGTGCTTAGAACTGCAGGGTAGACATGGGTGGGTTGGTAGAAAGATATATCAAAGAAAACAAAGAAATATACAAAGTATACACAAGTCAAGAACATCACTGTCCCGTAGAAATTTACTCAGTGATATAAGTATTACATAGCTGTGCTGTTCAATAGTTAGCTACTGGCTACAGGTGCCTATTGAATACTTAAAATAAACTGAGACTGAAGGGCTCAATTTTGAGATCTGTTTTATTCAATTAATTTAAATTTCAATCTGAATAGCCACATGGGGCTCTTGGCTACCACATCCGAGACTGCAGGTCTAGATAGTTACAAAAGCACAGGGTATGTGTGAGGGATGGGGCAAGGCATAGAGAAGTAATTGCAATTATAAATAGAGTGGTCAGAAAATGCATCTTGAAGAGACATATGGGCAAATATCAAAAAGAGGTGAAAGAGCTAGCCTTGCAGATATTTAGATGAAAATTGTTTCTGGCAGAGGGATTGGGAAGTGCAGAAATCCAGAAGTGGATGCCACCTGGCTTGGAAGAGTCATGGAGGCCAGAGCGGATGCCACAGAGTGTATGGAGAAATGGTAGGATATTGACAGGGTGGGGAATCAGGAACTCTACCCTAGGTTTGGATGGATGGATGGATGGATGGATGGATGGACGGACAGACAGACAGATAGACAGGATAGATAGATAGATAGATAGATAGATAGTTACATAGATAGATTGATTGATTCTTCATCATTCTTTAGTCATTCTTTATGGAGATAGATAGATAGATAGACAGACAGATTCTTTATCATTCTTTAGTCATTAGTCATTCTTTATGGCAATCGATAGGTAAGTAGGTAGGTAGGTAGTTAGGTAGATTGATTGATTGATTGATTGATTCTTTCTTCATCTCAAGGTTCACAATTTAGAAACTTATGGGTCTCTTTAGTTCCTCTGAAGATCTTTGTTGATGTGGAGGCTGGTTCAAATATTTTACAGAAACTTCTTATTTCAGATTCATGGAGTCTAGAATTTTAAATGTTCTGTGATTCTCTAAGTAGCTCTTGGACTTGCATTTCCCCATCACATTGAGCAACTTTTGTGACCATAACCCATCTCGGGCCTCTCCTTGCCCGATTCAAGCTATTTCTTTTATTTTATTGGAATTAGAACTCATCTTTAAAATTGAAATTTAGTGGAAACGTGTTATAGGAGAAAATTTGCCAATTTTAACAGGCAGATAATTCTGTAAGATTAATGAGAATTATAGGTCATAATGCTGAAGGAGATCTGAATGCAAAATATTTTAGAATAAAAAACATCAATCACATAAAACTGTACAGGATGTTAAGGAAATTTTAAGTATTCAGATTTATCTTGAATTTCATCCCATTGAAATATACCTGTCACATTGTAAATGTTCTGAACATATATTGACGCTTAGCAACCATATAATAGACTTTTATTTGAGATTTTGACTTTTTCTATGACTCATTTTTAAAATGCATCTGATAGCTTTGCAGGGATATTATAATGCCCCCTTTCCAAAGTTTATTTTTAATCAAGAAAATGTTTAAGCAAGGCTGTCATTTTTTTCAATTAAGCTTCAATAATTTGGAACTGTCATTTTAAAATTTACTTTTCAAACTTTGTATTTATTTAGTTAGCTAGCTATGTCATTTGTGAACAGTCCTTACTTACAGATGGGAAAGGATAAGACAAGTCATTAATATTATTTAGGTGCCCAATATGTGCTGAGGTCTAAAAACAGTAATATTATCTGTCATCTATTGTGTGACACTGAATAAAGTTATTGAGTGAACAATAAAATGAAGAATGTTAACATTGTTTTATACATATATACTATGTATTGTAAATACATTTATCTTATTTAATTTCTATATCAGTTTGGCAAGATCACGAATAATGCTTTCATGATAAAGAAATAAAGCAGGGCCGGGCGTGGTGGCTCACACCTGTAATCCCAGCACTTTGGGAGGCCGAGGTGGGTAGATCACGAGGTCAACAGATCAAGACCATCCTGGTCAACATGGTGAAACTCTGTCTCTACTAAAAATACAAAAAAATTAGCTGGGCATGGTGGCACAAGCCTGTAATCCCAGCTACTCAGGAGGCTGAGGCAGGAGAATTGCCTGAACCCAGGAGGCGGAGGTCGTGGTGAGCCAAAATCGCGCCATTGCACTCCAGCCTGGGTAACAAGAGCGAAACTCCATCTCAAAAAAAAAAAAAGAAGAAATAAAGGAGATGCAGAAATTTACCTAAATATACACGAAACTAGTATGTGATAGAATCAAGACTCAATCCAGAGCCTTTTGACTATAAAAATCTATGTTTTTTTTATTACAGTCTTTGTCTGTGACAGTCATTTGCTAATATCTGAAAAATAATATTTTTGCTTCTTGGCTTTGGTATTTACTAGCTGTATTTACTATTTCTTACTAAAGTTTATGAATCTTGTTAGACTTTAGTTTCCTTAGCTATCAAATTGAGATATTAACATTACCTATATTATGAAATTATTGTATTATATGAAATAATTCATGTAAATCACACAATGCTTAGAACAGAGTAAGCACTCTATACATATTAACTCAATTATTTTATTCACAGTTCTGCATATGTACATAGATAATAAAAAATTGTTAATTCCATGTAGCCTAATAAAATATATTTTCTAAGCCTCATGCTCTTTCACCCTTTCCAACCACATCACTCTTAAATTTTAGTCTTCCCTAATTTACAGATTATGTGCAACCAGATACCATTATTAATGAGCTTAAAGGAAAATTAATTAGCTGCCTAATGACTTCCTTCCTCAGAACTGAAAATGATCCTGGATTTCCTCAGATGCTCTGTGATTGCTGCTCTCTGCCTGTAATCAGTGTTTTCAGAAAGATTGATTTGGCACTTTGCTGTCCATCCCTAAACTCCCCACTCCTCTAAAGAACTTGCTCTCCTCAGTGACTCTGAGGACCTGTTAGCAAATCTGTTACTTTGTGTGCAGAATATTGGCAGGCATATTGATGATGCCATTGCTTTCACTTTTACTTTTTGTTTCATAACTGGGGAAATTCACAGAAGCTTTTATTCTTGTTTTTCCAGTTTCTGGGAATCCCCTGGATCTTTTTCTTGCAGTTCAGTGTTCCTTCTGGGCTATTCTTCCTCCCCTGTCTCCTATCTTCCACTTCTTAATCTCATTTAAGAAGAGAACTAGCTTGTTTTTATCAAATGATTCATCTGGTCTCATGAAAACATTGTCTTCCATCTGGAAGAAATAGTCCCATAGGAAAAAAAAAACAAAACAAAACAAAAAAAAAACACAAAACTATTGACATGGGGAATTATGATGGTTAAAGGAATGACTGGATTCTGTTCATCCCCTGTCGCAAATGAAATGGTCAGATCAGTCTTGGTTATGTACAAGTATTAGCAGCAAATATGGAAGTCACAGTACAGCTGGGATTCCATACTAGAAATCTACAGCTTTAGCAGTTGCATATTGAATTTAAAAAATAAAATAAATGCAAGAGGAAAGGGAAGGAGATGAAGAATACATTTTTAAACTTACATAAAAACTTTACCCCGACTAGTGAGTGATGAGAGTAACACTCCAAAATAATATATCTAAAAAATTAGTATCTGAATTTTTTTTTAACAAGGGGAATTTCCCTTCTTATTTTTCTTATTTGTTCCAATTTGCTTCAGTAGCGAAGTTAGGAACCTAACTTTGCACTTTGCCTTTGCTACTGATTCACAAAAAATACAGATTAATCTCATTACCAGCTTTGAACAAAGAAGGCCATGTTTCTCAGCTCACAGATCTTTTCCCTCTTAGTATTCTTGAATGCTTTGCAAATTTCCTTCTCCGCTCTTTGGCCTTTGGGCTTGCCAAAGAGGGTCTATTCTTTGAGCTCTCTCTCCTTAGGCTTTTTGCCTTCTTAGCGGTTCTTAATTCTCTTCTTTGTTTCTTTCTTGAGCCAGTCCTGAGCTTGGTCCTCTCCCAGACTGCCTTCGAGTTTGCACTCCATGTGGAAATTTCCATGGGCCCTCTCATATTTATGCAGTCAAGACCAAGTCAGGTCTTTTGTTTCTTTCTTGGACCCAGCAGGGGTTTCCTGCCTGTTTTTGTATGTCAGTTTCCAAGTTAATTGGGCTAATCAGTCTAACGAATTTTCCTGAAGTTGTCCAACACCAAGGGCTATCTGGACAACAGTCATTGCAGCTAATCAGTGGAACCCCTAAGGGTAGAATTTAGTTTTACTGGGCATGATTTAAGAGGCTATTTCACCCTCTGGAAATAATTTCTGCCATTCTACAATTTATTGGACTTCTGAAAAATATATTTAAAAATGGTAAATGTGAAAATGCTTACAAGAGAAAGATGGATATTCAGGCAAGCATAGCGGTCACAGGGTGGAGAGAGCACTGAACAGCGTTCAGGAATCTAACTGCACTTTGGCTTTGCTACTGATTAGCTACCTCTCAGCAGCTCCCCGAACTCCATCTTTCTCATCTGTAAAGTGGATATAATATGTTGTGATTATAGTGTGTATGATTTTAATTAGCCATAGACTGTGAAAGTATTTTTTCTAAAATTGTACTCAAAGTTGGGGTGCTGGTAGTGGACACAGAGTAGAAAGAGGAGCAGGAAGAATAGTCACACCATTAGTTGTAGTACTGCTGAAGGGTAACAATGGAAGCACGTGGCACCCAATGGCAGATTTGCTTTATTGATTCATGTCAATTACGCAGACAGGAGTAAGGACTTCCAGGTTCCTTCGCAGGCTGTGCACAGCTCAACTCCAGGGAGCACCAGCGACACCTCTAATGTAAAATGTAAGCTCACTAGCTCTTTCATGATTCGTCCATTTATTTTTCAGACATTTTTTGACACAACCACTAGGCATGGCTTAGTGGGGGAAAAAATAAAATGGTAAAGGAAACCTTTGGAGTGAATTAGTCTGCCTGGGCTACCATAACAAAATACCACAGACTTGGTGGCTTAAACAACAGAAATTTATTTTTTTACAGTTCTGGAGGCTGGAAGTCTGAGATCACGATGCCAGCACAGTGGGTTCTGGTGGGGGCTCTCTTCCTGGCTTGCACATGTCCATCTTCTGGCTGTGTGCTTACACAGCAGGGGGAGAGCTCACTCTCTGTTATCTTATTTTATAAGGACACTAATCCTTTTCATACTCTGATGACCTTATTTAACCTTGATTACTTCTTATCTCTAAATACAGTCACATTTGGGGTTTGGGCTTCAACATATGAATTAAGGAGTATTTTGAGGTAGGCAGGCCTACGCAAATCTATCCCCAGGTCCAAGGAAGTTGAGAGGCCAAAGAAAGGGCTCACAAATCCAGTTTCTTAAAAAGAAAGATTTAACAAGGATTTAGGAACAGAGTGTGTCTCTGGTAGGGACAAGAAAAGACAGTCTCACGAGAATGGATCCCAGCACAATTATCCCCCAGACCCAGGGATTGTATACCATAGGAGAAGGGCACATATGCTTTAGGGGAATGCATAAGAATTTGCCATAAGGACAGGATTTACATAAGTATATGCTCTTATACAAGGAACAATAGATAAACTGGAAATCTCAAAGGCCTTCCCGGAACTGAGGTTAATCAGAAGCTAACATGGCAGATCAGCATCAAAACTGGCGTGGCTCCAGCCTCCACATGGGGAAAGGTGACACAAGTTAGTCCACAGCATGGAGTAAGACAGATCAGAGTTTAACTTTAGTTTCCTAACAATGGGATTAAATTCTCTTATTGCCATTATCTAGCTGTGTGAGGTTGAGCAAGTACTCAAACTCTCTTTGAGCTTTTTTTCTCATTTTCAATTTGGGATTATATTATCTACCACGTTGTCTGTAGTAAGGATTACCAAATATGAAACATAGATGATAGAAAACTTGGCACATATTAGATGCTTAATCAATACGGCAATCAGTAGGAAGAAAGGAAACTCATTCTTAATATATTTAATGCTCCAACCCCATTCTGTCACTTGAGATTAGATATGCCTATGTCGCTTGAAATGAAATCTGTCTGAGCTCTCTGAGTAGGGAGATTATCTGATTATCTACCAGACGTAGATATATCTGTATCTACTATGTAGATGTATAGTAGATACCACAGTTATCATTCTGATTTTATGACAGAAGACAGATCTTGGAAATCAGGGTGGCCATATAACGTTCCTTTGTTTTGCCTACTAGGAAGGGGAGAAAACATAATTTGAGGGGATTCCATTAAGATCATTCAGATACTAAGTAGCAGCAGCATGATTCTTGGTCTCTTGACTCCAATCTGCTGTTCCAGTAGTTTCCAGCTTTGTGTCCAGCATAACACATTCAACTGATGATGTTCACACAACATATCGCCATGGGTGCTGGCAATGCTCAGTGCCACCATGTTAGCCAAAATGCCATTCCTTTTGTCCTTACACAAAGAAGAAGACCAAAATCCAAGCGAGAGAGAAAACCTATTAATAGGTATAACTGAGTATCTTCTACTAGTAAGATTATGGACATTATTTCCAAACTTTCCTGCTCTAATAGTGTTACAACAGATTACTTGAGACATTCCTCAAAATATTGGCCTAGCCGCATTTTGCCAACAGTTCGAGTATTGTGGCTCTAAGTTGAGTTTTGCTTCCAAGTTATGTTCCATCCAGCTTTTGTTAAAAGGGCAGGACAAGAAGGCATTCCCAGGTGGTGCTGGCATTATGGTTCCAAGAGGTTTGGCCTATTCCTTGATATTTAATTTCTATTCCTGGTAGCCTGGGAATCGTTTTCCAGTTTCCTTTCTTTGACAGTATTTCCCACTCAGCCGTTTCACTAGTACTTCTCAGTGATTTTGATCCCCAAGTTACTGCTGCTTCCCAGCTGTTCTGCAGTGGTAATACAGCACAGTGGCTAAACATACGGAGTCGGGAACTACCCTGCTTGGATCCCAATCATGACTTTGGTATTTACTAGGTTTGCGACCTTGAACAAGTTACATAGCATCTTTATACCTCTATTTTCTCTTCTGAAAAACAAATTATGCACCTCATGTGTCTGCTGTGTTGTTTACATAATTTAATATAGGTAAAGAGATTATTAGAATGGCACACATAATGAATACTGTAAGAAGTGTTGAATATATTATTATTTTTTCACTGGGAACAAAGGCTCAATCTAGCTCTTTGTATATACTGGAAGGGATATAACATCTCATTTGTAATTCCTAGTTGCTTCTGAAATGTGTTAATATTCCTATAGGGTTTCTTTTTCTGTAATTCTGCTTGTGTTTGTCTTGCCTGGGCCGTTGTAAAAGTTGTATGTTTTCACATACTACTAAAAGTTTCTAATCTGAGCATGTCATTACCCTGAGTGCTTTGCTCCTAAATCCCCAACAAGCATTGAGTTTGTTTTTTCGAGCTACTGTGCTTCATTAATATTTATGCAGGGCTTAGTAAAATCATGAAAATTAACAGATGTCCTTACCTAGAACAGGTGGTGAATATATCAACAATTGCAGCAAAAACAACGATGACACGATAGTACTTTTTAGATGGATCAAAATCACTACTGAGTCTGGTAAACATGGTTTCCATATTTACTACTCAATCTGATAAACATATTATCAGGCAAATAAATAAACATGACTCTAAGGATAATTTAAGATATTCACGTGACATATGAACTTGACTTCAATGTATATAAACAGAAAACTAAAAATAACAGCATCATCAGCACAGAGGGTTTATTCTGTCCCATGGAGAAGTCTAGAAATAGTACAGAGAAGATGTGATGGCCACACAAAATCACAAGGGATCCAGGCATCATCCACCTCTGTCCCAATATTCTAACACAAAGCTTTCAGTCAGTCTCAAAGTCAAAACATGATCAATAGTGACTGCTAAAGCTCCAGTCACCACACCAACATTTTGGAAAGCAGAAAGAAAAAAATGGAGAAAGTATATTACGATGTTATCTCTAGCCTGAATTTACATCTTTAAAACAGCATTCTTGGAATTTTTACATGACATTTTGGCTTATTTCTCATTTGGCTAGAACTTAGTCATATAACTATACCTGTCTATAAGAGATTATGGGAAATAAAGTTATTTTACTTGGGGCTCAGTGTAGGCCCCAAACCAAACCTACAGTTTTACTAAAGAAAAGGGAAATATGACCTTTGGGCATACTAACAAATTTAAAGTTACCTTTTTATTTTGAATCTTGGTACTTTACTAATTTTCCTTATTGTTTATATTTTTAGATATAGTTACTTCTTTTGAAGCATTCTTGTATTCTTGAAGTCTGTTTACAATGAAATAATGATTTTGTTTTAGTTTTATTCATTTCTTTTTTAAAATACACGCCACTTGCTTTCAAAAAGAACTGAGAAAACTTCCCATAAAAGCACATATCTAATAGAGAAACTTATTTTTAAATTATCTGTTTAATAAAAACTGACTGTATACCTTCTATGTGCCAAGCACTGGTTTAGATGCAGGAGGTAGGAGTAACCAACACAAGGTATTGTCTCATATGGGGCTTACATATTGATGGGGAATGATACAATAAAATCTATAATATAATTTCAGGTTCTGGTAAGGAAAGTATTGCAAGGGACTTGAGTGTGTCGTATGATAAGATATGGTATTTTTTAGCTGGGTGTGGTGGCTTAGGCCTGTAATCCTCCTACTTTGGGAGGCCGAGGTGTGCAGATCACTTGAGGTCAGGAGTTCGAAACCAACCTGGCCAATATGGTGAAACCCTGACTCTACTAAAAATATTAAAAAAAATAGCCAAGCATGGTGGCAGGTAGCTGTAATCCCAGTTACAAGGGAGGCTGAAGCAGGAGAACTGCATAAACCCTGGAGGCGGAGGTTACAGTGAGCCAGGATCATGCCACTGCACTCCAGCCTGGGTGACAGAGCAAGACTCTGTCAAAAACTAAAACTAAAACTAAAAACGAAAGAGAGAAAGAAAAGAAAGAGAAGGAGGAAGGAAGGGAGAGAGGAAAGGAAGGAAGGGAGGGAGGGAAGAAAGGAGGGAGGGAGGGAGAAGAAGTCTTTTTTACAAAATGGTCAAGGTAGATATTCTGGGGGAGAGAGACAAGCAATACCAATGCCCTCAAGGAAATAATTCAAGGACAGGAGCTTGTCCTTGCTGTGTTCAGGAACAAGGAGGGCAAAGAAGCTAGAGTCCAGGGATAGAGAGGGAGAGTTCTAGAACATGAGTTCGACAGAGGGATCAGAACCACGTAGCCTAAGAAGAGAGAGAATTTTCCAGACCTTTGAAAAAGATAGCCAGCATCCTGCAGCAGATAAAGCAAAATAGAAAGCTGAACATTCTATGTTTTACGGTTCATTTTCCTCTTCTTCCATTTACCAGTTATTTAACAATAATGTCCTACTCTGGATGAAACCCTTCATTAGGTCCAGAAGACGACACATGAATAAGAAATATTTTCTGAGGTCAAGGTTTTTATTCCCTAGAGATTTCAGATAAGTCCAGAGAGCTTATAAGCTCTAAACTTTATACCTGCATATCCAGTAGACTTTATTTTTTCATATTCTCTTCGGCATAATGGAATCTTTATACACAAATAAATCTTGAAAACTATAGGTTAACTCATAAGTTCATTTGTCTTCATTGTTGAAGACACAGAAATCTTCATCCCACTATTAAACCTCTCACATCTCTTCCTAAAGGATCCTGTATTATGCAAGTGTGTGATGTGCTACTCTCTCTAACTAGCATGCCTTTCCTTCCTTCTATAGCAAAGTTTTATTCTTTCTTCAAGGCATCCCTTTGAAATCATTTGCTCAGCTCTTTCCCCAGAGAATTAATTGCATCTGCTGGTTTTCAACCCAATACTTCTCTTTTATCAGGCATCCTAGTGTATTGTCATGATTTATCCTTACATTATTCTTTTTCACTAGAATTAAAGTTCCTGAGGAACAGAATGCAAAGCATTTTTGTTGTTGAATCTCTCATATCCAGCAAAGTGCCTGACACATAGGTAGTGTCTAAAAATATTTTTGTCATGCCTGTAATCCCAGCTACTCGGGAAGCTGAGGCACGAGAATCTCTTGAACCCAGGAGGCAGAGGCTGCCGTGAGGAGAGATCCGCCAGTGCACTCCAGCCTGCATGACAGAGCAAGACTCCATCTCAAATTTTTTTAAAAAAGTATATATATTTGTTAGATGAAAAACGTCCTATAAAAAAAAAAGGCTAATGTTTGGAGTAAATAGAAAATTCCCAAATCGTACTTTGATTATATATTCTTTCCAAAATTCATTATCTGAAGGAAAGCTTTTAGCCTTTATCACCAGTTATTACTAAGTAAAATGTATGTGCTTTCATATTCCAATGAAGTCTTCTGCATTGTTTACTATTTATATCTTTTAAAGAATCTAGTAGAGGACCTCATATTCCTGCCTACTTACTGAATTGAAACCACTTAGATTTAATTCATTTTATGATGGACAGTAGGAACACAGTTGTTGTGAAACAGCTACCTTGGGGGAAGCATAAACCCTGGAACAACCTTATGTTTATAAATATGTTAATTTAGGTACTAGACCAAAAGCTCTTCACTAGTCTGAATCCCTTAAGGACAGGGAATGTGCCTTATTCATCTTCACATCTCCTTTGTAAATTGCTGAGATACAGGTGCACAATCCTTTATTTGAAATCCTTAGGGGAAGTGGTGTTCTGACAAATGTTTAACAACTGACCCTCAGGAAGAAAACACACAATACACACACACACACACACACACACACACACACAGAAGAAAGCCCTGAATTGGAGCATTTGACTATTTTCTTGTGTAAATACCACCTCCCTTGGCTAATTTTAAGCTACCATGTTGGGAGTCAGTGAATCTGAAGTTTGAAAGAAATGGAAACAATTAGCCTAAACCATAAGCTGACTCTAGAAAAACATCAATAGGAAACTAAAGGAGTTTTAGATCTCAGAAGATTTCTGATTTTTGAGAAGCTAATACATGCATATAATAGATACCATGTAACACCTCTTGAGGTATCTGGGCAATGTTTGTAATAACATGTATTAATATTTATGCAGCAAAATAGATGAGTATTCATAGTATTCATACCAAGAGGGATCTATAAGCACCAGGCATTGGGAAAATAGCTTTTAGTTTTCAGGGCCTCTCTTCCCCTCTTGTTTTCAGTTTAGAATTACATCTAAGATGCTAGGACTCTACTTCACTACTAGAAGAAATTAGTACTTCAGTGGAAACATATTCATGATGTATATCACACCAATCCAGGATATTCAGTTCTAGTCCTATTGTCTTTAAGCTGTTTTGCACCTTTGTAAATTATAGGTAACCGATTGGTATGCAAATTCTGTCTTGGCCGGTAGAATTTCACTTGACTTCCCTCCCTCCCAGTGGAAAAATCACTTTGTCTTCATTTGCAGTTTAGCTCAACATTCCTTTACTCCATGTAATTTTGTAGTGTTTTGACTTTTCCTTTGAACTGGTATAACATCTGCTTGATTTCCTCATTTCATATGAGCAAAATAAATTATTGAACTCGTGTTCCTATTTATATGTGCATAAGGGTCATGATATTACTTTTTTCTGAAAATTTCTTTTAACACAATACAGGAGAGAGATCAGATATGTTCTAGAAAGCTTCTGAAGGCAGACCATGGACTGATGTAGTACCATAGGCAAGTAGGTTTCCTCAGTGGCCCATAGTATTGTCAGAAATGAAGAGCCAGGAATCAATGGTGTGCACTTCCCTGAAGGTTGATTCCCTCACTCAAGAGTGCTCCACTGAGGCTTAGTACTTCTGACTGCTATATATAGCAGGTGCTATGGAACTGGATGGAATGCTATCTTTAAAGCTTAAGTCTAATTTTTTATGGTTCTAACTCTTCAAGTGAGTGTAAATCAAGTGAAATAGAAACACTCAGTAAATCATTAATTAATCTAAGATGACCAGGAGCTTGGATGAACAGATAACCACACACTTGGCTGATAAACTCTTACAATTCCTTAAAAATAAGTTCTTTTTTAGGAAAGCAAAGATGGTTTAATCATCAGAAAAGTAGCTCTTGCAATCCCTTGACTCTCCTACTTGTTTATTTTTGAGACAGTGTCTCACTCAGTTGTCCAGGATAG
Source organism: Saimiri boliviensis (assembly GCF_048565385.1). NCBI lineage: Eukaryota > Metazoa > Chordata > Mammalia > Primates > Cebidae > Saimiri > Saimiri boliviensis. The sequence continues at coordinate 107,988,402 of NC_133454.1, read as the reverse complement.
AGTGGCAGTGGCATGATCATTGCTCACTGCAACTTCAAACTCCTGGGTGCAAGCTCTCCTCTCACCTCAGCCTCTGGAGTAACTAGGACTGCAGGTGTGCACCACAACATGTGGCTAATTTTTCAATTGTTTGTAAAGATGTAATCTTGCTATACTGCCTACCCAGGCTGGTTTTGAGGTCTGAGCCTCAAGCAATCCTCTTGCCTCAGCTTTCCAAAGTGCTAGGATTATGGCCTCTTATCCTTTAAAACCACAATGCCCGGCTTTATGCACAATTGTGCCCGATTCACAGTTTTCCACAGCATGGAAAGCAGCTCTAACTGTGTTTAGAGCTGCATCATCCAAACTTCTTATTCTACCTCTAAGTGAATCCATTTGCAAGAATATCAAAGTAGAGAAAAAAATACCATTTCAGCTACACTGACAGTTCTGTACAATATATTGATTGATCAAGGCTTGGGTAATGAGTTCATGAACACTGGCCTTCTTTCTGGAATTGAAAAGATCTGGGGTCTGAGAGACTGAAATGTCTGATATATGGAGGACTGGCATTACTGTTTCTTACAAGAAGATAATTTGTCTCATGTTTTGTTTGTTTGCTTGTCTGTTTGCGAGTGTGCAATGTCCCCTTCCCCAAGGTTTATGCCTCTTTTCTATTGCCTATAATTGAGAAGTCATTCTTACCAGAGCCAAATCTAATGAGTATATGAATTCTATCTGTTAAGAACAAAAGGAGAGATGGTGAAATGTAAATTGGGCCCTTCCCCACCAACACATGCACATATATATACATTCACATACTAAATCTTAACAGTAGCATGATTTAGAATTCTCTTGTATGTTCCACCGAGTAACCGGACTTGACATGCATCTTTAACAGAGATGGACTGTGGGACTCTAGGTCTAATTGCATACCCAAAGTCATTCCAATCAGATGTACATTCACCACTTAGGAGGGCTGATTATTCCACATCCTATGTTGAACAATTACTTAACCTGCCTGAAAAAATGGCAGTAGGCCGGGAATGGTGTCTCATGCCTGTAATCCGAGCACTTTGGGAGGCCAAAGGAGGTGGATGATTTAAGGTCAAGAGTTCAAGACCAGCCTGGCCATCATGGTGAAACTCTGTCCCTACTAAAACAAAATACAAAAATTGGCTGGGCATGGTGGTGGGCATTTGTAATCCCAGGTACTCAGGGGGCTGAGGCAGGAGAATGGCTTGAACCCAGGAGGCGGAGGTTGCAGTGAGCCGAGATCAAAGCACTGCACTCCAGCCTGGGCAACAAGAGCGAGACTCTGTCCCAAAAGAAAAAAAAAAAGAAAAATGACAATAAATATTTATTCCATTCTCTGTCCTACAAAATTGTTGGGAAGATCACCTCAATTAATTTTCTCAAATTTTATACCTTTAACTGTATTTTTTGAGATATATTATGTGGCACGAATCATACTGGTTATTATGGGCTAATAAGATAGATAACTTTTCCCTGGAAGAGCTCTAAGCCTAGGATACAAGGTACTGTCGGTACATAGATCTATAAAATTATTTTGAAAATATATTTCATAAGAAAGATACAAATGAAATAAATATATGTTATGAAAATAAAAATATTACCTTTGAATAGAAGGGGACTGTGAAAAAGGAGCAACAGAGAGTGCACAAGGATTATCTTTTCTGAAAGAAAAAGGCACTTAATGAGCTTGTGCTTTCCATCTTTGCCATGAGAACCAAGCGGGCCTCTCAGGGTCAACTATTAACATGCTTGTAACTTAATGATATTTTCTTTGATGAAAAACCTAGTGGGTCAAATAATAAAATAACTTGATTACCTGACTGACTGGTCACCCCTTAATTTTAAAAATCATGCCCCGATAGAATGAAACACTAGATGAATGTTTTGATAGGGATGAGAATCTGGAAAAACATCCAGAAAGGAAAATGTCTAGACCTGAAAGAGGACACTTCAAGAAGTGAAAAAAGGGAGGGTGAATATAATGAGTATACATAGCAAAGCCTGCAGGAGAAGAATAGAATTTTTAAAATAAAACTAATTTTATGAATATCATCATAGAGTTTCCAAGGTCATGACTGTAGTCTAGAAAAAGAATTTATTAGCTATTCTTCTTCTCACCCACTTAATTGAGTATGTAGTGTTTTTTCTTGAGGGTTTAATGAGATAAAAGTAGCAAGTCTTGGTATCCTCATCCTGGGCTGTTCAAACCTCAAATAGATTGCTTTTATTTATAGGGTGAAGAAAACATTACTGGAAGCTGAATGCATTTGTAATTCATACTGAGGATACCTGATCTGTGGGTCATATCCTGAATTATCATAAATTTTATTTTTCTAAAGTAAAACACAACACCTTCAGTTGCCTCTTCTATGCCTAGAGTTACGATATCTTTACACACTCCCTTAGGGAGATCCTTTGACAAAGATACATCTGAGTCTAAGGCTCGGCACCTTCTGTGAAGGTCCTGGGAAATCTTACCTGGCGCAGAGAAGCTTTCTTCGGCTATTTAAAGCAGGGGTCCCCAAACTACGGCCCGTGGGCTGCATGCGGCCCCCTGAGGCCATTTATCCGGCCCCTGCTGCACTTCAGGAAGGGGCACCTCTTTCATTGGTGGTCAGTGAGAGGAGCACTGTATGTGGCGGCGCCGCAAAGCGCGGCTTCGCTCACGTACAGTACTACAGTACTACTTCCGGTGATGTGGGACGCACGTGTCACGGCTCCAGAAGCACGTCATATGACGCACATCCAGTCTGCAGTTGCGGCGCCCCACATCACTGGAAGCAGTGTGAAATAACAGCAGAAGTAGGAATAAAGGCAAAGCACTATAACCATTACTACACAGTACAGTGGCCCCCATAGTCCCCCAAATGTACAACGACATCATGGCCCCTATAACCTCCCTTTGCCCAAAAGTCTCCTCCCACATTACTACACACCGTATTTACCCTATTATAAGACCCTGTCTTATATTAATTTTACCCCTAAAAGACGGGAGCTGTCTTATTTTTAGGAGGTGTCTTATAATAGGGGAAACATGCAGCAGTGGGCTTCCCACAGAAGAGGCCCACCACTGCTGCAGATGTCCAGGACGCTGTATACACAGTGTCACAGGCTGATCACCGCCATCCCTGTATACAGCACTGGAGGCGGTGCTGGGCCTGTGACACTGTATACTGCTATCTGGGATAGTGGAGGCAGCAGTGCTGGCTGCGGAGGGTGTCACACCTTGCATAGTCCGGCCCTCCAATGGTCTGAGGGACAGTGAACTGGCCCCCTGTGTAAAAAGTTTGGGGACCCCTGATTTAAAGGGTGTGTAAAGTAATAGACATATTCTATATAGGTCCGTAGAATTCCTAGTGAGAAACTGTGGTTCCTTGTAGGGAAGAATTATCTAAGGTCAGGGTTGATGAAGGAAGGAACGGATATCCAAGGAGGTAGGTGTTGGGATCCCTGCTTGTGTCCAGAAAGCTTTAAGCATCAGAAGCAAAAATTACACTGGCCAAAGCTAAGCAGGCAAGGGAGTTTATTCAAGGATATTACAATAGAGCAGAAACTAGAATGCAATCTAGGCTCAACTCCCCACTGAAGAAGTGGGAGAGTTTTTCTGAGAGTTGGGTAAGCTCAGGAAAAAGGCCTGGAGGTTGTTAAGGGGAAGTCATAAGCCATCTGTATTTACTAATTGTCTTTATCCAAAGGGAAAATAAACTTTTCTTGTCTTTAAGAGAGAAGGTAGCTTTCCAACTTAGAGTAAGGCACAAATATTAAACTCTCAGAAAAACTGGTAGATAGAGGTGCTATCTTTTTGTTGATTGCATTTCAAAGAGATGGCTCCTGGGTTCTTGAGAGAGGTTGCAAAACTGACAAGAGCCTTTTAAAAAGGTTTACATGTCAAAGGGGCAGAGAAAGGATTTATAATTATACATTTTCTAAAGTAAATGCTATAAGAAAAGAGATGTTAGGGACCTAGAGTCAGGAATAAGCCTACTTAAGGCTTAGTCAAGCTGCAGGAAAGGATAATAAGGCTGCTGGGTCAAGCACATATTAGGGATGTTGTAACCAAAAGTCAAGTGTAGAAGGTTGGTCAGAAAGGATCACCACGAAAATCTCTTCCTGGTCTGGCAGGGGACTCACATCTCTAATACCAGCGTTCCGGGAGGCTGAAGTGAGAGAATTGCTTGAGGTTAGGAGTTCAAGACCAGCCTGAGTAACATGGTGAACCCTCCCACCCCCCATCTCTATAAAATGTTAGCCAGGCATGGTGGTACACACCTGTAGTTCCAGTTACTTGGGAGGTTGAGGTGTGATGGTCTCTTGAGCTCAGGAATTGGAGGCTGCAGTAAGCTAGGGTTGCACCACTGCAATCTAGCCTGGGCAACACAGTGAGACTCTGTCTCTGAAAAAGTAAATAAAATAAGATAAAATCTCTTAAAAATCTCAGATTTCCCGTGTCCTTACTTTAACTGAAAAGATCAGGAAAAGGTGGGGGCGGGGCAGGCAGTTCACAAGTAATTCCATTCATTTAGATATTTATTCAGTCAGCACCTCCATGTGGTCTTGATAAAATGCCTGCCTTTTTAGTGAGGAAGCTTGGATCAGTCTAAAATTTAGAGGCCCCATTTTCAAGTGAGATTCAGTTTCATACTAATTCTTTTTCCTTCATTATGGCTTCGCTCCAGGACCCCAAATAATTTCTCTTTTACTATTTGCAGAATTCAGGGATTTAAAAGCTCATGTTTTTGCAGCTGTATTCATCAGCATTAGGTAGAAACATTTGGTGGTGCTGCTAATAAATTGTGAGCTTCTATATTTAGTAACCAACTACCTCATTCAGGTTAAGGAAACCCAGGCATTATGAAGCTAATTAAACATAGTAAACATCTCCCACCTGTTTTTTGCATTTGAATGAAAGAAATGTATAAAAACCCACAAAGCCTGTCTTATACTTAAGGGTTTTGGTGAAAGAAGGGAAAAAATATCACTAGAGCATTTACTCTGCTCTTAAAAGGCTTTCAGATATAGTTCGGAGCTTTTGTTTTTATTGAACTGTGTGGTTCTTTATTGTGTATTAACATTAATGGAGTTGCTGCCGCTAAACTCACAGCATATTCATATCATTTCAGCCTTATTGGAACTGAAGGTGGGTGAACTCCAGTTCTTTAAGGGAGCCACAAACAAAAGTACCCAGTGGCAAAGGGATGATTGAATTTGCCAATACAGTCTGTGCAAGGCTTGCTAATTTAAAGGGGCATTTTCAAATATTACAGTGGCTAGGATTTCCCTGGGGAGTTCACTTGGGCACAGCAAGTGAAGCAGTGTTTAAATGACATTATTTTTAGAATGATTTGCAAGAAAGGACAAAAAAAGTAAATAGATGATTTTATAATTAATATTTGAAATGACTTGCAAGTGCCAATCATGCAAGACCCATTTGTCTCATAGGAGAGGCAGCTGAGCCCTCTTCTGTCCTGCTCTGCATGATATTCAGTCACGGAAAATGCTCCTGGAGTAAAGCAGTGAATTTGCCTAACAGCTTCCCCATTAAATGGCCAAGCTTTGATTATTACCCTTGACAGCTTTACCCCTTCCCTTCATGCACAGATCCCTGCAGGCTGGTTTGAGGTTGCTCCTCAGCTGACCCCATAATTGGAATTGATAACTGACCATCACACAGGAACTGCGGACATTTGTCAAATGCTGTCATCCTTTACAGAGCTAGAAATGGCCCTTCCCCTATTCGGGAAATTCAGCCCACAAAGTGTTTTAGACTTTGGAACCTCTAAGCTTAGTCTAGCTCAACTCATTCATTTTACACAAAGGGAAATGAGGTCCAGAAAAGTTATGTGACCTGCCCATGGTAGTATAATGTGTTAGGCACAGAGGGAGAATTATAACTCACCTGTCCTCTCCCTGCTTGGCTTTCCCTTCACCTGACACCATTTCTTTGTGATTAATTTTCTCGAGGTTAGAAGATAAGTTGGGGCTGATGTGTGTGTGGACATAGCTCTTAATCAGCTATTAAAAAAAAAAAACACTGCCTATTTTGGGCAGCCTCCCTCTGGCCAGCTGAGTGTGGAGTCCCCTGTTTTTGGTAATCATACAGGGACCCTCCCAGGAAGGTTGTCCCTATGCTGTACTGACAAACTATTTCCCAAGTGTTGTTTTCCTTAATGACCCCAGCTACTCTGATTATCTCTTGCTGTTTTACATACGGGAAAATGATGGCCAGAGGTGCTAAACACCTTGCCCAAAATCACATAGCTTATAAGCGTAAGAAATGAGATTTGAACAAAGATCTTTGTGATTCTGACACCTTGAATCTCCAGCCAAAATTATATGTTAATTTGGCCTCATTCTCACTTTCATCTAAGTAACTGATTTAGCCAAATGTAAAGGATGATTCAAACGGGTGTGTAGTGAGGGCCATGTGAGGTTGCATTTGCTGCCTGGAAACTTCTTCCTTCATTTTCTACCCCACATTTCCTCTCCGGTATTCCAGCCTAAGTTTAATTCTATTCTTTCCCCATGTAGCTGTGGAGACAAGCACCTATTCTAAAATCACGCCTCCCTCTAGAATAGATTTGCCTCTATGCCTCTTTATAAAGCCTTAAAGCAGGTATTGTTCAAAATAGACATCTGAGTCCTTATGGGAGTTCTATGGGTCATTCTTACAACTGCACTTCCATGGGTTCTACAGACTTTACTGACCCTTTGAGAAGGAGGCCACCAGCTCGTGGGTGGAGTTACTGAATAGAAGGTGTTCACTTCCACTACTGAGGGGGAAAACAAGAAAGCCTCCTTCTTCCAGTTAGTTTGGGAGGATAAAAGTGAAAGCCTTCATTTCGTAGAAGTGGAGGAAAAGATTTGTCTAGTTTATTCCTGTACCCAGTAACAATGATGTGTTTCCTTTCCTCAAAAACAAAGAGATTTTTAAAAAACAGCGAGCCAGTGAGAGAAAGAATGAGAGGTGACTAAGAGAAAAAAACCAGGGAATCCATAGATTAATGAAATATCTCATTTGCAAACAAAACTCTAAAGAAGGTGAGGTTGGTGCTAGTACAGCCCACTGCCAAGTGTGAAGTTGAAGGCTGAGCCTGACAGGTAGTCTGGTGTGTGCCTTCTGCCTTGCGTGCCTGCAGGATGGATACACTTTTGCAGGGCTGGAACCAAGACCTCTCTTTCTCTCTTTTTCTCTGTCCTCCCTGCATGCATTCCTCTTCAACTTATTGCATAAAGGTTTGTTCAGCTGGCTACTTTGCAGAGGGTATATATTTGCATGAGTAGCGTGGTTTGGTGGAAGAGCCAAGGGAAAAGATGTGACCCTCAGGAGTTCAGATTAGTAATTCAGCTTTACCTGACTTACCAAGGATTCTGTGTTGTTAATTCAGGCTTATCAAAATTGTGAAAAACTACTTGAAAAACTAGAATTCCCCCCCCCTTTTTTTTTTGACATGGAGTCTTGCTGTGCTGCCCGGGTTGGGGTGTAGTGGCACAACCTCAGCTCACTGCAACCTCCACCTCCTGGCTTCAAGGGATTCTCCTGCTTCAGCCTCCCAAGTAGCTGGGATTACAGGTGTGCACCACGACATCCAGCTAATTTTTGTATTTTTAGTAGAGATGGGGTTTCATCATGTTGACCAGGCTAGTCTTCAACTCTTGACCTAAAGTAATCTGCCCACCTCAGCCTCCCAAAGTGGTCAGATTATGAGTGTGAGTCATCGTGCTGGCTGGAATTTTTGATTTTTAAACAAGTGGCAGAGAAAAAGTAATATATTTTCTTTACCCATTGCAAGGATGATGATTGTCATCCCTATAATAAAAGACAGACTAGCAAGAGAAAAGCATAACAAATTTATCTGAGTTTTATGTGACAAACAACTATCCACAAGTGATGACCCAAAGACCTAAGGACAACTGGACATTTTTATGCTTAGGTTAGATGAAGAATGGACAGTTATGCAGAAATGTCACTGGACAAAAAAATGTGTAATCTAAAGGTAATAAGCTAGCGGGGATTGGGCAAGGCATGTTTGTTGAGATTTTTCTTGGCCTCTCTGCATAGCATGCTTTTTCTTCAGGGCAGGATACCAGTCGCATGAGGATCTTATGACCCATTTTCAGGGATGGTGAAAGCTGGCCTTTGTGAACAACTTTCACACAGAAAGGTGGGAGAAGATCAGAGAATTACCTTTCTGCTTCTGGTGTTTTCTCAATTTCTAAGGTCCCATATTTTGAAGTAGTATGTTCTAAGTCCCCATAAAAGCTGTATTAAGAGTTTTGTTTTGAGAGAGAATCTCACTCTGGTGCCCAGGCTGAATTGCAGCGGCGTGATCTCAGCTCACTGCAACCTCCACCTCCCAGGTTCAAGTAATTCTCCTGCCTCAGCCTCCTGAGTAGCTGGGATTATAGGCACCTGCCACCACGCCCAGCTACCTTTTTTTTTTTTTTTTTAGTAGAGACGGCGATTCGCCATGTTGGTCAGGCAGGTCTTGAACTCCTCAGACTCCCAAAGTGCTGGGATTACATGTGTGAGCCACATGCTCAGCCGTATTCGGATTTTTAATTGACAAGCAGGAATCACTGGGACAACCACAGAATGACCAAGGCCTTCAGAGGTAGGTGGTCCTGAGTTCCCATTTTTCACCAGCATTTCTAACTGTGTGATTTGAACTAATTATCCCCTCCAAGTTTGTTTTTTCTTTTCTTTTCTTTTTCTTTTTTGAGACAGAGTCTCCCTCTGTCACCAGGCGCCAGGCTGGAGTGCAGTGGTGCGATCTCAGCTCCCTGTAACCTCCGCCTCCCAGGTTCAAGCAATTCTCCTGCCTCAGCCTCCAGAGTAGCTGGGATTACAGGCGCAGGCCACCAAGCCCAGCTAATTTTTGTATTTTTAGTAGAGATGGGGGTTTCACCATGTTGGCCAAGATGGTCTCGATCTCTTGACCTTGTGATCCGCCTGCCTTGGCCTCCCAAAGTGTTGGGATTACAGGCATGAGCCACTGTGCCCGGCTCAAGTTTGCTTTTTCATCTCGGGGAATATAACACCTATTTTGCAGGATTCTTTGAGGGTTAAACAAGAGAACATCTCTGGCAGATGTTCAGTTATCTAGCAGAATATCTGGCAGTCTGATTCTCATATTCTGTAGTAGCCTGTACTTGCTGCAAGGAAATTTCCCAGAAGGGAAACTATTTGGGGAGCAAAATTAATAATAGATTTAAAAAATCAGATATAGTTCGGCGATCTTAAAGGAATATTGTATAATTAAACTCTAGAAGCTTAATAGCTTTATAAAATAACCAATCATTTCTATTATACTATGGAAGGTGTTCTCTTTCTCAGTCTTTCTGGAGAAATCCACTCCAGCTAAATGAAGGATGAAAAAGGGAATCCTTTAAATGTCTATGAAATCATGTATTAGCTCAAAACCCAGCGGCTCATTGCAATCAGGGTTAAAAGCAGAAAACCTTATTGTTATAAAGACCCACAAGCCTTATACAATTGGGACCCCTCCTTCCCCAACAACCACAACAAAAATAACCCTTTGCCAGGGTGGGCACAGTGGTTCACTCCTGTAATCCCAGCACTCTGGGATGCCAAGACGGGTGGATCACTTCAGGTCAGGAGTTTGAGGCCAGCCTGGCCAACATTGTGAAACCATGTGTCTACTAAAACTACAAAAATTTGCTGGTGTAGTGGTAGGCACCTGTAATCCCAACTACTCGAGAGGCTGAGGCAGGAGAATTGCTTGAACCTGGGAGGCAGTGGTTGCTGTGAGCCGAGATTGCCCCACTGCACTCCAGCCTAAGTGACAGAGCGAGTCCCCATCTCAATAAATAAATAAATAAATAAATACAAATAACCCTTTGCCCTCAACTTCTCTCTTCCCCTGTTACTCTTCTTTAAACATGTCAAGCATGTTCCTGCCTCAGAATCTTTGTATTTGCTTTCCTGCTGCCTAGAACAGTTGTTTCCAATATATCCACCAAGTGCATTCTCTCACCTCCTGGGGAGGATTTCTGGAGAAGGTAATCTTCTGCATGGTTTACATTTTTGTATCAGTTTCTGGGAATGTCCACGTTTTATTTTGTCTGACCTCGTGCCCTGAATCTGAAATCCCCTTTAAGTCCAGATTGACTCTGTTTATTATCCAGGTACAAACTAGCATCCGTTTAGAAAGCGTGCTGAATAAGCAGCCTGGAGGAATATAAATATATGTAGAATTATTCCATATCTCAGATCCAGAAAGGCCTGTGGACACGGATGGGCGCCTATGCTAAATAAGAACTGGCATAAATCTTAACCTAGAATTGGAATTTAAAATGGAACTTTATTTGAGCTTCAAAATGGACTTTCTTGAACTCTCTTAAAGGAATAAATAAATATGAAAACAGATGGCATGCTATGGTGCCTCTTGACATGTAGACTGGGGATATTTGCATTGATATAAGAGAATGTTTGTATCGGATATCTGTATATCTCATAACAATTGTTAATCGAGGAGGGAAAGTAATTGAATCATTGGACTTAGATTTCCACTAATTCAAGTGCGTAATGTAATTGTTGTGGTGAATCTCTGCTGAACACAGATAGCTGTAGATTTATGAGTTAGAATCAGGTTTCACTCTTTTACAGTACGTATGCGGGTACACAGTCGTACATGTGTGTGTGTGTGTGTGTGTGTGTGTGTGTGTTCTATGTATCTGTCTATATGAAACCAAAGTTTAGGAATATGTCATTGCAAACATTTAACACCTGCCTCTCCCTTTCTCCTTCCTTCTTTCTCTTCTTGCTTCATTTAGATAGTCTACGAGTAAATGATACCTGCCCTAAAACCCCTTCTTGGCTGTCACCCCATCTCCACTGCTGCCATATCTCCTAGCAGGTGAACTTTCCATCTTCCCACTTATTCTACTTTATTGAAAAGGCTGGTAATTTTCTCATTCTTGTTAAATGTGAGTTTTATAAGATCAGTGATCATGTCTAGTTTGTTCTCTATTATATTCTGAGGTAATAATGTAGTATTTGACACATAATAGGTGCTTAATAATACTGACTTAGTGAATGGATGAATCGGTCTAGGGTTGAGTACATAGGAAGCACTGTGGTAGATCCTGAAAGGCGTTTATCAGAAATTGTTTTTGTTCCCCAGATGCTCGAAATGTTGTTGAGATAAAACATACTCTCCTAACATAATCTAATGCAACAGATTATATGAAACAAAGTGATTGTTATTATCAGTTCTTGTTAGAAATCAGAGATAAGTCCAAATCCTGTGAGCTATGTCATGGGGAATGATAGTTTTAGAATTTGAATGGAAAGAAAGGGAAAATATGGTGGAATAGCATTAGCTTGTGTGACTCAAAATTGGTGATGGGAGAGCTTTGAAAGGTAGATTTATCCTATGGAAAGTCCGAAGGGTAAGCCAAGCTGTAGGGCTTTCAACTCAGTAGCTATGAGGAAGCTTTGGTCATTTCTGAGCAAGAAAAGGGCATGATGGAGTCACCTTTTAATAAGATTAGTATGTGGCAGCTGAGTGCAGCATGGATTATCTACTGGTAAATCACATGTTTGTGTGAACCTGTGAATTGATATGATAGGGGAGTGCCAGTCTGATTAATTATAAACTCCGTTGGGTCAAATAAGCAGGTAAATGAAGGAGGCTAATCTTGAGGTTAGCACAATTTATGGAGGCTCAAGCTCAAGTGTTACACTTGAGAGAATTATTAGCACAAGAAGCTTCAGCATACACATGTTAATTTTTCCAGCAGAAATTAACTTCTCCATTAATCCTATAGCTTGTATTTCTGAGTGAAGCTAATAAATAATGAAAGAGTATCCGGGTCTGGAATAGTTATTTTGTTGTGTGTTATTTCTGTTTTACCTATTTGGTGCAAGATGGGGCATAATTTTAACCCTTTCAGTATCCTAATAGTGTTTAGATAGCCAATTTGAAAGCAGTTTTACACAGTAAGAAATAGTGTGGTCTCCATAGCCAGAAAGCCTTTAGATTTTAATTACAACACTGCCTTCACTAGTGATCTTGAGTAAGTTACAACTTGAGCCCATTTAGCTATGATTATACTTCAAAGAATCATTAAAAAGATTGTAATTAGATTTGTGTATATGGAGTAATAGACCTTTTAATATGATAATAGCTAATATTTACCTACTATATGTCAGACACTGTGCTTAGAGCCCATATTCATTATCTCAACTAATTGAGTACTTTGACAAAATCTTAAATCTACTCTGTCTTTTCATTAAGAAATGTACTCCACAATGAAAATAGTATGTGCTTTGCTTCATGCTATTTGCATACTCGTGTGTGTGCCTGTCCATGTGTGTTGCATGTAGGAGAGGGAGTTTAAAGGTGGGAAAACGTTCCAGGGTGAGTTACAGGTTACAGTAACAACCAAGAGACTCTCTCTCTATTTTTTTTAATTGCATTTTAGGTTTTGGGGTACATGTGAAGAACATGCAAGATTGTTGCATAGGTACACACATGGCAGTGTGATTTGCTGCTTTCCTCCCCATCACCTATATCTGGCAGTTCTCCCCATGCTATCTCTCCCCAACTCCCCACCCCCCGCTGTCCCTCCCCTATTTCCCCACCGGCAGACCCCAGTGTGTGATGCTCCTCTCCCTGTGTCCATATGTTCTCATTGTTCAACCCCAACCTGTGAGTGAGAACATGTGGTGTTTGATTTTCTGTTCTTGTGTCAGTTTGCTGAGACTCTCTTTAAGGGAATCAAGTCATGGGCAGGCTCGCATATTACAGTAAGTTTTGTTTATGTTCCTCCCATCTACTTCCTTCCCTAGCCCAGAATGGTTCTGGCTGGTGTTCCTTTGCTGTTCACCTGGCTTGGGATAGGCTTCTACAGTTGGATCATAAGTGCTGTAAAATTAGTAAATCTGTTCCCTGAGGTTTGGTTTCTATGTGTCCCAGGTTTTTATTGTACTCGTTTCATCCTTTTTTAATCCTTTGTAGCGTCTGTGCTAAGTCATTCCTGAGCCTTCTCTATTAAAGCCTGTATGCATTTGCCTGTTCCATCCTTATCCACAAGAAGCAAAAAGTTCCTACTGGAAACACTAGAGTTTGCAATGGGTTCTGAATCTCTTAGGTTAAAAGACACTCATTCAGGATTCTTTAAGCTTTATGATTCCTACGGTTCGGGTAAAGTGTCTTTGGCAGCCAGAATATAAATTCACTTCTACTTTGGACACTATAGAGATTATTACTGAAGTACTATTATCAGGAATTCCATTTGTGGTGATTTTTGACAAATTGCCACACCTTATAAATACTTCATATTTTCACAGTCTAGCCCTGCTCCTTGTCTCTCAGACAAGTTCTAAGAAATTATATATTTTGGACATGCTAATCAAATGTTCTTTGTGCTCTGGAAGTCAAGGAAATCATTTTTTGACAATCATCTTTTTATTATTTATTTCTATTAGGATTAGAACGTATGCCATACAAATCTTTACACATTAGAATTTAAGGTTTTGTGTGTGTGTGTGTGTATTTAGCCAAATACAATGATTTTTTATGAAAAAACCCAAGAAGAGATTTCTTTTTTCATTTCCAAGGTGATCAATTTATCCCTTTTCCCCTCATTTCAATAAAACAAAAATTTTAGATGCCCTTTAGGGCACATTGTGACCCACCTGTGCTGCCCACATCCTTGCCCCTGACAAGAAACTTTAGGACACTTTTTATTTCTTCTTTTCTTTCACCCCAATCTCAACCCCTATATTTTGCTTTTATTGATTTTGGATTTTCCTTAAACTCATAGCTTGCTGTTTCAAGACTCTAACTGGGTTCTTATTCCACACATTGCAGGCTATTTATTCATATCCATGAGATTTAAACATTCCCCTCCCCATATTCTTGCCCCATTTAAGGTCACTATTTTTTTTCTTCAGTCTTTTCTAGAGTATATACCTTAGACTATATGATGTAAAGGAATCCTCACTGGCTTCCTGTACAACAATATTTTCTCTTTGTCGTAAATGGCATGGTCACTGGCTACATGATTCCTGAGTTACAGTCTTCTTAATAATCTATAGTTTTTTAAAATTAATACTTTAAGTTCTGAAGTACATTTGCACAACATGCAGGTTACATAGGTATACATGTGTCATGGTGGTTTGCTGCACCCATCAATCTGTCATCTATATTATGTATTTCTCCTAATGCTCTCCCTCTCCTTGCCCCCACCCCCCAACAGGCACCGGTATATGATATTCCCCTCCCTGTGCCCGTATATTCTAATTGTTCAGCTCCCACTTACGAGTGAGAACATGCAGTGTTTGGTTTTCTGTTCCTGTGTAGTTTTCTGAGAATAATGGTTTCCAGCTTTATCCATGTTCCTGCAAAGGACATGAATTCTTCCTTCAGGAGTTCTTGTAAGGCAGGCTTGCTGGTGACTGAATCCCTCAGCATTTGCTTGTCTGTAAAGGATTTTATTTCTTCTTTGCTTATGAAGCTTAGTTTGGCTGGATATGAAATTCTGGGTTGAAAATTCTTTTCTTTAAGAATGTTGAATATTGGCCCCCACTCTCTTCTGGATTGCAGGGTTTCTCCTGAGAGATCCACTGTTAATCTGATGGGCTTCTGTTTATGGGTAACCTGACCTTTCTCTCTGGCTGCCCTTAACATTTTTTCCTTCATTTCAACCCTGGTGAATCTGATGATTACGTATCTTGGGGTTGCTCTTCTCGAGGAGTATCTTGGTGGCATTCTCTGTATTTCCTGAATTTGAAAGTTGGCCTGTCTTGCTAGGTTCAGGAGGTTCTCCTGAATAATACTCTGAAGTGTGTTTTCCAACTTGGTTTCATTCTCCCTGACACTTTTAGGTACACCAATCAAATGTAGGTTTGGTCTTTTCACATAGTTCCATATTTCCTGGAGGCTTTGTTCATTCCTTTTCCATCTTTTTTCTCTAATCTTGTCTTCATGCTTTATTTCATTAAGTTGATCTTAAATTCAATCTCTGATATCCTTTCTTCTGCTTGATTGATTCGGCTATTGATACTTGTGTATGCTTCATGAAGTTCCTGTGCTGTGTTTTTTTTAGCTCCGTTAGGTCATTTATGCTCTTCTCTGAACTGTTTTTCTAGTTACCACTTCCTGTAACCTTATATCAAGGTTCTTTGCTTCCTTGAATTGGGTTAGAACATGCTTCTTTATCTCAGAGTTTGTTATTACCCACCTTCTGATGCCTGTATTCTGTCAATTCGTCAAACTCATTCCCTGTCCAGTTTTGTTCCCTTGCTGGTGAGGAGTTGTGATCCTTTGGAGAAGAGGCATTCTGTTTTTTGGAATTTTCAGCCTTTTTGTACTGGTTTTTCCTCATTTTCATGGATTTATCTACCTTTGGTCTTTGATGTTGGTTGCCTTTGAATGGGGTTATTGTGTGTTCATCCTTTCTGATGATGTTGACGCTATTGCTTTCTGTTTATTAGTTTTCCTTCTAACAAGCCCCTCTTCTGAAGATTTGCTGGAGTTCCACTCCAGATTCTATTTCCCTGAGAATCACCAGTGAAGCCTGCAGAACAGGAAAGATTGCTGCCTGTTTCTTTCTCTGGAAGCTTCAGTCCCAGAGGAGCACCACCAGATGCCAGCCAGAGCTCTCCTGTATGATGCCAGCCAGGAAGCACGGGGGTCAGGGACCCAGTTGAGGAGGCAGCCTGTCCCTTAGCAGAGCTCAAGCACTGTGCTGGGAGATCTGCTGCTCTCTTCAGAGACAGCAGGCAGGAACGTTTAAGTCCACTGAAGCTGCGTCCACAACTGCCCCTTCTCCTGGGTGTTCTATCCCAGGGAGATGGGAATTTTATCTATAAGCCCCTGACTTGGGCTGCTGTCTTTCTTTTAGAGATGTCCTGCCCAGAGAGGAGGAACCTAGAAAGGCAGTCTGCCTACAGGGGCTTTGTGCCACTGCGGTGGGCTCTGCCCAGTCCGAACTTCCTGGCAGCTTTGTTTACACTGTGAGGGGAGAACCATCTACTCAAGCCTCAGTAATGACAAATGCCCCCTCCCTGCACCAAGCTCCGGCATCACAGGTGCTTCAGACTGCTATGATGGCAGGGAGAATTTCAAGCCAGTAGATCTTAGCTTGTCAGACTCCATGGGGGGGGGGATCTGCTGAGCAAGACCACTTGACTCCTGGCTTCAGCCCCCTTTCCAGGGGAGTGAACGGTTCTGTCTCATTGGCATTCAGGCACCACTGGGATACAAAAAATAACTGCTGCAACTAGTTCACTGTCTGCCCAAATGGCCACCAAGTTTGTACTTAAAACCCAGGGTCCTGGTGGTATAGGCACCCAAGGGAATCTCCTGGTCTGTGGGTTGTGAAGACCATGAGGAAAACATAGTATCTGGGTTGAAGAGCAGTGTCCCTCATGGCCTCCCTTTGCTAGGGGAGGGAGTTCCCTGACCCTTTGTACTTCCCAGGTGTTGCGGCACCATACCTTGCTTCTGCTGGCCCTCTGTGGGCTTCACCCACTGTTTAACCAGTCCCAGTGAGATTAGGTGGGTACCTCAGTTGGAAATGCAGAAATCACCTGCCTTATGTGTTGGTCTCACTGGGAGCTTCAGACCAGAGCTGACCCTATTCCACTATCTTGCCTAGGAATCAAGGAAATCTTATGACTATTTTATTATTCTTGAAAAACGATATAGCCAAATATTGATATATTTTCATGTGGTCATCATCTTTCAGATTAGACATGTGCCTAAATAATGTTATCATAACTCATATTGAAATATGAACTAGTTCACACATTTATATAACCATTATAGACTTTTATGTATTTATTTGAAACAAGGTCTTGCTATCACCCGGGGTGGAGAGCAGTGGGGAGGTCATGGCTCACTGTAGCTTTGACCTCCCAGGCTCAAGCGATTCTTTTGCCTCAGCCTCATGAGTAGCTGGGACAACAGGTCCGTGCCACTATGACGGGCTAATTTTTCATTTTTAGTAGAGGCGAGGTCTCACTATGTTGCCCAGGATGATTGTAAACTCCTGGGCTCAGGCAGTCCTTCCCCTTCAGCCTCCCGAAGTGCTGGGATTGCAGGCAAGAGCCTCTGTGTATGGCCAGTTATGGAATTTTAGACCAAGAACTACTAAAAAAAACTCTGAATGGCAAATAGGTTTCATCCTTAATGCCAACTCTGACTGATAAGATGCAATTATATGAGTTCCAGTAAAGATTTCTGGCTGCATCCAGCTCACCTGGGAAGAACACAGCACTCAATTAGTAATGCTGAGATGTGACAGGAATAGGAATTTCCACAATCATGCAAGGAATTTTACACAGTTCCTTTAAAACAGAAACACTGAGGCACAAAGAATTTATATTACTTGCATGCTTAGAGTGTGGGATGAATGTGTGCTTAGAGTGTGGACTGGACTGGAGAAAGTGAAACATCTACAATATTTTGAAAGTAGAATACAATTCGAGAAACTGAAAAGAAACAGGAAAGTAATTCCTTGGTGAAGTCATTCAAACCTGGGTCTTTTTTATTCTTAGTGTCAGTGGTGCTGTTTATGAGAGGTGGTCAAGCAGCTGGCCTTGGAGTCACATTAATCTAGGTTCAAATTTCGGTTCCCATCACATGGGGCCATTTTCCTGAGCTCCTGTTTCCTCATTTGTAAAATTAAATATTGGGCTGACTGATGTATTGTGTATGAGGTCCTTGGTATAATGCTAAGTAAGTACTCAAGTAATGTATTCAACAGTAGTAGCAAGGGTAGCTGCTTTTTCCCTGACTGGGTCAGAAAACTAAATCAACAAATTTTGTCCAAATGAAAGACCTCTTGAATCTGCAAATATCCCAACCTCACTTTGCTGTAAGCCTTTCCCTCAGAAAAACTGAAGGTGAGAGGTGGGAGGCTCTTTTGAAAATGCTTTGAGAAAAATGACATAAAAATGCAATGTAACTTTTCTATCACTATCATCACTTTTTTTCTTATTCTGCTGTATCCAGATTCTCTGACTCAGGCTAGACACATGACTATAACTATTTGCTTATTCAAGGAATCCGTTCTAGATTGCATCCTCAGGTAAAATCATTTTATGTTTTAATGACTTCATTAAAATCCCCCCCTACCTACTCCCATTTCTTCAGGAATTGTCACATATTAAAATTTGTGTTCAAAGCATATCTAAGGAAGAAGGTGACTTTTTGAGTTCATATTCTAATTGATGATACAAACTGCTAATTAAATGCATCTGTGTCCAATCAAAAACATATCTAGAATTCAGCAGTGCAGCTGTGCACCAGAGGAGCTGCATAGTAGATTTGATCGGTGATTGCATGAGGACATAGTTTGTCCTTCGGCCAGTGGTTCCCAAGTCTGGCAGAACCTCAGAAGCTCCTGGAGGAGCTTTTAAAAATCCATGCAGTATTCTCTCTGTCCCACCTCCAACATTGGCACCCTAAGAATTTTATTTGTAACCTCCCTAAAAGATTTCCTAGTGATCAGCTAATGTTGCAAACTATAGTTCTAGATCTAAAGTATTTGGATGGAACAGAAGGCAGGCCTGGCTTGGTTCAGAGTTCTTAAATTCATTCGCCTCTGGATTCTCCCACTTTCTTCAAAATCTGTTTAGTTCTTATTTTCTTATCGCAACTTCTCTGCCATCCTCGTAGGTTTTTATAGGCTGCTGAAACTGCAGCTTTTTTTTCCTTTAACGTAAAAGGCAGGTGAGTCTTGGCTTTGCTTCAATGTTGCTGAATATGAAGTTTACATTTATAATCGTCTGCTCTTTGGAAACTTCATTTGCTGTGATTCTTTGGGTGATTATGGAAAGTTGTATTGAGTGACTATAGGTAGCTCCCATATAGAATGATGGCTAGTTGTTATAAATAATATTAACAACATGGTGCATTTTAAAAAGCATGTATGTTTAAAACCTACATGGCTCAATGTTATCCTTAAAGGTTGTATTTTCTTTCAAAACTATTTCCATCAATGTTCATACTTAAGAGTCTCAGTCACCTTTAAAGATAACCGCCCTCAAATTGGCACACATATTCAAATGGTCACATAGAGGCCTTTTTAAAGTAAAATAAAACTTAAATGCTATATTCATCACCTCTTTATATGTTATGGTTTGATCTTTTAGCCAGTGTCTCTTCTGGTTGTTATTTAAATCAGCCTGAAGTCAAGTAGCTACTATGTGATGTGCCGCTGCTAACTTTGTTTCTATCACCTCACTTCTTTTTATAGAAGGGTTTCAAGAAGGTATGTGATACTGCTTTTCTACAGTTGAAGAAACTGAGGCCCACTGAACAGCTGTATAAGCCCAGGTCTTCCTAAATATAAAACCCAAGCAAATAGGTCATACATTTTTTTTTCCCTAGGGAATCTATGTGAGGCAAATACGCAACACGGTGGTTTACCACAGGATTTAGGCTGAGCGCGGTGGCTCAAGCCTGTAATCTCAGCACTTTGGGAGGCCGAGGCGGGTGGATCACGAGGTCAAGAGATCAAGACCATCCTGGTCAACATGGTGAAACCCCGTCTCTACTAAAAATACAAAAAAAAAAAAAATAAATAAAATAAAAATAAAAAATAAAAAAATTAGCTGCGCATGGTGGCACGTGCCTGTAATCCCAGCTACTCAGGAGGCTGAGACAGGAGAATTGCCTGAACCCAGGAGGCAGAGGTTGCGGTGAGCCGAGATCGAGCCATTGCACTCCAGCCTGGGTAACAAGAGTGAAACTCCGTCTCAGAAAAAACAAAACAAAACAAAACAAAAGAACCAGGATTTATAGAACCAGGTTCTTTAAAATCCAATTTGTGATAACAATTTAAAAAAGAATGATAGAGAAATAGCTTTAAAAAAATTAAAAAGAACTTACCAGACTCTATTAAAAGGAGAAATAAAGGAAAAGAAACAAATTTCATTTTCAAAATATTTACTAGATCACAGCATAAATAGAAAGAAATAAGACCATGAGGTTAAATTAGAGTTTCAGGTGGGTGACCTAAATCTTAGCGCCCAAGCACATGAATAAAGGCCTGGCCCAGGTCCAAAAGGCAAACAGCAGACAGGCTGATTTTGTTGACACACAGTCATGTTTGCCGGTTACATAATAAATTTTCCCTAATGCTAGAACATTTAAGAGATTGAATGAAAGCCTCCATGACTGCTTGAGGTAATTTAACGCCAAAATTTATTCCTTAAAGAAGTTATCAATCAACAGAATATCAAAGACTTGCACAGGTGTGCACAAGGAAAGCTTTTAT
Organism: Saimiri boliviensis; assembly: GCF_048565385.1. NCBI lineage: Eukaryota > Metazoa > Chordata > Mammalia > Primates > Cebidae > Saimiri > Saimiri boliviensis. Next base: position 107,968,131 of record NC_133454.1, on the reverse strand, counting down.
GTCAACTATTTTTTGCATCCTTTTCATTTCATGCCATTAGGTCTACTTTGGAGCCTCTTTCCAGGAATCAGGACCGTAATTTGTATTTGGCATTGGATATGGGGGGGTGTGTGTCTGTGTGTGTACCATATTTTCCCCGTTTGGAGTTAGTAACCCCCTGAGAACATAAGAAAGAAATCTTGCTGCTTTCTGCACCAGTTTGGAACAGAGCAAAACCTGCTGTGATATAAATCTTTTTGTTCAATCGTTTTGAAACCATAAAAATGATAACAATAAAAGTATGCATGAATAGAAACATGCAGGGTAGAAAAACGATGCAGACTCAATACCGTAAAGTACCTTTAAGCCCAATACTAAAAAATAGTTTGCACTTCCTTTAGTATTTTTGATAATAGGAGCTCTATGAACAAACATTTATCCTGATTTTCATTACTTGATGCCAAATATATTGTGTTCACATGGGTCCTCTATAGTCATATGTATAAGAAAGTTGTTGAAATGTGACAGACGCATAGAGTAAATATTTTGCAGGCACAAATGAAGGCTGTAGGACCAAAAGGAAGTCAGATTTTTGCTTTGCTCTTTGCACCAAGCCCTTTGCATGTAGAAAAATAATTCAAGGTTCATTTGAAGAAACAATACCATTTAATTTCTGGTGGTAGTTCACCTTCATTATTTTGCTACTGATAAAACTGGCTTCTTAGCGCTTCAGGCTAGAGTTTTTCTATCTTCCTTCAGTATTCTTCACTTTAAAATAGTCATCTAATTAGTTTACTTTGGACCTTGAACAGTAGACCTTCAAACATAAGTCTCTTCAATTAATATCCCTGATATTCTCTCTCCTTCCACTCAACCCCTATTAGTTCTGGCCGGCTAACAGAGGATCTCTCTTTCTGTTTCCCTGATCCCCACACACCTTTCTCTTTTCCTCCCTCCCTCATGCATTCTTCCCCTCGAAGGGCTGATTTCTAGAATGAGAGTGTGTGTTGCATCTGTTCTCTACAGGACATTGATTGTAAAAACTCCTCATCTATGATAATCATCTGGAATCCTCTACTCAACCTAGTGATGGAAAAGCAGATTTTACTCCAGAAAGCAGGTAGCGTGCCGCTGGGAGGGCAAAGGAACTTGAAACATGGTCAGAACATGTAACTTGCCAGAGTCCCTTTCCTTTTCTTTGGCCTCCTTTCCCTTCATGTATACCACAGATGGCTGAGCTGGTTAATCTTCAGGGTCCTTTGCAGAGGTGCCAATATCATATGGTGCTTGAAACAGGGCTGCTCCTTTCCAAGAGATCAGCGGTAGCTCTGTGGGCAGAGGAGGGGAAGTAGACTGCATTCCCATTTTCCCATCAGATAAGGAATTGCAACGGACCTTCTGAGAGCTGTCGATCGAAATGTTTACACACAGAGCAGAGCCAGTAGAAATGCAGCAATCTAAAATTTGTATCAAAAACACTGATTCAGCAGCTCAAAAAAAAAAAGAAAAAAAAGAGAGAAATTTTTCAGAAAGGCATTTCACCTTGAAGTATTCTCATCGTCAGCTGAGTGTGCCTCTGCCGCTCCCAAGCACTGTTAAGAGTTCAGACATAATTTTGCAGTTGGCACAAAGCCAGCTATCAAAGCCAAGAGAGAAGTCAGGGTTCAGGCTTCCTTAGGCTTCCCCCACCACCCCCACCACTGAGTGGTTGAAATTTATTTTAGTTTTTCCCAGGCAGGGAGAGATGATCCGATGTGAGCCCCAGGCAGTCACCGCGGCTCCTTTGTTGGTTCCCCTGCCTGGCAGAGGGCTGCGATGGCCTGACTGAAACGTGTCAGTGGCAGCAGTGCCTGCCATCCCCCAGCACAGCCCTGCCACTCTCGAGCCACCGAGGGCATCCTGCACAAAATGCTTCCTGACAGAGGGGCCCCAGCCACAGAGAGAGATCAAGTGGCAGCATGCACAGGGGTGAGAGGATTTGCTTTAAGGGGAAAACTAAATCCGTCCATCAGCATCTCTTCCTTATTGAGCTGGTAACTGCAGAAATGTCAGAGAGAGGCAGGCTTTTACAGGAAGCCTACCTTCCCCTGGCAGATAGGTGCTTTTATTGTGCACACTCAAGATGATCTAGTGTAAACTTACGCTGAGCCCGACAGCCTAGTGTGATTGTGCTACTGGCCGAGCAAAGACTGTAATCCATGGCTTTGGAAGAGGAAAACATAAAGGTGGTGTAGAAGCATAGACGAGGCGTCATACATCCGTGTGACCATGCAGAACAGGCTTTCCAGTTTCTAAAGCCTCCAGCTGCACTAGAGACTGTAAGAAAAAGCTTTGTGCTTTGTTTTTCACAGCCTCAACAATATCCAATTCAGGGAGATTTGGTCTGGGAAGGAGAGAGGAGGAGGAATGAAGAACATCTTAGTCATGTCCTATTTTTTGCCCATCCAGTGTCTCTGTCTCAGTCTTCTTCCTGGCATCCTTGCTGGGAAAAATAAAGAGCTTAAATTTGGGAGACAGGAGAGTCAGAAGGAATTCCCAGACACTCAGTGAAATGAGAACAGCATTAACTAAAATTATGATACAGGATAAGTTGGTCCTACCACATTGCAGACTCCTGGTTTTGTGCCTTTGATAGTTTATTTATTCATGTATTCATTCATCCATTAGATCACTCAGTAGATTACTGCTGAGCAGCTACTATAGGTAGATCCAGAGTCTAGAATAGTGAACAAGAAACAACCAAGGTGCTACCTTCCTAGAAGCTCTTATAATCAAATAAATAAACAAAATACAGATCGAAGGAAGTGCTAAGGAGAAGCAAATTGGCTTCTGTGGTAATTGGAGACAACAGGGGAGAGTGATGCTGCCTGGCATTGGGAGGATGGAGGCGGCTTCTGTGAGGACAACAGGAACTGAAATAAAACAATAAGCTACCATGGGAAGGCAGAGGAAAGGGGAAGAACATTCCAGGCTCCTGGGTGTTGCATCTTTCTGACATGACCAAGGACTCCGTGCTTACTCCTGCTTTTCTTCCTCCTATCCTCATCTAAGACCTCAAGTATCCAACTTTGTCTCCATTACTTGATACCTATGTTACCTTGAGCAAATTTCTTCACCCCTCTCATGCTCTTTCCTTGTCTGAAAAATGGGGATTATAGAAGCTATAGGATACATATTGATGATTATTTTAATATGAAACTTAAAAAAATTCTAGCACAGTGCCTGGTACTTCGTAGGCACTTAACAAAGCTTAGTTGGCCATCTCACACTTCTTATGCTTCTTACTTAGTTTCCTTCATCACACCTTATTCTAGATGCCTACCTAAATTATAAGTGTCAACTCTTCCTAGAGATAGTAACATGTTAGGAGGGGCCAAATGGTACAGTGTCACTCCCTGTATGGGAAAGATTGTGGTTGAAGGTTGGGTGGTAATGGAGGAGTTTCTTGGGCTCATGAAATCAAGGCTTGTTGACATTGCCTACAATTTCTATTAAGCCCTGGAAGCTGAAAATCCTGGTTTTCAGCCCTTTAATTCTCAATCTTTAAGGCAGGTAAGGTCAAGGTGGCCCAGGCTTGCTTAAGAAAGGGATGATATTGAAAAAAAGTTATTATAAATGAATACCCCCAAGCACATGCAAATACAGAGTAGGTCAAATGGAAACATCCCAAATGTTAAGCGCACTCAGCTTCACCATCTCCACATTACCACTCTGCCCCTTCTAAAAGTGCCCACACTGTGTCCCATTGCTGTACCCAGCTGGCTGTTAACCAAGGTGTTAGCTGATAATGGATTCTTACTGATAGTTTCCCCTGTAAGATTTTACACCTGTCACGAAACTTGTTTAAAACTCACTTTGCACACCTTATTTAAATGTTACTGTGTGAAAGAATCTTTCCTGGGACAAATTGGTATTTGTAGCAGGAAGCGCAGTAGAAAGGAGGTACCCTGTGAGCACAAGCTGTCCTAAGAGGTGGAAAATGGGGATAATTGACTCTTTCTTAAAAAGAAAATGGACAGTCTCTTTATTCTAATTTGAGATTGTTGGGTATGAGATTGCATCGTCTCCCTCCAGAGATGCAGTTATCTGCCATTCTCACCACTCTTCTTTCGAGATATAGAAGAAATGCATCCAAGTGATGCATTTGGATTTTTTAGTGAAATTCTGACATCAGCAGAGATTGACTGAAATTTGATTTTGTGGACTTCGCCATTCAGAGTACTGTTGGAAATTCAGTGACCTTCCCAATACTGCCACAGATTCTTGTGGAGTTGTCATTTCTACAAGTCTCCTGGCTCCGTAATTCTAACTTGTTGGTATTTCCTTGTTCTTGCCTAGTTTCTCTGTGATTATTTCCTTGTTTTCTTCTATTATCAATCCAAATATTGACCACAAACCCTTTTTTATTCTATTTTTCTCTCTCTAATCCCACCCACAAGAGACAATTGTGTCAAAGATTTTACTGGCCCCCTGTATTAGAAGGAGACATATTTGAAATTTCAGTATTTACTGTTATTCTTCCTAAAGATCCCCTCAGTCATTTTCACTAAAATGGGCTTCAGCTTCCCTCTTGATCCCATGAGCCAATTTGTATGCCCTACGTGTGTGTATATATATACACACACACATATGTCTGCATGCTGTGTCCATGTAATTCCTCTTCCAACTCAGAACACTTTTGAGTGGACAACAGTCATAAACCATAACTCTCCCAGGGAAATTGGGATGTACTGTCACTCAAATAGCACAAACATAGCTAAGCAACCAGCTTAACATCTGATCTTTGCTGCTGCTTCTCCTTACTTTTTACTGATGTGCTCTAGCTGTGATTCAGTTTCAGTCCTATTCTTGACTCTAAGCTTTATCTTCCATTAATGACCTAGGTTATTGCCTTTTTCAGAACCCTCTGACATTCAACTCTTAACTCCTCCCAAGGACCTTGCCTTGCACTGCTGACATCCTCAATTCAGGCTCCCTTTAGAGTGCTATCCAACTTCTAGCATAACCACAAGGCCTAACATCTAGCCCCAGGCTAGGGATTGTAAGGCAGAGCGGTAAGGACTGAAGAGGTAAAGTTGGACTTGGCTGAGATTCACATTTTCAAAATGCAAGCACTTCAAACAGCATGTTTCTTTTTCCTCTTGTGAGCTCAACCTTTTCAACAAACTAAAAATGCTGCACAGAGTTTCTGATTGGTTTTATAATGAGATCATTATCCTAGCTTGATCACGTTACAGAAGCCACTTTCCAGGTCATAAACTGCAGTGTAGAACTGAAGGTCTTGAAAGAACACACCTGAGCAGTGGTTAGCCTCCTGATGATTGACGCTAGTCTTAGCTCCTCTTTGGCAGCAGGTGCTGTGAGGTAACAGGAAGAACATTGCAATATGTACGCTCAGCTATTCAGTACATTTCTAGAGATGTGAAAAAACAATAACAACAAACGTTTGAGTTATTTTTTTCGCCTAAAGAGGGACTCCATGGTAATTTCATTATTGATCATTGCAAAGGAAAAAACACTCAAATGAAAGAAATTAATGTCCAATCTGCTTTTCAGTGGCCTGAAGCATATCTGATGGCTATTGCAAGCGAATGAAAGGATGTTTTTTAAAGAGAAAAAAAAAAAGCCTTGATTAAACTCATTCTTCCCTCACCCCAGTATGTGCATTCTTACGTTTTCCTGGATGTTACCAAATTTGCAAAGCACATTTAAAAAAATACTCTCTTCATTTCTTTCTGATTACAAAGCTAAATTCTTATTATAGGCAGTAGCATGTAGTGGTTAATAGCTCAGGTAATGAAGCCAAACCAGCTGGGTTCACATATCTGCTGTGCCATCTACTAGCTTAGCAAGCTTCCTAACCTCTCTATACCCCATTTTTTAAAACTGTAAAATGAAAGTGATAATAGCACTTACCTCCTCCATTATTATGAAAACTAAATTAGTTAACACATGTAAAGTTTTTAGAATAATCCATGGTAATAGTTCAGTAAATGTTAGCTACAAATACAACTGTAGGAAACTGAAAATACAAAGACAGATAAATCTGAAAAACACATAAATGAACAAATCACCTATCAACCTAGAGCTACATATACTTGACATTTGGGATGTTTTCATTTTGAGAATTGTGTATTTGAATGGTTTTGTGTATATCCATGTGTGCATTTTTGTATCATACTGTAAATATGGCAGTGTATCTTTTTATAACTATTGCCATTGAATATTTTGCATGCAACTAGAATTATTTTTATACTTTTTAGGGGCTGCATACAATTCCAAAGTAATAATTTTTGGAAAATTACTTTATCTGTGGAATTTGGTTCATAAAATAATTAAATAAGGCACTAAGCCTTATGCTGAGATAATAAAGAGCTGCAAAAATCGTGTAGAGTCACTCTTTATGTCTACCTTGAAGAATCCAGAGGTTATACTTGTTTGTTTCCTCTGGTGCTAAGCAGGGGTGGTATGTGAGGTCATATCTGGGAGTTTAGGCCAGAATGGATGGGGCAGAGGGGAGGAGAGAGAGACATAGTTTGGGAAGGTGGATGTAATAGACATCTCATAATAGTGTTATAAGGATAAAATTAAATAAGACTGGGCATGTAGTGTGCTTAGCAGAAAGAGTTTTTATTAAACTTTAATTAGTATTGTTATTAATAGTTTTTACTTATTACTTTACAAAGTGTATTTTCAGTGCTTCCAAATTAATAGGCAGAAATACATTTGAACATTGGGGTTTACCTCATTCTGAATCGGTCAGCTTTCCTAATAAGAGAGAGAGGGAGAGCATCAAGGAATGAAATTTCCTGATAATTACATTTCCTCGCATTAATAAATATTCAATCGCTCTCATTTTGTGTCCATCACTTAGAGATGTGAGACAGAAAGGGATTGGCCATAGGAGGCCATCCAAAGGGATGAGCGAGCAGACACTGAGTCCTGGGGTGGGCCATGCTTGGGTAACCAGCTCTGACCCTGATGGGCAAAGCTTCATTTCCCTTCTCTCTCTTTTCTATTGTTCATTTAAGTGCCACCCTGACTTTCTCATCTAACTCCCTATTAAGCTCTCTCCCCATGGTTGGGTAAGAATGGACCAGAAATGGATTTGCTAACTATTCAATTACCCGCATTATCTTGCTCTGTTGCTATCCAATGAAGCTGAACTAGCTCAGCTCTCATGTACCAAGATTGCAAGTCCTGTTTTACATAGCTCTCTAGGACATCCATGATTGCCATCTATATGAAAAGTCTATCACAGAGTACATTGCCTATATTGAATATGAATCCAACACTGATCTTGTTTTCCTAATTTGTAGTATACCTCATGGGCCGGAGGGATAGAGGTGAGTCCAGAAAAGGCTAAATCAGAGAATTATTTGTAATATATCTTATCTTCAAGTGAAGTGTACGGAAAATACAAACTTTTAAAACAAACCCACTGGAGACAAAGGAGGAAAAAAATCTCAGTGTCTTTTTTTCTTCCTTTTCGTTATTTATTCCCACATCTTCTTTCTTGCAACAAATATGTGTAATTTTAGGCATGGTACTCAAATGGGAGAGGAAGAAGAGAAAGGAGGGAGTCATGGAGAGAGGGAGGAAGGAGGATGGGAGGGAGGAAGGAGAGAAAGATCTTATTTTGATCCATCCTGGAGAGAATTGTGGTGATGGGAATTAACCATTCTAGTTTGAGGTACAGAGAGAATGCTTTATAGGCTGATCATTATGAAAAAAAAAAAATCTTACAATATTACTCAAAGGGTATCATCTTCCAGAGTGTGCCTACCCTGCTGACAGAACAAGAATACTGTCTCTACTAGATGCCAACACTGGACTTTCTATGCTGCTTCTGGTCACAATCATAGAAAAATCCTGCCCATCTCTGATCCAACTCAACTCCTCAGCCGTTAAAGCTGTAAAATTAAAGACTGTGGGGACTTTATGAAAAATACAAAACAAAAAAATGTAGAATATAATTTTCTCCAAAGGTGTACAACTATGTACATATATGCTATAGCAAATGCATGTACACATGCAAACATCTCCTTACATTCATGAAATTTAGTAGGAAAAACCACTGCTAGCAAGTGTCCACTTGTTGGTCAGCAAAGGTGCAGTGAAGATATGAAAGAAGAGCTGTTCTAAGTAAGAGTGAAGAGGAAATCATCAGAGGATGAGATAAAACTGGGGGCTAGCCATATTCCAACACAAAAATCATCCCAGAAATGTGCTTTTATGTAGTCACTCAGTACTACTGATTTGGTTCATGCCACATAGAACATACTTCTGGTAATGCTGCCAGGAACCCTCCCACTCAACGTCTGTCTCCTCTTACTACAGACCAGGGGATCTCAAGAGGAAGAGGATAGGGTAGGAGGGGTTTTCCAAAATATGCATGTCTGCTTCTAAACTAAAGCATAAATTGCTGAACTCATCATCACAGCAAATTATTCATCATCTTATTTTCTAATTAAAAAGCTTTCTTTCCTTTTTCCCTTATGTGCAGATGTGAATAGCTTTGTGTTACAATACATGAGTTTTAGTTGTAAAAACAGTCTTTAAGGAATGATTTCTTAGCTGATTTGATAATTATGTTATTTGGACCATAAATAAAAAGCCTGGTTTTAAATGCTGAGTTTTAAAAAGCAAATGATCTTTTACTTTAATCTAATTACTTTAACAGTTTTATTCCAGATTTTAGGTAACTGACAATGTATTGGTGTAATTATCTATTTACTTAGTTACAGTTCATTTCCAAGGTGTCATTCCTGAGGAAAATTTGTCAAATAACAACAGACTGAGAAAATCTGATACATTTATCTACAATTTTTCTACCTATCACATATGTTTGAATACACACACACACACACACACACACACACACACACACAGAGGGAGGGAGGGAGGGAGGGAGAGAGACAGAGAGAGAGAGAGAGAGAGAGATGAGACAGATTCTCAACATTGTTACTAACCAGATGCAACTAAAAAGACCAAAGTAGTCTTTTCCATTCAACTCCTATATCTAATTATAACATGTTCATCTTCAAATTATGAGCTTATATGTTTTAGTTTTACCCAGTGATGTCTTGTTTTGGAGTCCTGTCTTTTCTCTACTGCTGGTGCATTTTATTCTCTCAGTGATCATTTAACTGACATTTCCAGGGCACCTGCTGGATGCAGAGGTCCTGATCCCTGTGCCTATGGCCCTGCCCTTGAGAAGCTCTCAGTCTCCATGGAGGAGAAGACAAAGTAAGCAGGTGCTTACTGTGCACTGTGATGCTATAAGCAAAGGAGGCCAGGAGCTCATATTGTTTGAATGCTTTCTTCTAGGTCAGCTACTTTGCCCAAGAGATGCTCAATTTAGTGGTCCCTGTGGCCTCGGGTGGTGGACATATTATTTTTACTTTCCTGATGTGAAAACTAAGCCTCAAAGAATTTCAGTGTTTCATTGAGGCCCCAACAGGAAACTTAACAGCTAGCATATTCAAATTAGTATAATTCAAATAAGGTTTAAGAAAGGGATGAACAGCAGGGTGTAGTGGCTTGCACCTGTAATCCCAGCAATTTGGCAAGTAGAGATGGAAGGATCCATGAGCCCAGGAGTTTGAGATCAGTCTGGGCACTACAGGAAGACCCTGTCTCTAGGAAAATAATAAAAATAAATCCAGGCATGGTGGCACACACCTGTAGTTCTAGCTACTTGGTAGAATAAGGCAGGAAGGTGCCTGGAGCCTAAGATGTCAAGGTTGCAGTGACTCGAGATTGTGCCACTGCAATCCTGTCTGTACAACTGAGCAAGACCCTATCTCAAAGAAAAAGAAAAAATAAGTAAAGGGATGGCTTTTCAAGTGTGAGTGGTTTGGTGAACCACAAGAGTCAAAGCAGTAAGTAACCTGCGGCTAGGAGAAGCGCTTAGGCCTGAAGAGACAGACGAAGGGAAAGGCTACTGGTGGAAAGGAGAGAGTTACGCAGAAAAGGTCACTTTAAGAGCAATGGTATTTCTTTGAAGATCAGAGAGAGCCCAGCGAACCCCCACGGGGAGGGAACCAGAGGAATATATGGTCTGCCTTTACACATCTCCCTCCCTCTAGTGTCCTGCCAGTGTCTGCCATGGTATGAAGCGGATCTATATCTAGAGAGCAAAGGAATCCATTGATTTTGTAGCACATCCCTTGTGTTAACAGGGTGGAGAAGTGGATATAGGGAACAAATGTAAAACACATGGGGCATTTTGATATTTGCAGAAGGCCATAAAGCAGTTTCAGAATGAAATAATTAATCCCAAATGTATTAACTAACTTTTTAGCTTACCATTGGCTTAAGCAGCAAATGGATAGGTCTGCTCCTGTTGGATCCCAGCAGCTGCGGTTTCACCACATTAACTGGGACTGTATACCGCTGTTCTTCTCTAGTCTTTCTTTAAGGCTACCTCCATGTTGCCTCTTCACTTCTGCTCATCATTTCATGACTGCTCATTCATTTATCTTCTATAAATATCCAGCTTAGGTAGGCAGAATTGTCACAACCTATCCATTTGCTCAAATATGTTTACCACGTGAATACATACGCATTTCCAGATTCTTTAGAAGCTCATTTTATTCCTCTTTGTTCCTTCCTAGCCATCAGGGAGCACAGCCTCCAGATGGTAATAAGATGATATGGTGGCCTATTTGACTCATGCTGTTGACATCAGTAAAAAAATACTAACATATAAGCACACAGAGCCTTATACTCTTATCAGGATCTGCACATTTATTATGGCATTCATTTCTAACAACCACCTTGCATGCTAAGCAAACCATATGCACCAGCTACTGCTTTACATTAGTCAAAATCAAAGTCTTTATGCAAATTGGTAACCATTCAGTGCAATTTAGCAACCATCTATAAAGCAACTACTATGTGCCAGGCTCAGTTCTAGCCATGAACACTAGGGGTACATCCGTGGGGAAAAATACAGACAAAGATCTCTGTTCTTGTTAAGTGAGGGAAAATAGAAAAGAAGCAATAACCAGAAATGCAAGAAAATTATAAAGTATGGTTCAGCGAGACAAGTGCTATAAAATAACAACAGAAAAATGGAGCTGTGTAAGGGAAAAATGGCAGTGGAGAAAAAGTATGAAATTCTGAAGCAATTGCTCAGGGAAGGTTTTATGCAAAAGTGACATTTGAGCAAATATCAGAAAGCGATGAGAATGTGAGCCCTACAGCTATCTGGAGGAAGATGATTCCAAGCAAAGACAATAAGCAGGAGCATGCCTCCTTCATTCATGGAATGCCAAGGAGCACAGTCTGACTGGAAGGTATATAGTGAGGGAGAGAAGTTGGAGCTGAAGATAAAGAAGGTAGGAGACCTTGACATAATGAGCAATGATATAAGCTCTTCAGCCCATGAGAAGAACTAAAATGGTAGAGCTAGATGTATTCATTCTTTTACCTTAAATAAGATGGCAGTCAATGGTGGGTTTTGACCAGAGATGGTTCTGATTTAACTTATATTTTAAATAAGTATCCTCGTCATTTTGTCGAAAAAGGACTCTTGCAAAACGAGGGTAGAAAATGAGAGATTTACATTAAATAACAAATTATAAGTTATAAAAAGAGCAATTTTAAAAGTAGAAGGGAAGCAGGTGTGGTGGCTCACATCTATAATCTCAGCAATTTGGCAGGCTTAGACAGGAGGATCACTTGAGGCCAGAAGTTCAAGACCAGCTTGGGCAACAAATCAAAATCTAATTTCTACAAAACAATTAGCTGGGTGTGGTCATGTGCACCTGTAGTACCAGCTACTAGAAAGGCTGAGGCTGGAGGATTACTTGAGCCGAGGACTTCCAGGCTGCAATGGACTATGATTGTACCAACTGCAATGAAACCTGGGCAACAGAGACCCTGTCTCTTAAAAAGGGAGTGGAAAAAAAGAATCCAGAAGTGACATAAAGTTGTCTTTTAAAACACCAATCTAATTATTTTATCCCTTGAATATCACGCATGGTTCCTTTTATCTCTCAATCATTCATTTATTTAGTTTTTTGAAAAAGTGTTTACTAAATTGCCACTATCTGACAGACACTGTTCTAGATGCTGAGAATAAACAGTGAAAAAAACACATTGTCCCTGCACTCGGTGAGCTTACATTATAGCAAGAAGGACAATGCAAAATTATTCAGGTATCTTTGCTACATAAAGCCACATTCTATCTTCATTCTTTATGCACAGTCTTATTATACCACCTGACATTCTCAAAACATCAAACCTCCTCTTTCAACCTGGGTGAATTTGGTCATATTCTCCTTACTGAAATACCCTTGTATCACCCCCATCCTTCTCCACCAGAGTATTCTATCAATTATTATGTCATCTCATTCTCCCCAAACTCTCTAAATAATATATTTATATTGCTGGCATAGCTCTTGTATCATTTTGATGTGAACTATAAATGTGAATGTCTCCCTTATGACCTTAGGAGACTCTGAAAGGCCAGACTTCTTTATTCAGCCTCTATATAGCTCCAGAATTTACTTCAGGGCATGGCACACAGTAGCTGAAACCACCTTTATAATGGTGGCAGGGTGAAGTGTTAAGTGACTTAAAAAAGAATTAAATGACTTCAGAATATGTTGGGGAAACAAGATGGTAACATGTAGAACCACTGCAGAGCAGAAGACAGTGTATAATCAAGGACTGAAATGCTGCAGACTATGGATAAATAGGAGATCTTGTGCTCTGGAGGCTTTAAGGGAGGCTGTGGAGCTTTGGAATTATTTAGTTTCCCAATACTCATCAAGGAAGGACAAGCCAGCCTTTGCATGTAGTATGCCTGAAGCAATGTTAAGGCTCAAAATTTGTGTGTAGATCATGAGGAACTGCCATCACTCTGCAAGGGAGCAGGTTGGTCTCAAGTCTGAGACTGCGTTCATGAGACAGTTCCAGCATTCTTTGAAAGATGAGGTTCTGATCTTGAATTTTTTCTCTTTGTGGGCTGTCAGTCTGGGTTTGGACAGTGTTTTGTTTGGGTAGAAGAACTCAGCTGTGACTAAGTGGAGGATTTCCCAGAGACAAGCCAGTCTAGTTTTCCTTGTTCACTGGGAAACCTAGTTGTGAGTTATGGCAGCAAAGCAACCACTCACACTTTTTTTTTTTTAACCAATTTTGCTACAAATTTGGAGATTATTTAGGTTATCTAGACAACTCTGTGAATTTTCATTTAGTGATGAATTTAGTCAGTGACATTAAGTCCTTTGTTTTATGAGCAAACAGCATCAGGTAAGGTTAACACAATCAAATCTATTATGCAAACACTGCTTCATGATGTTAGTACTCAAGAGAGACAAGATGCAATGTTTTCAAAGCTGATAAGCTGATACTATCTTACATAGTAATGGTAGAGCTAGAAGTATTATGCAGGCTCTATTTCTAACTATATTCTAGATCATCAATCTGTCTCTTGCTTTTTACATAATTACTGCTGCAAGTTGTAATGGAAGGAAAGGAGATTTTTAGTTGAAATTTGTGGATTTAGCATCACTCCTACCACAGAGAAGCTCTGTGACTTTAATCAAAGCATTTGACCTCAGTTCCCTCCACTTTAAAATAGAAATATTACTTATTACTATTTGACCTGTCCTCTGGGAGAGGCAAGTGAAATCATTAGTAGGAAAATACTGTATCTACTACAATGCAATAAAAAATCTATTAGTTATTGTTATTACTCTTGCACATTTTTCTTTGTCTTCATGAGCTATATTGTCTTGTGGTCAAATTCTATGCTGCTGCTATGGTTATACTGTAGGAAAGAAAAAAAACAAACATAAAAGCATAAATGGGACTCTTTCTGTGACTACTTCAGAAACATGGTTCGATGCAGAAGAAAAATAACACACACATATGCACAGGTACACACACAGGGTACTGAGACAATACCGCCTTTAAGTTCATCATCAATTGTAGATATTCATAGCCGCCTAATAGTCTTGAGTGACAATTTTAAGAAGGAATCTCTTATGTTTCTTTAGGATTCCAATTAATTATATTGGGATTAATAACAGCTGTGGGGATTTGGCTTCTATATGTTAAAGTTACTCCTGATTGTCAATTTCATTTAAAGCAGTGAAGCCTAGTTCAATTGTCAAGGCCAGCAGAAGTAAAAATAGCTCTACTTTGTGTGTGAGTCAAATAATTGATTTGAGGTTTGTATTCCTCACATAACAAAAAGCGTCAATCTTGTCCATGAATTCTATGACCAGCAGACTCTTCAAATAATCAATGCGATATTATCTAGCATGTATATCATTTTTACTGTGCTCCAGGCAGTGCGCCAACACCATGCACACATTATCTCTTAATTTTCTTATCAACATTTTAGGGTATATGCCATTGTTCCTCAATTGGGTGGGGCTTTTGAAAAACCTGGAGCTAAGAAAATAAGGTAATTTGTACAAGGTTGGTTCAAGTTTGTACACTGGTAAGTTAAAGGAGCCTGAACTTCAGAGTTCTCTGCCTCCAGACCTTATGTTTTTTTTTTTGTTTTTTTTTTTTGTTTTTTTTTTTTTTTTAAGACGGGGTTTCACCATGTTGGTCAAGCCGGTCTTGAACTCCCAACCTCAGGTGATCTGCCCGCTTTGGCCTCCAAAGTACTTGGATTACAGGTGTGAGCCACCACGTCCGGCCCAACCTTATGCTTTTTAAACTTCAATACCTTGATGCTTCCCAAGCTAAAGAGAGGTAACAGAGTTTACTAACATAAGTATTCATTGAATACCCTGGTTTAGAGATACCTGCTATCAAGTTTCCCCATCATCTGTCACTGACCCAAATCATGAAACCTGTATAGAGCCACAGACAGAAACTATTTATCATTTTTACTGTGTTTCTTATTCAAAGAATCCTTTGCTTTCCCCTTCTTCTTAGGGGATGACACTTATGATTTACAGGTATGATCATCTAGGCACTAAGTAAGATCCACTGAGGCTTTGTTTCCATAATAATGTATAGACCTTTAGAGGTAGGTCCCAGATTGAATAATACTCTTCAGAAGGATTGAACTTAAAGGATGTGTAGACAAGTAAAAGCAATCAAGTAAGCAAGCAAAACAAAGGGAGTGGTTGTAGGTATTTGTGTTCATTGTCTTTTAAACTTCATGAATGGGCCCATTCAATTCTACTATTAATTAACTTATTGTATATATTTTGAGCATCGCTTTCTTTGTCTGGCATTCACCCAAATCCAGGTCACATGGCACACAACCAGACACGCAGGTCTTTGCCTCTCGGGGAGTTTGCATTCTGGTGTGAAAAGTGACCTATAGCAGTAAACCAAAGAAATGATTGCAGCTGTCACAAGTGCTGCAAAGAAAATGAAAACATAGCATTAGTTTCTTATGGCTGTCATTGCCAAGTGCCACAAACTAGGTAGGCTAAAGACAAAAATGTATTGTCTCACAGCTCCGGAGGGTACAAATTCAAAGTTAAGGTGCCGTTGGAGACATGTACTCCCTCACCACTCTAGTGAGGAATTCTTGTTTCTTCCAGCTTCTGGCATTTGATGGCAATCCTTGGCCAATCATCTTGGCTTGTAGCTGTACTGCTCCAGTCTCATGACTGCCATCTCCTTACTTGTCTTCCCGTGATCTTCCTCTGTGCATATCTGTCTTTGTGTACAGATTTCCACTTGTTAGAAGGGAATTGGTCATTTTTCATTACAGCCCACACTAATAGCTGAATTTTAACTTGATTACGTCTATGAAAATGCTATTTCTACTTACAGTGTAAGTTAAATTTGGAGGTGTGGGACTTAAGACTTTAACACATCTTTTTGAGGGCACACATGTCAACTGTAACACAGAGCAGTATGAATCAAGAGTGACGGTGCCATTAAATGAGGTGATGCAATCATGTGTGGAAGGTCCTTCTGCCCCTTCACTTCAGAAACTATTGTACCTAAGGCTTGAATAACTAGGAGACAGGTATGTGTCAGTTGAAGGAAAGGGTGTTTCAAGCAGAAACAACAGTGACAGACAGCAAATGCCATGAAGCATGAGCAAACTGGGGAGCATGGGAGGAATGGGAGGGTAAAAGGGGAGCATAAAAATGATATGCTTAAAAAAAAAGAATTTGGGTTTATTTCATAAATCCACTTAGGAAGTGGACTGGAAATGCTGGAAGGAGTTAATCAAGGGAATGACAGCGATCTGACTGAATTTTCAAAAATCATTTTGGCTGTTGTGTGGGGGCAGGATAGTGAAGGGAGAGCAATGGTATAGCATTAGTCAGCTGGAGTGCTACTAAAGTCATCCAGGAGAGTGACTTAGACTAGAATGGTACACAGTGTATGTCTTAGTCCATTTGTGCTACTATCAGAAAATAACCGAAGACTAGTTAATTTATAAATAATAGAAATGTATTTCCTCAAAGTTCTGGACACTGGGAATTCTAAGATCAAGGTACTGTCCGTTAAGATGTGTCTGTTGAGAGCTATTCCTGATAGATGGCAATAAATGGTGCTATCTAGGTTTTCTCAAATGACAGAAGAGCAAAAAAGTGAAGAAATATGTCCTCACACTAAAAGGCAAAAGAGAGCAAACTGACTCCCTCCAATCCTTATTATTATTATTATTATTTTTTGAGATGGAGTCTCACTCTGTTGCCCAGGCTGGAGTGCAGTGGTGTGATCTCAGCTCACTGCAATCCCTGCCTCCCCGGTTCAAGCAATTCTCCTGCCTCGGCCTTCCAAATAGCTTTTATAAGGCACTAATTCATTCATGAGGGGAAAGATCATGTGAGGAAACAGACTTTCAGGCCAAAACGTTGCGCTGCATGGTGGTATGGAAAGATAATTTTAACAAAGTTTGTGTCGGGCCACTGGTAACCTTGGCTGAATTACAGTACAACAAATAGCAACCTACTTCAGCTGATTAGATTAGATTGTGCCGGTTGGAAGGGGTCGGATTTAATTAGATTAAGCACAAGCTCCTTCTGCCACACATAGTGTTATGAATCAGCATAGGAGATTACCCGTTAGTTTCCTCTTTTTACTTCTAGGAGATTATTTCTATGCTTATAAAGGCCCCTTTTATGTGGTATATGACATAAGAATATCAAAGCACATGAAAATTTTTACTAATATTGGGTGCTGATTGGGTGCCAAGCACAATGTAAACCATTTTAATACATTGCCTTATTTAATTAGTATATCTAGCAAACAACCGTGCCCTATCTACAGGGGTCTCTAGATGGTTCCAGTTATTGCTAGGGTTTTTGTTCATAAATTTTTTCCTCGCTTTCCAAGTTCTAATATCTTAATCTTGTAAAGCCAACTTTAATGCTGGAGCATTCAACATTTATTTTTATGCATTCAGTAAAACATAACATGCAGAAAGAACAAATATCAAGACTGTAGAAATAAGTTTCTTATCGTTTGATTGTTAAAATCATTATGAAACTCTACCAAAAAATAAAAAAACAAATTCCTAAAGCAATCCTTGAATTGCCTTTTTTATGAGTTTTATTTTTTTTCAATTTTTTTGCTTTTATAACGATCTGTTCTTTTTAATATAAGGTATTGTTAAGTATCTTAACTGAAAAGTCTAATTCAGCCTTTTCCAAAACTGGCTTTCAGAAACATAATTTCCTGCACTGTAAATGCTCCGGATAAAGGCAGCCTTGATCTACTTTCTCACTACATATGATATGCCTTCCCATCTTAAAAATGGTAGAATTTATTAGCATGTAAAAGGCTCTGAGAAGTGCTGCTTTACTTTTACATGCAGTGTCTCAAAAGTTTGTCATCTCCGGCATTCTATTTGGATTCTATCTAATGCATTGTAAAGGAAAACAGTCTCACTTCATTTCTTGCTCATGTGTTGGAAGGATGAGGTAAGCCTGAAAAGACTCTCACTTGATGAAGTTAGAATGTCTCTTTTCTCTTATCTTGGATTCCTAATGTTTTGGCTACAAAAAGATTTTACAGTGCTTGGATTTCTCGAGACTTGAGCAAGACATTAGCATTCCTTTTGTTATACCCTAGAGAGATTTGTGAATATCTTTCAGTCTCTATTTCACTTTTTCTTTTGTTATTTTTTTCTTTCCTCTCTGGTTATTTCTAGTTTTTCTTCTCTCTCTCTCTCTCGATGTAGCTTCACTGTGAGGCACCTACCCCTTTCATTTATTGTTCAGCATCTTACTTTCACCAAAGATGTAATTTGGAGGCCTTGATTTAAAATAGGCACTGCAGATGTTTTCACTGAGTGAGCCCTTTCCAGAACCTCCTTGAGTGCACAAGGTTCTCTGTCTTTTTGTTTGCCACAGGAGCAAAGTTAGCATCCAAGTTAATGTGCAAGTATGACTGCACTAGAGCAAAGCAGAGAATGGGTGATGAGTCATTAAGTAAAGTACTTTTAGATTCTTTTAACCATTCATATGTGTGTATTGGGTTACAGGAGAATATATACAAATATTCATAAGAATCCCACTCACATGCACACTCCTCTTATGTAACATTCTAGCACTATTACCACCCACAATTAAAATGGAACTCTGTGTTCTAATAACATCACAAATTTGTGCTTTATCTGGGACCGCTACATATTCTTATAAAGCCAAGCTAGTATTAACCATTGTTTCCTCGACTCAAAATAAACCTGCCTCATAACTAAAAGCATAGCATTATCTTGTGTTTGCAAAAAGGAGGGCAATTGAAAACTTCCAAATTAACATTCTGGTGATACAGCAATAATTAATGCTAGGGGTTAGCTTCAGACAAAATGACCTACCCTTATATATAATTAGTGCTAATAAGAAATTGTGTAAATTGTGAATTTTACAAGTGATGCTGCATTTTAAATCTCTTTTCAAGTGGAATACTAGACTTGTTTACAAGGGTCATGGAGTAAGATCTATGACAGATAATAGTTTACAACTCTTCACAATGAAAACAGAAACAGAATCTCAACTTACAAGCATGTGCCTTGTTTGTCCCAACAATAAACATAGCACATTGAGCAGGTGTTATGAAATCAAAATATTATATTGCAAATCTGTGCATATAGTTTTACTATGCTCATATTTATATGCCTACTAAAACATAAAATGTATACACCTATATGGGAAAAACTTGCTAATTAAATAAATTTGTCTCAAGTTATCTTGATACCCTGGGGTTGACTCACTCCCTACCCCCAAAATACTTACGCCTAAAAAATTTCACATGCTATACAAATTCAACCCCTCGGCAGAGTTTTAAAATAACATATACACATGTATGAGTGCCTTACATCCTCCCCTGGTCCAGAATTTCACCCTGATAGAATAATGTTGAAATTATTTTCTATAGAAAGAAATGTCCCCACTGTGGCAAATGAACTAGTTAACAAGATTCATGAACTCTTTAAGAATACTAGGGGTACTATTTAAAGCTTACCATTATCCCAGAAAAATAAGTCTCAATATGATATCTTTTTAGAACCTCATATACATGCATGTATGTATATGAATGTATATGTCAATGGGAGTGCACACTCATTCGTTTTTAAAGTAATCATGAGTTAAAATGCTATGTTGCAAAGTTACTTTATAAAACTCAAGGGTTAGAATTGCTTATGCAATAATTAAAAGGCAAAAAAAAGCTGAAGTAAAGACTGAGACATGGGGTGGCTCTTGTCTATGCCCTTATAAGAGGAAATATGAAGGTGATGGCTTTTCCTTAAAATGGAACCAGTGTTGTGAGGGCAGCACTGATTTGATTTTTGCCTACCTGTGCTACTCAGAAATTACAGATTTAAAAGGCATGATTAACAGAAAATGAGATTCTCCTTGATTTTTAGTTATGTAAAGGATTTTCTGTTACTTTGCTCTCTCAGCCCAGACTTCTCAGCTAGTGTGGAGCCTTTTAAGTTGTGTTTTCATACCACATGAGTCAGTGGCATTAATTAGCAAAGCAGGGCTATGATCATTAACTCTGATGTGAGGTTTCTCTTCCCCATCTGACCCTTCACAAGGCGGGGGCATGTGACTGAGATAAAGGCAGGGAGCCTTTGTCCTCTGTGTTCCCAGCTTCAATCAGCTCAAAGGAAGGCTCTTGCATACTGTGGAGATTTTCAGGATCCTTTTCTTCTATTTAATGTGACCAATCCACACAGATGTGAAGTGGATTCATTGACTTGAAGCATCAGGAGGTTTCCACACAAACTAGAGCAAATCTGAACGAGCCCTTCTTCAGTCAGCTCAAAACCATGTCTACTATTTTGGTCAGTGTACAACAACCCTACCCAGGACCCCGTTTCTTTATACGCTTTGCCACCTGAATCCAATTTAAATGTCTTCTCAGAAATGTTAGTCTCATAATAAACCTGCACGTCTCGTCCCTGTGAATGGACCTTCTTCCACCATCTTTTGGTCCCCATTTGATTTTGCCAAGAACCTCGGAATAACCTCTGCCCCTTAGTTAAACAGTTTCATCTCCAATTATGTTTTCTCTTTGGTTTTATTTCACATCTCCTTTCCTCTGGAAAGTATATTAAGGGTGAGTAGGTTTGAAGTGAAATGGCCCTACCTCAAGAGATTGCAGTTTTTCTACTCTGCCTTAATCTCAATATCAAAAGATCTCCAGGCTTAAGCCTCACTCTACGCTTTGCTCACCCCTTTATTTATTCTATACCACTTTTCTCTCCACCTCTCCAGAGCAGTTTTTGTCACAGTGATTTCTGTGGCATCACTAGTGATTTCTGTGATAAAACATCCCAAAGTAGAAAATCGAGAACTACGGAGGCCTGCCTTCTGCTGGTGGCTTTTTAATTTTTTCCTTGCTGCCTCGTATTAGTGACTAATGTTCACGTTGACACATTTACAACATGAAATCGCATGATTACAAACATCTTAGCTGGAATTAATTAAATCAAGGGGTATAAATATAGCTATTAATTATTATCTTCATCCCATTATTTTGAGACTATGCAAATAAACAGTATTTCCATTCTGCATCTTCACTGGTACACAGAGCTACTGCTCACCACATCTGCTGCAATGTTACTAAGAAAAATGGTCAAAACAGAGGCTACATACTTTCAAGAAACTCTAATTTTGGAAAACCTATGCTTTTTGTATTGTGGAAGTAATTTGCAGAATTCTAGTCTATGCAGTGTAAAGTCCTATATCTTCAGGCAAATGTCCAGGAGTGATAAGACCAATTGTCAGTATTACGCATAATGTATATTGGAAGTGCTTTAATTGTACTCCGGGATTCCCCTGTCAAAATGCATTTCACTTAACTAATGCAGAATCAAGGCTGGTCACAATTTAGACACAGGCTATATGAACTTATATCATGAGCCCCTTAAAGCAATAATTTTGACTCCTTTTAACTGTGACTCAGAATAAAATGTAAATATGACATCTCAACCAATATAAGCATATGTGGATGTTTATATCACAAAACAGTAGATAATGCACTCCAGTATTTTCTGTTCTAGTCTTTTTCATTTTATTTATACAGTTTACAATCCATAAATTGATCACATGACCAACTAGTGGTCATTACCCAGTTTGACAACTTTTTTTTTTTTATAGAGCTGCAGTGCTGAAGTGGTTCAAATCATGTCTAAATGCATTCTCCTATTCGATCATCATAGCTGCCATCATGTGAAGCTTTAAAATATATTTCTGTGGAGTATTCTAATAAAAATATCATACATATCAGAAGCATATATGTTCATATTTCACAAATTGAACACACTTAACCAGCACATACAATACGAAACTGACAATGCCCTTTCTTCTTATACTCTCTTCTACTAACTGCCTAGTCCTCAAGGATAACTACTATCCTGACATCAAGTATAGATTAAGATCATGTTTGCTTGTTCCTGTACTGTATGTAAATTACATGAGATTCCTTTGTATCAGGTTTCTTTTGTTTATATTTGTGAAATTCATTCATATTTTTGTAAGCTGATAGAATGCTCATTTTCTGGCTATATACTATTCCACTGCTGCATATGCCACAGTGTATCTGTTCACTGAATGGGCATTAGGATAGTTCTAATTTTAGATTAGTTCTCATTCTAGTTTAATCTATTAGGACTACGTAGTGCTGCTATAAACATTCTAAGTGTGCCTTTGGAACATATGCACACATTTGTATTGGTTACCGATACCTAGGACAGCAATTGCTGGGTCATATGGCATATGTTTAGCTTTATTAAGAGAGCCAAACAGTTTTCTAAAGTGGTTGTACCAGTTTATACCCCTACTAGCAGTGGGATAGTTTTTGTTCAAAATCTTATTCATTTTATATATGGGAAAATTAAGACTCAGAAGTGAAGCAGGCTAACAAAGTCACAAAACTAACGTATCACAAAATTAAGACTAAAAGATTGCAGAATCCAAAATCAGTGTTTTTTGTTGTTTTTTGTATTGTGTTTTTCTCTCTACTCCTAATTTTTATAAAGGCCTTTGAAAAGGATAATTTGTATTAATCTTCTTCAAGCCTTTTATACACACAGATAAACAGATGCATACACACAGACACATATACACACTTTGCCACTCACAGATACACAAACTTCCACAACACATATACACACATACAAATACAAAGGTAGACACACCACAACTTCTCAGATACACAGAGACACAGACATAGATACATATACAGGCATGCAAATATATATATATATACATGTATACACACTTATAAAAATAGAGACACATGCAGACATATGCAAACACACAAATACAATTATATACCTGGTTGTCATATTTGTTTCATATGCTATCATGTTTTTATCAAGAGAATTAAGTTCCTTAAGGATATATTCATATGACCCATGGTTCTTTAATAAATACCAATCTGTATATTTAACATGAGACTTTATTTTTACATTTTTAAGAATTCTGGAGAAAAGCAATTGTGCTTCACTTTGGTAACATGTTCTGAGCTAAGTTACCAGATTGATGTCAATTTCAAACTTCTGTTTAAATAAACTTTATTGATACATAATAATTGTACCAATTTATAGAGTGCAAGTGATATTTTGATACATGCATACACAGTGTAATGACCAAATTAGGTTATTTAGAATTTCTGTCACCTCAAACATTTATCTTCTTTGTATTGGGAATATTTCACATCTTCTCTTTTAGCTATTTTGAAATATTGAATCATCCCCGATCCCCTTCCCTGCCTCTGGTATCTATCTACTCTCTACCTCCATGAGATTAACTTTCTTAGCTCTTACATATGAGAAAGAACATGGACTATTTGTTTTTGGAGTGCTAAGGGTCAGTCACAGTGATATCCAGTTTCATTCATGTTGCTGCCAGTGACAGTATATGTATGCAGTGGCTCACAACTGTAATTCCAGTACTTTGGGAGGCTGAGGTGGACAGATCACCTGAAGTCAAGAGTTCAAGACCAGCCTGGCCAACATGGTGAAACCTCATCTCTACTAAAAATAGAAAAAATTAGCTGGGCATGGTGGTGCATGCCTGTAATCCCAGCTACTCTTGAAGGCTGAGGCAGGAGAATCACTTGAACCCGGGAGGCAGAGGCTGTAGTGAGCTGATATTCTCTTTCATGGCTGAATTGTATTCCATTGCATATGTTTCCCACATTTAAAAAAATTCGTCTAGTAATGAACTTCTTATACAGCATCGATTGGACATTCCTGTGGTAAGCTTAAGTAATTATTGGCAGAATTCAGTTCCTGGTGGCTTAGGACTGAGGTCCTAGCTTTTTTGCTGGCTGTCAGTTAGGCCACATACTCAGTTCTTAGACTTCTTTGACACATGACGCTCTAACAACCACATGGAAGCTAAGTTTTTCAAAGCCAGAAGGAGAAACTTTTACTACAATGTGCTAAGACAGATCTTATATAAAAATTATTTTATCATCGGTGTGACTCCCATCATCTTTGCTGTGTAATATGACCCAATCAAGGGAGTTTATATTTGTTTATGTTATAGAAAGAAATTATAATCCCACCACTTTTGCAATTTTTTACTGGTTAGAAGCGAGTTATAAATCCTGTTCAGACTCAAAGAGTGGGATGATTATATAAGGGTGTGGCTCAGGATCATCTTAGAGTTCTGCCTACTGTACTTAGCTTGGGAATTTTCTTTCATGTGGTATTTCTAACTAGGTAGCATAATAGCTGTTATGTTATTATAATCAATTTCTATTCATAGGATTGACTCTAGAAGCAGCTTATAGTCCAATTCACGCATAACAACATATTGCCTTTCAGAATATATACATACTCATACATATACACAAATATGTATATATATATTTTAATTTCACATCCCATCATAAATTAAAATCAGGCATGGTTCAATTTACACAATTTGCTCGATACCTTGCCAGCAAATGTCTCAATAGTCTAGATATTTTGCCACCCAGTGATTCCTCTAAGGGAGAGTCTGTACTACTTTACTGTCATTCAGACCATTGAACGAGGTGGTGACTTCTTTTGAGCTGCAGCATACTTTGTTCTAACCCCTCTGAAAGACAGGCAGTCCTTACTAAGATCAAACCTTCAAGACAATGTGAAACTATCTTTCTCTCTGGGCTGTATTAAAATATTTGATTGAAAATTTATCTGAAACTTTTAATGGATTATTAATGTTCTTTTACATGGTGTGGTGGATAGGGTATGGATAGGATGCACTGTGCTTTCTGGGAAATGTTCCAAGCACTGCCTTAAGGGACCACTGTGAGGAATTTTCTTGCTTGGCTCGGTGACAAATGGCGTGCCTACTTAATCAAGACGAGGTGCAACATGGTTGCTGCCCTTTAACAAAACTATAATAGAAGACAAAAGAGATAGGTAGTAGATGTGGTTAAAAGGATAATGAAGCTTGTAGATGAGGTGAGATGGCAAATGAGAACATTTCATCCAGAAAGGCTAACAGTTGAGGCTTAAATCCTATTTCATGAAAATGATCGCAGTAGAAAGAAAGGCTTGGAAAGCAGGTGCTTTGAAGTCCAAGTTAAAGTGCCTCATCTTTGTATCTGGACAGCCTGAGTAAGAAACTTGGCTTTGCTACTTACCAGCTATGCTAACTTTGACCAAGTTACTTAACCTTATTAAGTTCTTGTTTCCTTAGCATCTAGGAGGATATAAATTGCATACCTTAGGTAAAGTCTGTTATAGTACTTGGCCCTAATAAACACAACAACAAAACAAGGAAATAAGCAGATGAACACTGAGCTCCAAAATAACAAAACATTTGCAGATTTCTTCAAGTACCTTTCTAACAGGGAGGTAGAGAGTCCTATAAAAAGAAAGAAAAGTTGCAGAGCAATCTCCCAAATTCCAAAGCCATGGCAAAAAATCTGTCTTCAAGAGAGGACAGAGATCATCAAACAAGTGCTTGCTTGTTCTCTTACCCTGGGTCTAGAGGAAGCAATTTATTTACTTATCCATTTCATGTACGTCTCTTTCTCTAATTCTGTGTCAAAATTATTACAATCCATTTTTCTTTAACCTTTCCACCAAAGAAAAATGCCAAAATGGTTGAGTGTTTGCAGCTGAGATGCCTATGAGCTAATGAAGGTCAAGCAGACTAAGTCCCTGGGGAGAGACAGCAAAGCTGGCATCAGAAATGAGATCTGGCTTCTCATAACGGTCAGTCTTTGTTTTCTGCTTCCGGAACCAGTTCTCCAGACAATGAAAAGATGATAATGAGTAAGAAGTTGAATCGTGGGAACTGTGAACACAATCCATTGCCTGCTTGCACTTATACATGAATATTTAAAGAGACAGGGCCCTCACTAGACACTGAACCTGCCGGTGCCCTGACCTTAGGCTGCTCAGCCTCCAGGACTATGAGAAATAAATGTTACTATTTATGCATTACGCAGACTCAGGAGTTGTGTGATGGCAGCACAAATAGCCTAAGATGTTACCCCTTCTCTTCTACACACACAGACACAACCACTGTGTTTCATTCTCCTATATTCTATAAATTGTTCAACACAGAGTTATATTCTTTCCCAGATTATATGACAGAATTTATTGCCTCTAATTTCAAATAACTCCTAAACATATTTTTCTTTCATGAGGTATTTTAGAAATACCAGATACCTTAAAAATATTTACACATTGAGTATTATTTGTTGCTAATTTAAAAAATAATTTGTGTATACATTTGGGAGCCCTATTCTCAAGTAAACGTTTTATTTAACTGCTTCCTCACTATCAATCATTACCAAAATGTAAAGCATGGCCAGAGAGAAATAAGGTGAATATTTGAGAGGGGTTCTAACCTGGAATTAAAAACTCTGGAACCTATGATTTCGAAAATCAGTAAAATTATTTTAGTCATTATATTGAACTTATACAAATGGTGGGATGTAATTGTAGGGAGATTTAATTTTTGTCTCCTATTAAAATTTATCCATAGGCCAAGTTTTACTTCTGTTCCCAGATGAAAACGTTCTGAAAATATTTTAGGTAACATGAAGCCTGAAGCCCCATGATCAATAATTTAAATATCCAGGTTATATGATATGTAAGACTTTTAACTGATATTAAGATTCCTGCCTTTCCCAACACAGGGTCAATTATGGGTGGGATGCCTGAAGTCGCAGACTGAGCATGGATGTGGCTGGTTTCTTCTCTATGTTGTCACATAGTCTTCTATTCCTCTTCTATCTGCCTACCCCTCATTCTGACTCTTCTTTGCTGCATCATGGTTAGGGAAAAGATGTGAGAAGGAGAGTAACTTGCACTTGATGGTTACTGTCTTGAGTTGACACCATCCTCTTTGGATCTGGCAGACATTTGAAATTGACTTTTTAATGATGATTTTAATGTGTTATTTGGTGACCCACCCCTGCCCTTTCACTCTCCTATAAATCTGCCTTGATGAGAGTGATGGCATATTGCTGACACATTCCTTACTCCTTTTTCAGTTCCTAAGCATTCAGAAATACTTTCAGATTCCCTCTAGTAAGCTGTTTACTCCTGCAGGCAACACTTTTGTACAGGATCTTGCATATCTTCAAGGCTTTCTTGTTGACATCTTTGTATATATGATCAACATTTGTTCTCATGCCCTTGAAATATTTCAGATGAAATTCGGACAGCAGCCTTCAGAGTCTCTTCTATTTAACCATCATAACCCTATCTTTAGTCTTGTGATGAGGAGCAGGATCCTTCTGCAATTCTCTTCCCCATGGAGTTGGAGATAGTAAGTCACAACCCACTGACAGTTCAAAAATCTAATAATCATCTTGAAGCTACTGTCTACAAAATTGAGGGACAGGATGCAATACCACCCACAACTTCACTTAAGAGTGAGACTCATAGTAAAATTCTGTTCCCCCCCCCAAAAAAAAAAATCTCTTCACAACTCTTCTCTGGTCGATTTTTGCATTTGTTGAGAGGTTATGAACAACCACTGATGACCACCTCCATTGTAAATGGGTACCTTCTTTCCAATATACTATCCACTGTGTCTTGGTTCCCTGGCCAAAACTTTCAACATTCTGTGATTTATGTAATAACAGACAGGTGTAGTTTCAACAATGATTTTATGAAAATTTAAAAAGTTCTTTATTCTTTCATTCAGTAAGTGTTTAGAAACTTATATGTCAAGTATCATTTTGGCCTCAAATAAAATGAAATAGTGAACAAGTTATATAATGTCCTTCCATTCATGAAGCTTCCATTATTTTGATGGCAGGAATACAGTTTTTAAAAGGAAACAAATAAACACATAATGCAGTTTCAGGGATAGGAGATAAAAGTGATAGTGTGCAGGTGAGTAGGAAGACTTTTTAAGGAAATTTGTGAAGAAAGATGTGTGAAAAAGTAGTATTTGTACAGAAGTGATTTAAATTAATTTAGAATGATTAAAACTACATTATGAAATAAAATATGTATTTTAATATACATAAGCACATCTGGAGAACTATGAATAAGAGGCAATGGGATTTTCATATATTTCTTGCTCTTCGTCCCTTAGTAAGTGGAAAGAATCTCTCACCTTTTCTGAGGAGGATTTCTTTAATCTGGTATAATCAGGTTCCTTATCTTTCTCTTCTGTGGGTCCCACACAGCTGGCCTGCACTGGGATGTTTGTGACCTTGTATAAGGGCTTTTATTGCAGTTTTAGACTATTCTTAGTCTCTGCTAATGAGATCCCTCAGAGTTCGCTTTGAGTATCACATCTTAATCACTTGATTTCTGCAGACATTTCCTTTCTCCAAATAAACTCTTCAAAATGCCTGCTGCTCTGTGCTCATTAACCTGGGAATGGCTTCTCTAACTCCAATTTGAAAATTATCTTCGACATCTGAAATTTCTGTCCTGATAAGGATTCTCCAAGCAGTGAACAATGAAAAGAATATTTTAGACTTTTTGGGGTATTAAAAAAAAATCAACAACCAAATTTTCATCTGCAAGAGGATTTTCCCTGTACGTAGAAATGTGCACTTTGCTTTCTTGCAGTGTAGTATAATTACAATCAATCCCCAACTCCACTATCTGCCCAATTCCCACTTAATCATCTCATGCTCAATAAGATTTAGATGATTTAAAGATAAGAAAAAAATAATGAGTGAATAAAGAAATATTAGGAAGTTTTTGTTTCATTTTGTTTTGCTTCTCTGATACTTTTCCTACTATTAATCCACAATTGATTTGATATGAGTGTCATCATGAACACAGTTAGCATTCACTTAAACAAACCCAACATAAGACTAGAATCAAATGTCAGTTTAAATATCTGCAACATTTTTTCATTTGTTGTTGGATATTAGGTTGGAGACCTGTACTCCTAAAGAATTGGCACTTTGATGGATCACATTAAAAATCTTCCCAGTGTACAAATGTTCTAATACAGAGCCAGAGAGCAACAGCCCCTCTCTTTATCCTTGCCAAATTTCACATGCCAGGGAATCTATTTTTCTGGTAAGTATGTTTTAAGCTCTAATAATGCTATTTTAAAGTAAACTTTCGGTTTTAGAATACCAAATTCTAAAATTTCCCTTGTTCTTAGGGACAAAAGGCTAATTGCATACCATAATTGCTAAACTGAAACTACAGTCACAGATTAATGTAATTAAAAAAAAAATTCCATAAGTTATTGAGGCACAGATGGTATTTGGTTACATTAGTAAGTTCTTTAGTGGTAATTTATGAGATTTTGGTGCACCCATCAAATTGTTTTTTTTTCTTACTGATTTGAGTTCGTTGTAGATTCTAGATATTAGTCATTTGTCGGATGCATAGATTGTGAAAATTTTCTCCCACTCTGTGGGTTGTCTGCATACTCTGCTGACTGTTCCTTTTGCTGTGCAAAAGCTCTTTAGTTTAACTTGAGTAGTATACGCCACACCATATTCATAGTCTTTTATCCTTCACCCTCACTTCCACTCTTCCCCCAAATCCCCAAAGTCCATTGTATCATTCCTATGCCTTTGTGTTCTCATAGCTTAGTTCCCACATATCAATGAGAACATATGATGTATGCTTTTACTTTCCTGAGTTACCTCACTTAGCCTAAGTCTCCACTCTCATCTAGGTCACTGCAAATGCTGTTAATGAATTCCTTTTTATGGCTGCATAGTATTCCATCAGAGAGATATATCACAGTTTCTGTATCCACTCATTGATTGATGGGCATTTGGGTTGATTCCACGATTTTGCAATCGTGAATTGTGCTGCTATAAACATGTGTGTGCAAGTACCTTTTTCAAATAATGACTTATTTTCCTTTGGGTAGATACCCAATAGTGGGATTGCTGGATCAAATGGCAGTTCCACCTGTAATTGTTTAAGGAATCTTCACACTGTTTTCCATAGTGGCTGTACTAGTTCACATTCCCATCAGCAGTGTAGAAGTGTTCCCTGTTCACTGCATCCACACTAATATGTACTGTTATTTGATTTTTTGACTGTGGCCATTGTTGCAGGAGAAAGGTGCTATTACACTTTGGTTCTGATTTGCATTTCCCTGATAATGATGATGAGCATTTTTCATGTGTTTATTGGCCACTTGTGTATCTTCTTTTGTAAATTGCCTATTCATGTCCTTAGCCGACTTTTTGATGGGATCGTTTGTTTTTTTTCTTACTGATTTGTCTGAGTTGGTTGTAGATTCTGGATATTAATCCTTTGTCAGATGTATAGATTGTGAAAATTTTCTCCCACTCTTTGGGTTGTCTGTTTATTCTGCTGACTGTTCCTTTTGCTGTGCAAAAGCTCTTTAGTTTAATTAGGTCCCACCTATTTATCTTTATTACATTTGTTTTTGGGTTCTTGGTCATGAAATCCTTGCCTAAGCCAACGTCTAGAAGGTTTTTCCCAACATTATCTTCTAGAATTTTTATAGTTTCAGGTCTTCGTTTAAGCTTTTAATCTATCTTGAGCTGATTTTTGTATAAGGTGAGAGATGAGGATCCAGTTTCATTGAATTACCCCAGCACTATTTGTTAAAAAGGGTGTCCTTTGTCCACTGCTGATGGGAAAGATCAGCTGGCTGTAAGTATTTGGGTGTATTTCTGGGTTCTCTATTCTGTTGTATTGGCCTATGTGCCTGTCTTTATGCCAGCACCACCCTGTTTTGGTGACTACGGCCTTATAGTATAATTTGAAATAGGGTAGGGTGACACCTCCAGTATTTTCCCTTTTCTTAGTCTTTCTTTGGCTATGCAAGCTCTTTTTTCATTCCATATAAAAAGTTTTAGAATTCATTTTTCTAATTCTGTGAATAATTACGTGGTATTTTGATGGCGATTGTGTTGAATTTGTAGATTGCTTTTGGCGGTATGCATATTTTCCACAATATTCATTCTACCCATCCACGAGCATGGGACGTATTTCCATTTGTTTGTGTCATCTATGATTCCTTTCAGCAGTGTTTTGTAGTTGTACTTATAGAGGTCTTTTGACTCCTTGGTTAGGTATATTCCTAAGTATTTTATTATTTTTGCAGCTATTGTAAAAGGGGTTGAGTTCTTGATTTCTCTGCCTGGTTGTTGTTGGTGTATAGAAGAGCTACTGATTTGTATACATTAATCTTGTATCCAGAAACTGCTGAATTCCTTTATCAGTTCTAGGAGATTTCTGGATGAGTCCTTAGGGTTTTCACGGTAAACAATTGTATGGTCAGCAAACAGTGACAGTTTGATATCTTCTTTACCATCTGGATGCCCTTTATTTCTTTCTCTTGTCTGATTTATCTGGCTAGGACTTCCTGTACTATGTTGAAGAGGAGTGGTGAGAGTGGGGCATCCTTGTCTTGTTCCAGTTTTCATAGAGAATGCTTTCAACTTTTCTCCATTCAGTATTATGTGGGCTGTGGGTTTGTCATAGATGGTTTTTATTACATTCAGGTATCTCCCTTGCATGCTGATTTTGCTCAAAGTTTTAATCATAAAGCAATGCTGGATTTTGTTGAATGTTTTTTCTGCATGCATTGAGATGGTTGTTTTTTGTGTTTAATGCTGTTTATGTGGTGTATCACAGTGATTGACTTGCGTATGTTAAATCAGCCCTGCATCCATGGTATGAAATCCACTTGATCATGGTTGATTATCTTTTTGGTATGTTGTTGGATTCAGTTAGTATTTTGTTAAGGATTTTAGCCTCTATGTTCATGAAGCATATCAGTCTGTAGTTTTCTTTCTTGGTTGGGTCCTTTTCTGGTTTTGTTATTCAGGTGATGCTGGCTTCACAGATTTAGTTGGGAGGGTTCCTTCTATCTCTATCTTGTAGAATAGGGTCAAAAGGATTGGCATCAATTCTTTGAATGTCTAGTAGAATTCTGCTGTGAATCTGTCTGGTCCTGGACTTCTTTTTGTTGGTAATATTTTAATTACCATTTCAGTCTGCTTGTTACTGATATGTTCAGCCTATCTGATTTTTCCTGATTTAACCTAAGAGGGTTATATTTTTCCAGAATTTATCCATATCTTCTAGGTTTTCTAGTTTATGTGCATAAAGGTGTTCATAGTAGCCTTAAATAGCCTTTTGTATTTCAGTGGTGTCAGCTGTAATATCTCCTTGTTTTGTTTCTTAGTGAAGTTATGTGGATTTTCTCTTTTTTTCTTGGTTAATCTTGCTAATGGTCTATCAATTTTATGTATCTTTTCAAAGAACCAGCTTTTGGTTTATCTTTTGTATTTTTTAAAATTTCAATTTCATTTAGTTCTTCTCTGATCTTGGTTATTTCCTTTCTTCTATTGGGTTTGGATTTTGTTTGTTCTTGTTCTTCTAGTTTCTTGATGTGTGACCATAGATTGCCTATATGTGTTTTCCCAGAGTTTTTGATGGGGGTATATAGGGCTATGAACTTTCCTCTCAGTACCACCTTTGCTGTATCCCAGAGGTTTTGATAGGTTGTGTCATTACTGCCATACAGTTCAAAGAATTTTTAAATTTTCATCTTAGCTTTGTTTTAGACCCAATGCTCATTCAGGAACAGGTTAATTAATTTCCTTGTATTTGCAGAGTTTTGAAGGTTCCTTTTGGAGTTGATTTCCAGTTTTATACCACTGTGGTCTGAGAGAGTGCTTGATACAATTTCAATTTTCTTCAATTTATTGAGGCTCATTTTATGGCCTATCATAAGGTCTATCTTGGAGAAAGATCCATGTGCTGTTGAATAGAATATGTATTCTGCAGTTGTTGGATGAAATGTTCTGTATATATCTGCTAAGTCCATTTGTTCCAAGGTATAGTTTAATTCCACTGTTTGTTGACTTTCTATCTTGATGACCTGACTAGTGCTGAAGTCTCCCACTATTATTGTCTTATTGTCTATCTCATTTCTTAGGTCTATTAGTAGTTGTTTTACAAATTTGGGAGTGCCAGTGTTAGGAGCATGTATGTTTAGGATCGTGATATTTTCCTGTTGGACAAGGCCTTTTACCATTATGTAATGTCCCTCTTTGTCCCTCTCTCTCTTTTTTTTTCCTCTTTATCTCTTTTAACCACTACTGCTTTAAAATTTGTTTTGTCTGATTTAAGACTAGCTACCCCTGCTCACTCTTGGTGTCTATTTGCCTTTGTTCTGCCCCTTTACTTTAAAGTTATATGAGTCCTTATGTGTTAGGTGAGTCTCCTGAAAGCCATAGATAGTTGAGTTGGGTTGGTGAGTTCTTATTCATTCTGCAGTTCTGTATCGTTTAAGTGGAGCATTTAGGCCATTTACATTTAATGTCAGTATTGAAATGTGAGATACTGTTGTATTCATTGTGTTCTTTGCTGTGTACTTTGTTTTTGTTTTTTTCTTTTGCTTTTTAGCTTGTATTTTTGTTTTATAGGTCCTGTGTGATTTATGCTTTAAAAAGGTTCTGTTTTGATGTGTTTCCAGGATTCACTACAAGATTTAGAGCTCCTTTTAGCAGTTCTTGTAGTGGTGGCTTGGTAATGGTGAATTGTCTCAGCATTTGTCTGAAAACAAATATGTCTTTCCTTTCCATATGATGCTTAGTTTTTCTGGATACAAAATTCTTGGCTGATAATTGTTTTTAGGAGGCTAAAGATAGGGCCCCCATCTCTTCTAGCTTGTAGGGTTTCTGCTGAGAAATCTGCTGTTAATCTGATAGGTTTTCCTTTATAGGTTACCTGGTGCTTCTGTGCCACAGCTCTTAAGATTCTTTCCTTCCTCTTAACTTTTGGATAACCTGATGACAGTGTGCCTAGGTAAATATCTTTTTGTGATAAATTTCCCAAGGGTTTTTTGTGCTTCTTGTATTTGCATATCTAGATCTCTAGCTAGGCCAGGGAAGTTTTCCTCAATTATTACCCCAAATATGTTTTCTGGGCTTTTAGAATTCTCTTCGTCCTCAGGAACACTGATTATTCTTAGGTTTGGTCATTTAACATAATCCCAGACTTCTTGGAGGCTTTATTCATATTTTCTTATTATTTTTTCTTTACCTTTGTTAGATTGGGTTAATTTGAAGACATTGTCTTCAAGCTCTGAATTTATTTCTTCTATTTGTTCAATTCTATTGCTGAGACTTCTAGAGCATTTCACATTTCTAAAAGTGTGTCCAAAGAAGTTTCCTGAATTTTGTATCGTTTTTTCTTTAAGCTATCTATTTCACTGAATATTTATCCCTTCGCTTCTTATATCATTTTTTTTGATTTCCTTGCATTAGGCTTCACCTTTCTCTGGTCCTCCCTGATTAGCTTAAAAATTAACCTCCTGAATTTCTTTTCAGGTAAATCAGTGATTTCTTCTTAGTTTGGATCCATTGCTGGTAAACTAGTGTAGGGGAGGGGATGGGGTGCTGATGAGCCTTGTTTTGTCATATTACCAGGGTTGGTTTTCTGGTTTCTTCTCAATTGCATAGGCTCTGTTGGAAGGAAGGTCTAAGGCTGAAGGTCGTTATTCAGATTCTTTTGACCCATATGGTGTTCCCTTGATGGGCGTGGTTTCCTGAGAGTGGAACTGCAGTGATTGTTGTCTCTATTCTGGGTCTAGCCACTCGGTGAGTCTGCCCAGCTCCAGGCTGGTACTGGGGGTTGTCTGCATAGAGTCCTGTGATGTGAACTGTCTGTGGGTCTCTCAGCCATGGATACCAGCACCTGTTCTGGTGGAGGTGGCAGAGGATATAACAGACTCTGTGAGGGTCATTAGCTTTGGTGGTTTAATGCTCTATTTTTGTGCTAGTTGGCCTCTTGCCAGGAGGTGGTGCTTCCCAGAAAGCATCAGCTATAGAAGTATGGAGAGAGACAGGTGGTGGGTGGGGCACTAGAACTCCTAATATAATATGCCCTTTGTATTCCACTACTAGGGTGGATAGGGAAGGACCATCAGGTGGGGGCGGGGCTAGGCGTATCTGAGCTCAGACTCTCCTTGGAGGAGTCTTGCTGTGGCTACTGTGGGGATTGCGGGTGAGATTCCCAGGTCACTGGAGTTGTGTACAAGAAGGATTATGGCTGCCTCTACTGAGTTATGAAGGTTGTCAGGGAAGTAGAGGAAAGCCGGCAGTCACACGCCTCACCCAGCTCCCACACAAATTGAAGGGTTGGTCTCACTCGCATTGTGCCCCCACCACAGCCTTGAGACTCTTTCCAGGCAGAGGGCGAGAGAGGCTTGAAAACTTGCTGGAAGCTGCCTCCCAGCTGCAAAAGAAAAGGGCCTTAGTTCTTCCCCTGTCTGTGAAGTCTGCATGAGGGATTTGTGCCTTCCTTGGAGTGCTGGCCAGGAGGCTTCTCACTCCCTTCAAATAGTTACCAAGTTCAGCTGGGGAAATTCCTTGTCCCTGTGGAGCTTTACCCCGCTGCCACCCTCTCAATGGATCCCTGTGGTGCCAGGCAGAAATGGGCTACTTGGGGATCCAGCAAGCTCCCAGTGCCTTTCTGCTGCTTCCTCTCTCTACCCCTGTATTTCACTTGGCTCTCTAGCTTGACTCAGCTCCAAGTCAAGTCAGGAACTTCTCCCACAAAACAGAATTTCAGCTTCTCCAGCAGGGGTGTGTATTTGGAGAGGATGGTCTCCCTTTCCCACTTAAACAGCTGGGGCACTCACAGTATTTGGGGTGTCTCCTGCGTCCTGCAGGAACAGTCCACTTCCTTCAGAGAGTCTGTGGGTCCTCTTGGGATTGCTGGTTTGTTCTTGTAATTCATCTGGAAAAAAAATCAGTGCAAGCCTCCAGATGCTGCTCTGTTGGGAGCTGCAATCTAGTCCTGTCTCCCATCCACCATGATCCCGTCCATCACGTTAAATGTGAATTTTGAAGCTGAAATTATTCTGAAAAAATTAGTTTACTTAAAAATAAGCTTGGCAGGCAGTTATCTTCTGGGAACAACTCACAGAGGAACAGCCTAATGTCAGGGAATAATGACAGAAATCTCATGTTGCCTTGTTTCTGCCCCAAAATCCAGAAGTATATTACAGGCTTCCAGCTACATTTTATTATAATGGTTTACACAATATGAAAATTTGGCCTTCACCAAGGGGACTTCATTTTATAAACTGTAGCACATTTCCATCTCTTGTCTCTACCTTCCGTGAACTACTTCAGAACACTTTAACGCTGAGTTCTTAATCAGAATTTCAAACTAGTACGGGAGAAACATACTTGACTTGAAATTATAATTTCTTGAAAAGATATAACTATGAGAACTGATATTATTTTGATTATACAAATGTCTTCAGGTATCCAGAACAGGCATCTGAACTAGAAAAACAGTATAGAAACTCTAGTTCTATAGAGGCTTACCTACTGGGTGTATGCATGCCACTGGGATAATTATTGCTATATAATTGAGCTCTGAAATTTTGCTGGCCTTGTTTCAAAGAGTTTTCATTTACCTTGATCTGAAGAAAATGCAAAATCCCTGATATTTCAGAGCTTATTCTCTTGGTTGTGGTTTGGATGCCCCAGGGAACTGGAATGGAGTGGAAAAGAACTGGGACAGCCTTGTTTTAAAGCAAAATTTGTCATTGGACAGGGAAAACTCTTGGGGAAAAAGTTAGAGAAAGCACAGCCTGTCACAGGAACTAGAAAGAGAACCAGACTAACAGAGAAGATAATATTTTCAAAGGTCTAAGAATAGCTAGGGAGGTGGAGGTGATCCCTTGACACAAACACTCTTGCAGGCATATGGAGCATGGCAGTGGGGAGTTCAAGAGCAGATGATATTTAGGTAGTTGGCAGATGGCATTTTTTTGGTTTCTCTCACCACCACCCCCATATCTAGTCCCTAAGCAAACCTTAACTCTACCTCCATAACAAATTCTTAATCTTCTACTTCTATTTCTACTGCTGCCAGCAAAGATCAAACCATCTCTCTCATGTATCACTGATCTACTATTGCTCCCTTCAATTAGTTCTTATACATGGTCAGAATGATTGATAGATTTAAAGTCTAAATCAGGTGGGCATGGTGGCTTATGCCTTTACTAGTACATTGGGAGGTGGAGGCAGGAGGATTTCTTGAGCTCCAGGGCTTTTGAGACCAGCCTGGACAAGATGGCAAGACCAGGTCTCTACAAAAATTAAAAATTATCCAGGCACGGTGGTATGTGCCTGTAGTCCCAGCTACTGACTAGGCTGAGATGGGCAGATCACTTGAGCCCAGGAGTTCAAGATTGCGATAAGCTATGATCATGTTACTGCAATACAGCCTGGGCAACAGAGCAAGACCACGTCTCTTTTAAAGAAAAAAGTCTAAATCAAACGATATTATTTTCTAATGTAAAATGTCCTATGATCTTTTCATAACACACAGAATACAAATAAATTACTTTACCTGGCCTTCAAGGCCTAGCTCTCTTTAGCATGCTGAATGGTTTTTTCTTTTTTTTTTTTTTTTAACACAAAAAATCTACATACTAACCCCAGAAGCCAGATGTGAACTTATTTGGAAAAAAAGTCATTGTATATCTAATTAAGTTGAGGATCTTGAGATTAGATCATCCTGAATTATCCAGGTGAACCCCAAGTACAATGGCAGATGTCCTTATAGAGACACACAGAGGAGAGACACTGGAAAAAGAGAGGAAGGGCCATGCAGGGGTAGAGGAAGAGACTGGATTCATGTAGCCACAAGCCAAGGAACACTTAGAGCCACCAAAGTTGGAAGAGGCAAGGAAGAATTCTCCCCTAGGGATTCTGAAAGGAATGCAGCCCTGACAGCATCTCAATTTCAGACTTCCAGCTTCCAGAGCTGCAAGAGGATAAATTTCTGTTGTTTGATATCATCAACTTTGTGGTAATTTGCTGTGGCAACCACAGGAAACTAATACGTCCTCCAACTGCATCTCTAACATCTTTTGCTGGCCCGTTATGTCTACTAGAGTGGCCTATTTCTTCCCCTTATTATTCTTTAAGTACAACATGCTCCTTCAGAATTGAAGACTTTGTTACCTAGTCTCTCTTCCTGGAATATTTTTCTTTTTCTCTCTCTCCCTTTTTTTTTTTTTTTTTTTTTTTTGAGATGGAGTTTTTTTCTTGTGGCCCACGCTAGAGTGCAATGATACAATCTTGGCTCACTGCAACCTACACCTTCTGGGTTCAAGCCATTCTCCTGCCTCAGCCTTCTGACTAGCTGGGATTACAGGCACTTGTCACCACACCTGGCTAATTTTTTGTATTTTTAGTAGAGATGGGGTTTCACCATTTTGGCCAGACTGGTCTCAAACTCCTGACTTTGTGGTCTGCCCAGCTCAACCTCCCAAAGTGCTGGGATTACAGGCGTGAGCCACTGCGCCTGGCTCCCTGGAATATTTTTCTTCCAGATGCTTTTATATCGAAGTTCTTTCTTGTCATTCTTGAATTTATACATCTCTTTTTCAGAGGGGCCTTACCAGACCATTAATTTAAAGTTTCCTCAGACAACATGATCCTTTATCTAGAAAACCCCATAGTCTTGGCCCAAAAGCTCTTTAAGTTAATGAACAACTTCAGCAAAGTCTCAGGATACAAAATTAATATACAAAAATCATTAGCATTCCTATACACCAACAACAGTCAAGCCAAGAGCCGAATCAGGAACACAATCCCATTCACAATTACCACAAGAAGAATAAAATACCACAAATACAGCTAACCAGGTAGGGGAAAGATCTCTATAGTGAGAACTACAAAACACTGCTCAAGGAATTCAGAGATGACATAAACAAATGGAAAAAGCATTCCATGCTCATGGGCAGGAAGAATCACTGTTGTTAAAATGGCTATACTGCCTAAAGCAATTTATAGATTAAATGATATTCCTATTAAACAGCCAATGACATTCTTCACAGAACTAGAAAAAACTATTTTAAAATTCATATGAAACCCTTGTCCTTCCCCGTCACAGAAAAAGTTCAAGTAGCCAAGGCATTTAAAGAATAACGCTGGATGCATCATACTACCCAACTTCAAACTATACTACAGGGCTTCAGTAACCAAAACAGCATGGTACTGATGCAAAAACAGACATATTAATGGAACAAAATAGACAGCCCAGAAGTAATGCTGCATTCCCATAACTGCTTGATCTTTGACAAAGCTGACAAAAACAAGCAATGTGGAAAGGACTTCCTATTCAAAATAGTGCTGGGGTGATTAGCTAGCCATATGCAAAAGACTGAAAGCAGACCCCTTCCTTACACCATATACAAAAATTAACTCAAGATGGATTAAAGACAAATGTAAAACACAAAACTATAAAAACCCTGGAAGACAATCTAAGCAATGCCATCCTGGTCATGGAAACAGGCAAAGATTTAATGATGAAGACACCAAAAGCAGTTGCAACAAAAGCAAAGATAGATAAATGGGATCTAGGTAAACTAAGGATCTTGTGCACAGCAAAAGAAAACTACCAATAGAATAAACAGACAACCCACAAAATGGAAGAAAATATTTACAAACTATGCATCTGACAAAGGTCTAATATCCAGCATCTATAAGGAACTTAAACTAATTTACAAGAAAATAACAACTCCACTGAAAAGTGGGCAAAGGACATGAACACTTTTTTAAAAAAGATATATATGTGGCCAAAAAGCATATGACAAAAAGCTCAGCATCACTGATCATTAGAGAAATGAATCAAAACCACAATGAGATACCATCTCATACCAGTCAGAAAGGCTATTATTAAAAAGTCAAAAAATGACAGATGCTGGTGAGGTGGTAGAGAATAAGGAATGCTTATACATTGTTGGTGGGATTGTAAATTAGCTCAACCATTGTGGAAAACAGTGTGGCAATTCCTGAGAGACCTAAAGTGAGAAACACCATTTGACCCAGCACTCCCATTACTGGGTATATACCCAAAGGAATATAAATCATTCTACCATAAAGACACATGCACTTGTATGTTCATTGCAGCACTATTCACAATAGCGAAGACATGGAAATGCCCATCAACAGTAGATTGGATAAAGAAAATATAATACATGTATACCATAGAATACTATGTAGCCATAAAAACAAATGAGATCATGTTCTTTGTATGGACATGGATGAAGCTGGAGGTCATTATTCTTAGCAAAGTAGCATGGGAACAGAAAACCAAATATTGCATGTTTTCACTTATAAGTGGGAGCTAAATGATGAGAACACATGGACGCAAAGAGGGAAACAACACATACTGGGGCCTATTAGAGGGTAGAGGGTAGGAGGAGGGAAAGGATCAAGAAAAATAACTAATGGGAACTAGGCGAAATACCTGGGTGATGAAACAATCTGTACCAAACCCCCATGACAAAAGTTTAGCTATGTAACACACTTGCATATGTACCCCTGAACACAAGAGCAGAAAATCAAACACCGTATATTCTCGCTCATAGGCGGGTGTTGAACAATGAGAACACATGGACACAGGGAGGGGAGCACTACACACTGGGATACGTTGGGGGGAAATGGGGGAGGGGCGGGGGGTGGGGAGGTGGGAAGAGATAGCACGGGGAGAAATGATACAGGCGAGGGGACGGAAGGAAGCAAAGCACACTGCCATGTGTGTACCTATGCAACAATCTTGCATGTTCATCACATGTACCCCAAAACCTAAAATGCAATAAAAAAAATAAAAAATTAAAAAATTAAAAAACTCTAAAAAAAAAAAAAGTTAAATAAAAAGAAAAAAAATAGTTTCCTCTGAATTGTTCAATTCTTTTCATCTGAACAATTATGTCTACCTCATCTTTTTAAAAAAATTATCTGTCTAACCCACAAAAGGTAAGCCCCATGAAGTGAGATGTCTTCACTGTCTGATTCACTGCAGAATCCCCAATGTCTAGAATAGTCTCTGCTATTAAGATATTAATGTTAAATAAGAAAAAAATGTAGAAGAAACGCAATCAGTGCTGGAGGGAGTTAGGGTGATAAGGTTGGAATCTAGAAATTTGCACAGCAAGCCAGGTTCTTCGTTTTCAAGGGACTTGGACATTGGATATATTATAATAAAAAGACCTAGATTCATGCAACAGTACAGGGATGCTAAAAGAGATCGGAAATATGGAGCTGTTGTCTTGGGACCAAACTGGAGAAACTTCCCATAGTTTAGGGTATGGAGTATAACTTTTGAAGCCTAAGATCAGTAATGATGTCATGAGGCTATATGAGAATGAGGCTTAACAAGATGGCCAGGATTTCTTTTACCTTCAGGTGGAGGTCAGTGCCCACTATTAAATGGGGAGTAATGCTAATGAAGTTGGGGAAAAGTCAGGCACTTGCAACATGAGGCAGGAGCTACAATTCCCAACTGCTATGGTAATGAGTTTCTGATAATCTAGACATAACCATTTTCTAGGATTAAATCCAGGAGACTAGGTCCTTCCCAACAGGGCCCACTTTAGGTAAGGTTTACGTTTGAAAGCAATGAATTAATTTAATCCTGTGTGTTCCCAATGGTGCTATACCACTGGAACCTAGAAAATGCTATACCCAATGGCAGGGTGACACAGTGTTCCCACAGTATCTAGCTACCAGTGTTGAGCAGGAAGTTCATCCCTCATGATGTCATTATTCAAATTTTTGTGTCTTATCTGCCTTAGTATCCGTTTAAGAAACTTAATGAGGATGTTCTAGTCCAACTCAGAAATTAAGGAAAGCACATCATCTGAAGATAAGGAATACTGTTTGAGAATAATGTAAACCAGGAGGACTATTTGTAGATGTCTGAAAATACTCAGAAGCCATTCATTCTGTCAGGAACACCTGGTTGGAGAGTTCCTTATGCAGCATCCTTGGGGGCTCTTTGTGACTGTTTTATAAGTTAGCTTAATGACAACAGTGAGAGACAAGTGGAAATTGTATTTTAAGGCTTATAGCCATTTTAGAGTTCCTACAGATAGGGTCTGTTGAGGCATCCCCTCACAGGGTACAGCTTGTCTCACAGAAATTATTTCAGCATTTTTCACTCTCTCTGACTTTCCCCTAGGTTTTCTGTTTTTATTGTTAGGTGTGTATTTTGAAAATGACAATCAGGTTGAGGAAAAGGTCTATAGTGTATTTATGTCTGTGGGCCTAAATGCGGAATAAATATATATATTGTACAGTGGATGATATTTTGTGTCATTTATCTTCACTTGTGAAAAGAAATGGGATGTCACTGATGACTGTTCTAGTCCTGATCCATCCCTCATCACTACATTCATGAAGATAAATGCCACATTTAAAGAAAGCACAGCTACCCAAGTGTCCTTTCAGACTGGAAAGTCAGATCAGTTAGAACAAGGGGTCACCCAGATGCTCTTACTTAAAAATCAAGGACACTTTATATGTACCATACACCTTGCTTTCTCCTGTTAAACTAGGGTACTTCTAGTAGCCAGAGAGGTGATTTGGTAGCCTTTATAATTTCATCTATGTCTACAGATATGCATTTAATTTAAACAATTCATTTCCTGATATATGCCCAGCATAGAGCTTTGCAGTGACAATGCACTGATTAAAAGAATATGGTCCTGGTCCTTATACTGATAAATAGTATCATGAAGAGAAAACTATGGAAAAAAATAATAATAAAGTGGTTATCTTATTTCGATGAGCAACTCAAATGAGAAAGTAAGTGAGACCTGTTGAGAAGGAGTAATATTTAAGCTGCTGTATTACAGAAAACAGTATGGAAACTTTATCTTTCTATAATGTATAAATGGCAGTACCACTAGAT
Organism: Saimiri boliviensis; assembly: GCF_048565385.1. Taxonomy (NCBI): domain Eukaryota; kingdom Metazoa; phylum Chordata; class Mammalia; order Primates; family Cebidae; genus Saimiri; species Saimiri boliviensis. Next base: position 107,925,584 of record NC_133454.1, on the reverse strand, counting down.
TTTAAGCTATGGTAAGGCAAATAGATGACTTCTCTGCTCTAGCTTGTGGACCCTGGTATAGGTAATCAATAGATAAGTCACCTTTATAACTCAGTAACTGAATGACCTATTCCAGTTTCAGTTTTAATTACCCTTTCACAAATTGAATGTTTGAGGTTAGAAGACTTTTCACTGAAATAAAAATATTGGCTTTTTTCCCCTTGGTTGGGACATAAAAGTTTATATGACTAGACATAAGCTGAAAAGGATTTCCATAGATCCTAGAAATTTGGCCAACTGGGCATTTCTAAAATCATTATTTGTCTTTGGAAACTATTGTTTAGAACCATATAAAACTTCTGATAGTCACCAGTTTTTGACGTAGGAGTGACAATTTCATGACATTCTCTGTAATCATGCTAATTGATTATATAGTTTAAATTCTGGGATATACTTTAGTTGCTCTGTTTCTGTATATAAGCTTATTTCACCAAATAATCTATTTTGTTTTCTTACTCAAGAAATATTTATTGAACACATATTACACAGCAGTTACTGGGGTATGCATGTCCATGGAATGGAATATGTTGCCTGTCCCAATGGGGCATGCAGTCTAATGAGGCAGAAAGACACACGAGCAAGCACATACAATATGGAAAACTAGCAAAGTGGTTGATAGTTGCTCAATAAATGTTCTTTCCCTTCCCCTCACATTGGACATAGAAGTACACTGTGTCAAAGGAACACAAAAGAGTGAGTCTCTATAAATTTAAACAACCTTGGAAGGATTCACTGCAGAAAATATCTCCTTTTTTCCTTAAAGTGTTTGTGTTAAAAGACCGTGTAATAGGCAGATCACTAGCCTAAGGCTTCAAATATTTGACTTCTTACATAAACTCTTATCACATATTAGGGCTTTTATTAAACCTTAATCACATTATTTAACCTTCTTATACTTTAACTTTTTTAACTGCAAAATGAAAAATTGTAATCTCATTTGCCTTCCTCCTATATTTGTTGAGGGTCAGATAGGATAATGCACATGAAACAATTTTTCAAATTGTAATTTACAGTATTAACAAAAGATACAATCTTCATCATCATCTTCCTTATTACTAGTCTTGTTTTCAACAAGACCTTTCAACAAAGTGCTATATAAAAAATCAAGGAGGATTATCACCTTGATTTGTATTTTCCCAAGTCCAGGCTTAATTATGTATTTGGGAATAAGTACCACATTTGGCCTTAAATAATCATTTTAGAAAAGAGGATGATTTTTTTTTTTTTTTTGAGACGGAGTTTCGCTCTTGTTACCCAGGCTGGAGTGCAATGGCGCGATCTCGGCTCACCGCAACCTCCACCACCTGGGTTCAGGCAATTCTCCTGTCTCAGCCTCCTGAGTAGCTGGGATTACAGGTACGCACCACCATGCCCAGCTAACTTTTTGTATTTTTAGTAGAGACGGGGTTTCACCTTGTTGACCAGGATGGTCTTGATCTCTTGACCTTGTGATCCACACGCCTCAGCCTCCCAAAGTGCTGGGATTACAGGCTTGAGCCACCGCGCCCGGCCGAGGATGAATTGTTTAGCCATTAGTAAGTGTTTCAAGCAGGACTCAATAAACAGTGGATGAAGGGTCTGCCGATAGCAGATGGGTAATTATGTTCGGCATTTTTTTAAAGAAGGAGAATTCAGAAAAATACATACAATTCAGAGAAATTAACTGTCAAGATAATAATAATTCCCATTATTAGAGAAAGCATCATAAGTCAGGCTTGTTGGTTTATGGGTATCATCTCATTTCAGGTTTAGAAAAACCTTTTGAAGTTGATTCTATTATTATCACTCTAATTTTACAGATGAGGAAATTGAAACCTAAAATATTATATAACTTTCTGCAAGTCACAAAATGACTATCTCTGATGATAGTCTGATGATAGAATTTATGAACTTAACTGCTGTACTTTTGCTGTATTTTTTGCAGCCCTGATCTAGCAATAGTCACCACCCCCAGGTTTATACTCTCTTTCCTACTTAGTAATCCCCATTTCCTCCAGAAAAGCCCACGAGGAAGGCACTCATCTCTCTGAGCTTTAGTTTCCTCACCTATGAAATTGGGCTACTGTTGGAAATTCATCAATAAGCAAATCATATAAACTCTATTTCCTGGGAACTCATATTCTAGTTGGAGGAGAGAGAAAAATCAATAAATATATACATATTATCCCTAGTTTTGAGATGCTTTATCAAGAGAAATAAATGTTTAAAGCAGCAGAGCCAGAGAAGACTTCTCTGAGCAGGTTTAGCAGAGCCCTGAAGGAAGTGAGGAAGCAAAGTATACAGGTATCTGCATGAAAGGTAGCACTATTGTCATGGAGTGCAGACACGGGCATAGGTCTCTCTGGGTGAAGGGCATTCCAGGCAGAGCAAACAGCATATACAAGGTCCCTGAGAAAGCACTGTGCTTGCAGAAACAGTAAGGAGCCAGTGTGATGGTCAGAGTGGAGTGAGTAGGAGCAATAGTTGTAGGAAAATGAGATCAAAGACATAGGAGAGATGCAGAAAAAAATATTACTGGCCATTAGGGCTTTAATATTACTCTGAGTGTTGTGAGAAGACCTTGAGCACTGACAAGGATATAATCTGACTTTAATTCAAATAGGATCCCTCCACTGTGTGGAGAAATTAAAAGCAGGGAAACCAGATATTAGACCAGGCTATGGGATCCTCCAATTATCCAGAGAGAAACTGGACCAAGACATAGCAATAGATGTGTCTGGAGAAGAAACCAAAATACTGATATATAGAATTTCCAAAGCATAGGTGAGGGGAAATAAAGGGGATAGGGTGTAGAGGCGATATAATCCAAAAAGAGAAGGTGTAAAATTAAAAAAAAAAAAATAGTTTCAAGGTAGACTTTTTGTCCTGACCTACTAGAAAAATCATTCCTGAAATGGTGCTTGATATACAGTAAGAGCTTAAAATGTTTAGTTGTATGAATGAATGCAACTGCCATTAGAAAAGAAATCTTTGTCGGGTTAAACAGAAATGAAGAGTGTGATTGTAGACAGGTTGATTTTTGAAGCCTCCAAGTGGAGGTCTTGAATAAGTAGTAGTATATACAAGTCTGCAAGCCTGTTGAAGATTTCAGTTTGGCAGTCTTCAGTTTACAGGTGGTGTTTAAAAGCATTATACGATCACCTAGAGAGGGAGTATAGATAAATAAGACGTCCACTGATTTGAGACCTGGGGTGCTCCAAGACTCATTGGCCTGTGAGACAAGACACAACCAACAATGGATGTTCAGCAGAGTTATCACTGAAGAGGAGGAGCAAGGGAGCTGTTTCCTAGGATCCAAGTGCAAAAGGTGTTTCAGAAACAACGGAGTGATCATTATGCCAAATATTAATAAATTTTGTGTAATATGAAAATTGAGAATTGGCTATTTGATTTAGCAATAAACATGTTTTCACCTCTTGCCTTTTCTTTGCCTCTCTACATACACTAATTGTTAGCTACCAACTTCCTCTAAAGTTATTAAAATCCCAGGTACATTAAATTACAATTGATATTTCATATATCCTACTGAAGGGTAGTTAATGCTTCTTGAAACCATGAGATTTTGGAAAGCATTTTATAAGATTGATCTTTTTTTTTTATTGGGAGGCAGTGTCTTGCTCTGTCTCCCCAACTAGAGTGCAGTGGTGTGATCTTGGCTCACTGCCACCTCCACCTACCAGGTCCAAGCAATTCTCCTGCCTTAGACTCCTGAGTAGCTGGGACTACAGGCGTGCGACACCATGCGGGCTGATTTTTGCATTTTTAGTGGAGACAGGGTTTTGCCATGTTGGCCAGGCTAGTCTCAAACTCCTGACCTCAGGTGATCCACCCACCTTGGCCTCCCAAAGTGCTATGATTACGGGTGTGAACCACTGTGCCCAGACGAGTTATACATTTATTTTAAGCCTATGGACAGAAAATCCACAGATTATCTCCAAAATAAATTTTGATCCATTTAGTTTTACTTGCAATAATAATGCCATTCATGATATACTGCTATATTCAATATACATATATATATATATATATACTCTTTCTCTCTCTATATATATATTCTCTATATATATATAGAAAAGCACTTTTATTTACACTGTCTGTTCCAAACAAAATTATCTAATACAATTAAATGCCGAGCTGTGAAACCTAAACTGTCAGATTATACCACCTGCTAACAACTTGTTGGAATCAGCCATAGCCCAGGCTTCACTTCATAATCCTTGAAGATTTTAACATCTGCCTCCCTGTTGTTCTCTCCATACTTACCCTGGACAGACTTCTTGGTGATTTCAATATCCATGTCAGTCCCCTGATCTTGATTATTGTGAGGGATCTTTCTATCTGCAGTTACTCAGGGTCTCCTCTTTGCACAGTCTGTACCAACTGTGTTTCCAAGGTTGGAAGACCTGTATTTGTTAGAATTACAGAAAGTTTCTTTTACTTCATTACACTTTGTAAAATGTGAGCTCTAGCTCTTAGGAGCTCTTTGCTTTAAGTACTGTGTGTGGCCCTCAGTCTCAGATTCTAACTTTTACTCTGCCAGAGCCAAAGGAGTAGTGGGGTGGGATGAAAGATGTATAGGGAGAGGAAAGATTTTATATCTTTTTTTTGTTTGGGGATGTGGTGGAGCGGGGAGGGGGCAATATCAAATGGAGTTTGTAACAGATGCCTATGTCAAACTCTTAACATCCCATTTGACTTTAGTCATTGAGTTTTCTATTTAACTCTTTCCTATCCATCACCATAATACATTATCTGATTTAATCTTATGAGGTGGTTCTTATCAGGACACTAGATCAGATAGAAAATGTGACTTACTTAAGGTCGTGTATCTAATAAGTCAGAACCAAGTATAGACTACATTTCTTCTGAATCCAAATACATTTTTTATTGGCATTAAAAAATGCATTGTTCAAAAGAGTAGTTACGAGAGTTGCTTTGGCTTTCTGCCCAGCATAGTGTTAAAATACAGTGGCAATTCAATAAATGTCACCAGTGGTGTCTGTAGTGGTGGTTGTAATGGTGACAGATCAGGAAATGTGCTGAATTATTCTAATGGTTGCTTTCTTTTCTTTTTTTTTTTTTTTTTTTTAGATTGGCAAACACACTGCCTATTTACAGCATAGAGACCCCAGTGGAGAGCTAGGTGGGTGATGATTCATGCTAAATCTTTCCCACGATATGCTGAACACTACAACTGCAGCTAATGTGAAGTGACTCATTATACACTGTCAAATCTGATAACAGCAACGACTGGCTTTGCTAACAGGAGCAATTTGTGGGAAGTCCAGCTACTGCAAACCACTACTGAATTTCAAAAAATAAGCTGCAATATAGTAGAAAAGACATATCTACTGAGTCATATTTGCAAATTTCTTGTGTTTCTCTTTGCCAGCTTAGAAACAGCCTCAAGGTCCCTGCTTGACTCCAGAGATGACTTTCCTTGGGATTCACTTATCTTGTGAGTGTCTCCTCATTCAGTCATATTTTATGGGCTAAATATTTTAGGAGGGTATTGGTGGCTGATGGACAGAACTGGAAATGTGGTTCTCCCATAGAAATATTTCTGAAGCTTACTCTTTACACCACCATCCCCCAGCAAACCGTGCCATACACATAAACACATTTACCTACTGTAGCACAGTTTCCATGAGTGGTAGTTCTACCTGCAGAGAGATAAGATGAGGAGGCAGCAGGAGGCAGGGACCCTGACTCTTTGCACTATGAGTTATTGTATCTTCACTAAACTGTAATCTCCTTGAAGGCAGGATTCTAAACCTGCTTATTACTTAGCACCTATGAGCCATAGTTGGCCCTCTATATTTATTGACAAAATTAATGCACTTCCTTCCAAAAACTTTATTATTAAAGCAGGAACTGGGGTTTAGCCTTCTTGCCTCCCCCATCCCTCATACAGTGCCTGACACATAATGAATGGAAAACTACATGTTTGTCTAGATAAAGAACAAAGGTAGAAATGAGTCCATCAATTAGATGGTTTCCTGCAGCCAAAGTAATACCTAAGCAAGTGATGTTCAACCATCAGAAACAGAACAGTGATGGCTTCAAATCATGTTTCTTCAGACCACCAGGAATAATGCCCTGAAAGTATTTTAGAAGGCAAAAGCTAATCTGAACTGTTTTATTTATTTTTATATTCAAATGCCTATAAACCAGAAAAACACCAGGGACTATTCATTGCTCGCAAATGATCTATGGGGCAATAATGTGCTTGCTTTTCCAGCTGTGCTGCACTTTGGTGCTATCTTGGGTTTAAGTGAAAATACGCTGGGACCTTGGTTTTGTTCACTGGGCATGTGTGGGTATAACTGGCATGAGGCCTCTGAAGAATTCCCTTGTCACGAATGTCATTTGGCTAATTTGGGGTTCGCCTGAAGGAAATAATTTGTGAAGTCCTGTAGAAAAACAAGATGCATTTATTCGCATGCAATGCACATGAAGTTAATAATTTAGAAAAGAAATCAACTTTTTATTTTGCCATATCTATTTTGTTGAATCCTAAGTGCCATCAGTATGATAATGGTATTGTCCCTAACAGTCTCATGTTTCATCATAATTAAATAAACAGCTTGTGAATTGCAGTCCAAAAAAAATGTCTGTGTTCTATTCCTAACTTAAGGGGTTTCCATAGAAACTGTGAGCAGCAAGTTTAACTGACATTTATTGGACTTGAGGCTATATACAGCATTGATACCTCTCTGTTTTTCTCTCTAGCACTCTGTATATGTGTCTTCTTTTCTTCCGTTAACCCTCCCAAACTCTTTTCCCCTCAGTTCTCGCCTCCTCCTCCTCCTCTTCCTCCCTCTCTTTCTCTTATTAGCAATGAGGAAGTAATTTGGACTTAGTTAGATTTAACAAATGCAATAATACTCAAATGGGCTCTGATACTTAAGTGTAATTGTGTTATTAGCTGGAAATGTTTTTCTTCAAAAATGAAAGAACTGGGAGTGAAGTTTGCTAAGATAGCACACATTGGTAAGAAGGAACTCTTGGCTGTCACTTGAAAGTTTGTAGTCTATGTAACATAATCCACATTCATATACAACTGTGGCCTGCTCTTTATTTATTCAACCCAGACTGATATTTCTCCTGAGTTCCTATTTTCCTCCCAGAGCAAACAACAACAACAACAAAAAACCAAAAACAAACAAACACTGTGCTGACCATATTCCAGGAGAAAGCAGGAATTTATTTAGGAAAGACAAAACATACTACATACTGAGTACCTACTGTGCAACATATACTTTGCTATGTAATTTTACTTATGTTTTCTAGTATACCCTACAAAATTCACTGACATGTAGCATGTGAAAGGAAAATGAATCTGGAGCTGGTGGTTCAAGTTCAGGCCCCACCACAGAGTGGCTATAAAGCCTTAAACATGGTACTTAAGTGATCTGTCTTGGTTGCTCAAAGACAAAATTGATAGAAGCACTTCTAAGCTATGAGGTTTGGCTAGGATTAGATGTGATACTACAGCTAATACATCACAGTAGTAGCATTTGTCTTCATCTCTTTAGAAATGAGGAAAACAAGTTGCCAAAAGACTATGTCATTTAACCTGGACAACAGAGCAAGATCCCATCTCTATTAAAATATTTTAAAAGTAGCCAGGTGTGGTAGCATGTACCTGTAGTCCCAGCTACTATGGAGGGAGGCTGAGGTAGGAGGATCACTTGAGCCCAAAAGTTCAAGTTTACAGTGAGCTATGATTGCACCACTGCACTCCAGCCTGAGTAATAGAGCAAGACTCTGTCTCTTAAAAAAAAAAAAAAAAGTCACTCAAATTTACATAGCTAGCAGAAGATATGTCTACACAGTACAGTGTCTAAAAGGAGGTGGTGGATTTGGACAGCTAATTATGTGATGTGGGTTAAGTGACATAATTATAAAGCATCTGGCTCCTCATCTGTATAACAGGAATAACGTTCTTACTTCATGGGATTGTTGGGTGGATTAAGTAAAACTGTGTACGTAAGTTAGTGCCTGTCATATGGAAAGCACACCGTGTTCTTTGAGCTCTCAGTCTCTCTCCCTCCCCTCACTTTTCTGATTTGTTTTGGTTTTAGTATGACTTCAAAGTTTAAAAATGATTGATCTCCAAAGTCTATCTAATGCTTATAGTTTAAAATTATCTTACAATTCACAGACTATCTCAAGTTATCCAGACAGCTGTGCAAAAGGAAAGACAGATATTACCATACACATTTTATAGGTTAGGAAAAGAAAAAAAGATACCTTTTTTTTTTTTTTAAAAGACAGGGTTTCACCATGTTGGTCAGGCTGGTCTTGAACTCCCGACCTCAGGTGATCCGCCCACCTTGGCCTCCAAAGTGCTTGGATTACAGGCGTGAGCCACCACGCCTGGCCAAAAAGAGAGATCTTCAATATAGCAAATGAGGAAACTGAGGCTTTACTTAATTCCCCAGGGTCCTTTTTATAATTAAAATTTCCAATTCCATTATTCTTAATTTGGATCCTATGTTCACAGGTTTTAAGGCTAAAACCCAACAGATACTAACTCTTCTTTCTAATGAACGTGAGTGGAAGACACTTTTAGTCAAGAAAAAGGGAGGGAAGGAAGCAAGGAGAAGGTAGTCTCTTGCAATCCTGTTTCCAAGTCATTCTTCTTGGATCTGAAGAGACATGTGGAAATGTAATTCTCAATATCAGGGATAAATGAAGCAGTGACTTTGTGCAGCAATATGCCTAGTGTTGCTGGCTGGAGAAAAGGGGTGAGGTGAAGAGAAAAGGCAAAAAATTTTAAAAATCCAGATATCAATCAGAGATGTTGATCGATACATGACAAATTTATTACTAGGTTACTAGGAAGAGAAAGCGAGACTGCAGCTAGAACAGGAGTCTGATAGGACACGATTGCTGGCAAAAGTCATAGTTCCTATCTCTCTCTCTCTCTCTGTCTCACACACACACACACACACACACACACACACACACACGCCCACATGCATACATAGGTGTACAGGTTTAATCAGAATAAACAAATAAAATTTCGTGGTTTCAGAGAGCTCATATTGAAGATAAAAATGATAGCTCAATCTTTTGTTGTTGTGTGCTTATAATTGCCTTATTATTAGAATATTGATTCTCAAGAAAAGCAAAACAAAAACAGAAGAAAATTGATTCTGTTTATCTCTGGAAGAACCTTAAGCTACTGTGTCCATTTTGTGAGTGCCAGTTCAGTTAAACTAAGTAATATAATCTCTAAAGCCAATTATCCCACCACACAGAAATAGCAGTATGTCACAGTGTACTGAAAGTGTGACCAAGTAATGGTGCCACGGGCAAGCCCTCTGTTTTGGAACTCCCACTTTTACCCAGGATTCCCTCCATAAGTTATATGAGGCATAGCAGCATTGCCAAATTAGTGAAGCCGAATTTCTTCACTAGTTTTTAGATGAAAATTAATTACAAAAAGAAGTTTTTATATTTGTCTTCCACATCCTCACAGGTCATCCTGGGATTGAAGAGAGTAGGTAAGAAAAGTGGGATGGATGCTGTAGCAGACATTTTATAGGGGATCAGGTGGTAAAGATTTTAGGCTTTGCAAGCCAAAAAATCTGTCACAATCACTCGGTTCTGCCCTTCAGTGTAAAAGCAGCCATAGACAATGCTTACATGCATGGGTGTAGAAGTTTTCTAATAAAACTTTACTTACAAAAACTGGGGTGGTGAGCCCGATTTTGCCTATGGGCAGTAGTTCCCAAACCATTCATCTTAAGAGTTTTGCCTATATCTCCATCCTTCTTCTAGTTCTGCTCACATGTCAGGTACAGCTTAAAAAATGGAACTAAGGAGTGCAGGAATGATAGCTACATCCTGATTTACCCTAATTTTATGGATTTTACTTTGTATGCACTGATTTCTTATTAAACTTTATTTTTCTGGTATGCTTTTGGCATAGAAAGAACACATATTCTGTCTTCACTTTACAGATGGGTAGAGAAAGTTTAATTAACTTGCATTATTGGGCTGGCATGGTGGCTCACACCTGTAATCTCAGCACTCTGGGAGACCAAGGCAAGCAAATCAGGAGGTCAGAAGACAGAGACTATCCTGGATAACATGATGAAACCCTGTCTCTAATAAAAATACAAAAAATTAGCTGGGAGTGGTGGTGCACATCTGTAATCCCAGCCACTTGGGAGGCTGAGGCTGAAGAATCGCTTAAACTTGGGAGGCAGAGGCTGCAGTGAGCCGAGATCGTGTCACTGCACTCTGGCCTGGGCGACAGAGCAAGACTCGGGCTCAAAAAATTAAAAAATTAATAAACAACATGCATTATTGTCACCCAACATCTCTCATATCCATATGAGAATCTGACCGTCAGCCCTGTGCTTTTTCAATTGGATTATTCTTTTTAAAATGTATCCTTTTGAGAATAAAGACATGGTGGGAAAAGTAACTAATTTTCACCATCCAAATCAAGGAAACATAGTTAATAATGATTTAAATAGGAGCATGCACAGGCTTCCCTACTTTCTTTTCCCATTATGATACCATAAGGACCCAGTTCCTTATTGCTTTTAATATATAGCTCTATTTTTTCCCCATGAAATATTTTTGCCAATGATGCATTGCAGCCAAAGTGAATACAGAAAAATACAGGCAGTTTTTTTTTTTTTACTTTCCATGGTACTGTGTTAACTGAAGCTCATTCATTTTGGAATCGAATCCTAGTTTTGCAAGGTTCCATGGTAACTAAGAGCAAATATAGGAATGGTGCAGAAAAGAAAACTTGGTTCCAATATTCACGACCTATGGTTAACACAGCAGGGAACAAAATGAAGACTGCCTTTAGTAAATAACTACGAATCCAATTTTCAAATGTCTGTATTTGCTGAATAATTCCCTCTTCTGTAGTCATTTAGGAAGAAGCAACAACAACAAAAAAATCACTGATTCCAGTCATTTCCATTATCTGACATGTCATCACCAAGGTTGCCTCATTATGCACTGTTAACAGTGTTGAGGTTACTTTAAACCAGTTTCCATTTCCAATTAGGAGGCCATCCCTGTTATCTGCATTTTGATTAAATGACGTTGCCTGGAAATCACAGTAAGAGTCTACTCTGTTTCCTCCCCTTGCTCAGATCTCATAAACACAGACTCAATTAAAGAGACTTTCCTTATCAGGTTTTTGTGGGTCACTTTGGTGAATTTATTAAACTCCTAAGTCATGCTGAAAACTGGAAAGCAGTGGCTCTGAGATATTCAGTGGGAGCCACTAGATTTGCAGGACTCACTCCAACGCTGTAGGGGCTACAAAATATATACAGAAATCAGAGCAAGCAATGACAGGTCAGGAATCCTGGGATCTGGTAAATATATATAAAGAGTATCACATTTTAGGGATTCCAGAGCAAAAACAGGAAAATCGTGATGTTATTTCAGCTTATATTTTAGATAAAAGTCAAAGCCTAACCCAGGCCATCATTATTTTATAACTTCATTACTGAAATACTCTATTTCACTTTGTCCTATTCATATTCCATACCATTGCAGCCTGGCTTTTCCTTAAATACTCTTCCCACTGTCCTTTTCCCTTCCAGTTTTGCCGGTGGGCAATATTTTCCAAACCATTCATCTTAGAGTTTTGTGTATATCTCCATTGCCTTTCTAGTTCTGCTCACATATCAGAAAGAAAACTCAAGTTCCTAGAGTCTATCCCATGAGTTAATATCGAATCTAAATGTCTTGTTTATTTTTTATAATCTTGTGTTATTTTACTTACTCTACTTGCTACTTCACTGCCTATGTCATGTTTACTTTCATATACTCCCTACCCAACTTGTGCCTACTTTCAAACAAACTCTTTCTCTTTTCTTCTTCTTATTATTTAGCTATAGGGTCTTGCTGTACTGCACAGGCTGATCTCAAACTCCCAGACTCACGTGCGCTTTCTGCTTCAGCCTCCCAAGTAGCTGGGACTACAGGCACGTGCCACCAGGCCTGGGTCTTTCTCTTTTTTCTCTCTTTCTTCTCTCTGTTATTGTACGTTATTTACTGTGTGATACTGTAATACCTCATTCTAAAGAAAGGGAACAGAATTTCTCTAGTTCTGCTGCATTATAATTCCTAGCTTACTCACTCGTGAATCATACTGCACTGTGAGATTCTTGATGAGAGACACTTAGCCCTAAGTGTCAAGAACTGAGCATTGTGTTGGAAACTTAGTAGGCACTCAACAAATATGAAGAAAAGTGCCTGTTTTTTTTCTCTCTCTCTCTCAAAATGCTACAGCTTTTGCTTATTCAAATCTATATATCTCCCTAGATCCAGTGTCCACGTACCTTTCACTGATTGCTCAAACCTCACTGGTTCTCTCTGAACACCCAGACTACTTACAACGATCTATGCAATCATACACACTCTCTCAGTAGAAGATGTTGGCATTGGTTTATGACTGTTGTTTATACTGGGCTTGTCTCAGTACCCTGTTATAGATGATCAATGATGGCAAGTGACTGAATTGGGGTTTCCTGGTAGGTAAAGTGTTAGAGAGTATACCTAGAATCATATATTAGTATTATAGCTGAAATGACTTTAGAGATTCTCTTTCCCTGCACCCTACTATAAAATGATTCCCAGACATCTTTAGTGCTTTGCCTGGGGTTATAAATATGTTTTTGGCTACTCTCTAGGAAATTAGGGCTTTGTACTGTTTAATAATGAACAAGGAAGTAAGTACTTGGTAAAACACTGGAAGGTGATTTTAAAATCTGAATGACTCTATGTACATGATATTTATTCTCTTCAGAATGTCTTGCATGGTAATTTAAATTGCATTTCTCATTATAAAAATCCATATGCCTTTTGGGTGCTACTGTTGGTTTGTTTGTTTTCAGCCTACAAAGGTGTTGGTGACCTTAGCACAGGGCATTTTCTAAGGATTAATGAGAAGTTGGGGGTTAACAACTATGAGCTCCTCCCAGCCAGTCATCCATCCAAAGGAAGCCTGGGAAGCAAGGATTACCAACTTTCTGAAATCATACCCTTCTCTGCCAGCCTTGCCAAAGACTTACATTTCAGATGGGCTTTCTAGGTCTTTTTTCAAAAGCACTTCATTAGTTACTTGCTTTGTCATTAACCTAGATGAAAAAAATATATATGGGAAATAATTTGCTACATATTTTGATAAAACATAATTTGAAATACTGAGCCTTTTTTATATGCTTTTCTCTCCCCAATATTTTTCAAACTGAAAGTCTGGAGCGAATCAGCCTATTGTGCATCCTGAGAGGCTAAAACATGTGACCAGTTTCTGCAGTTTACCCTCTCTCCAACAGATTTGTTTATTACGGGAGGATCCTTACTGGGGTTTGGTTATATTTGTTTTAATGGAATGTTATTTTTCCTTATTTCTTTTACATGATTGTTTTTCCACTAATATTCATAAGTATAGTGCTTTCTCCTTTGGCAACAGGCATGGTCACCCAAAACACCCTAAGAGATAAACATTAATGTACTAATTAATACATTACTACATTTTCCTTTGAAGAATTAACTACAGCAGAATGAAAAGAAGATTCTGGAACAGAGGAGGTCCCATTTCTGCTCTGTTGAGGATGCGCAGGACCTTATTTTATCATTCTGCATCGTGATTCATACATTGCCACAAATTCCTTTAAGAAATGACATGGAATGACAAAATGTCACCTGTATACCCACGTTTGTTTGGGAACAATTGCTGTCCCCAGGGTAGAATGCATCCAAGGACCCTTCCTAAGGGTTATTCATGTAAGAAATTGATATATAGAGCAGAATGCCAATTTGCTAATTTATAGCTAGAACTCTTAACAGATCTTTCAAGCACTTCAGCCTATCAGTTATTTTGTGTGGAACTTAAACATTTTTAGAGTCATAAATTTCTTTGAGAGTATGATGTTAAGACTAATGAATAATCTTTCTATAAAAAGATACAATCACATTTAAACGAAAATCTGCATATAATTTCAGGAGGTTCACAAATGGTTTGAAACCCATGAATAACTTCTTAGGAACCCATAATAGTACTGTACAATTTCATGGAAAGGCAAATAACCATCAAATAGGTTATTGATGAAAATAAAACTAAGAGAACTTAATTGTACAATTCAAATTGTTTTCGTGTTATTATAGTTGATGTATCCATCATTCGCCATATATGAACTTTAACTGCCATCAGTACCAGACAAATAACAGAAACAATGAAGACAACAAATACGCTTACAGTATTGACTATGTACAAGACACTGTTCTAAAATTTTCTCTCTACATGAACTCATTTATCCTCACAATAATAGAGTCCAAAATCACAATACTCAATCCCCAGGCAGATTCACAGATGGGTACTACAAAAATTTGTGTCTCTGATTTTTAAGTCTCTATGTACTATTAGTGTCTGCAGTTGCATAAACAGCTAGAAATCTGCAACAGTCAACCTTTTCTTGAGACCATATATTCATTCCTATATTGAGCATACATAGTATACAAGATACTCTGGATGTAATATTTAGGATACAGGTTACTACTGCTAAGGATAGATTTTTACCCTAAAACATTTTCAATCTATTTACATGCTGATTTTTGGTAATTTACTTATTCACAATCTTAGTATGTAAGTTTTCATGTGTTTATGTGGGGGAGGGTGGTAAGCAGTAACTATTGAGCGCTCTCTTTACCATTTAAACTAAGTTTTATATCTTTTCTATCTTTTTGGTTCACATGTAAGTCTTAGCAATGGACTTCAATGCATTATGTTTTTATAAAATTAGTTTATCAATTTGGCTGCTATGAATTAAAATATGTGACTCATTTCAGTAATTCAAGCTAATATTTATTAAATGCCTAAATATCATCCAGTGTCTGTCTTTGAGAAAGCTTATGATTAAATAGGTTGAACACATTCCCAAACATTTACATTCCAACACAGATGTGGTAAGTGTTATAGTCTTGGCTTTACAGACACTTTAGGGGAAGGATGGATTTATACTGATAAGTAAGGCTGATGACAGCCTAGTAAAAATAGCCAGTGTAAAATTGGCTCAGGTTGGGAAAATTTTCATATAAAAAAAATCAGAGTAGGTAATTTCAATCTTAAGAAATAAGGAGCAAGTCCTCAAAGAGGAAAAGTAGAGGGAGTATTTTTAGAGTCTGGAAGAGACTGCAGCCTCGACTGTGTTAAGAACAGTGGGAGACAGGACTGGGAAAGCAGGATGGCACAGCACTGTTGAGGGGCTTACATGTCACACGAAGGCAGCGGTTTGCAAAGAGGACAATTTTGCCCCCCAGGGGACATTTGGCAAGTTCTGGAGACACTGTAGATTGTCACAACTGAGATTGCTACTGGCATCTAGTGGGTAGAGGCTGTATGGGAATTAGGCTTAATTCTGTAGGCACTGTGGGCTATGCTGTCTTGCACTGTGATTGTCTAGGCTCCCGTGTGTTGTTACACTGACTCTGCAAAATGTTGCTTTGAAATCTCCTACAGGAAAGTTATGAAAAGAAAGACCACTTGTGGAGATAAAGAATAACAAATATTAATCATTAAATGGCCCTTGAACTTGAAGTAAAAAGGTAAAAAAAAAAAAAAAAAAGGAGCAACAGTTTCATACATTGGTAGGGCTCCAGACTTAAAATATTAGCAGGAAGGAGAATGTAAGCATGGTTACAAACAGGCACATTTCTAATCATTGGGGCATTCTGATTTCATTACAGAAGAGGGAAATATCTTGCAGCACATGGAGCTTGAGATTTTAAATATTTTTCTTTGGTTATACATTTCACTAAAGCAAATTGCTATCATAAATATACCCCCAAACACCTCAAAATCCACCTTATAATTTGAGAAAAAACAATGCAGACAAAAAATATGAGAAAAAGTTTTTCATCTGTATTTTATATTTTCATAAATAATCTCAAAAAGTAAGATCAAACAGATTCATCAACAGCCAGAAACCTCATGCCAGGTACTCTTATCTCTCCAGTGTCATGAAAGAGTAAACAAGCAGGAAAAAAACAAATTAATTTTATTTTTAGCCCTGCCAAGCTATGCCTGTATTCCTGGGTCGGAGTTTTTAGCATGAAGTAGATTTGAATTTTTATTGCTAAGACAAAGTTTGGAGCCACCACAGCCTTCCCCAGTCTCTTGCCTAGTCCATCTCGTTGCTTTAGATTGTGACAGTCGAATTAGAAGATCTTTTCCACCCGCCAATTTTTAAATAAATGGTTCAAATGAGTCCCTGTAGCTGGCATGTGGTGATCTAGAAGCTCTTCCATTTTAAAAGGCATTTGCTGACTATAGGAGTTCTTTTCTTTGTTATAAAGTGGTCTCATCCAATGCAGTGACCTGAAAGCTAAGCCGGTCCTCCCTAGTTCTAGAGTACATGCAGGTGGGAAGAAGCAAATCATGAAAACAACTAGGCATCCAATTGTGCAGAAATTTTCAAGGCAATCATGTTATTTTAGGCACATACAGCAGAGGGCATTGTTTGGTCAAACATAAAACAGGACTGCTACTGATAATTAAATAGACAAAGAGAAAGAAATAGGGAAATCTCCCTGACTTCACCACCCACCCTCATCCCCCTCAAAAAAACATGCAAAGAGAGCAAAGAGACAGTGAGATGATCTTTAAATAACTGTTCTTCTCAGCTCTTTGTAGAAAAAACTTCTATGAAAATAACTACAAACTGGAAAACATTATTCCAAAAATTGATAAAATTCTTGCTATGTGCATGGGTTTCTACTAGGTGCTAGGGATCAATTAGTGAGTATGACATCCTATGGGTCCTTAGTGAGTTTATGACCTTAACTTAATGGGTTTTCAACCTGCTGCTGACTGCGTGAGCACTCTTTCATTCATTCATTCATGCATGCATTTAACAAATATTCCATGAGTACTGTTCCAGGTGAGTACTACTGAATAAAGAAGACAAGTCTCTACTCCACAGAAATTAACCTTCCACTGAGGTGAGACAGGCAGTAGAAAAATATGCACCTTACTGTATGAGAAAAAATAAACAGTGATAAGTACTATGATGAAAATTGAATATGGGTAATGTATTAAATATGACAAAATATATTTTTGGCTAGGTTATCGAAAAGAACTTTCTAAGAAGGTAAAATTTAAAGTGAGCCCAGAATTAAAAGGAAAAACAACCATGCAAAAATCAAAGGATACACAATGCAAGCAGAAGGAATCCTAGTAAAAAGGTCCTGAGTGGGGAACAAGGCTGAATTGTTTGAGAAACCATGAAAAGCCAGTAGGGTTGAACAGAGACGGTGGAGTAAGAAAAAGCTGAAAAGTGGGAGAGGTAGACAGAGGTCAGGTTGTGTCTTGGAGACCAAAGTAGTTTGCATTTTGTTCTAAAAAGATACGGAGCTAAAGAGGAGTTTCAACTAAAAATGCAGCATGAACATATTTATAATTAAAAAATTCAATCTAAATACTCTATGAAGAATGAATTGTGGTAATGCAGTGGACCAAAGTAGGGAAATTGATGGGAGTGTGTTTTAGAGGTTCAAGTTAGAAATGAGGATGACATAGAATCTAGAGAGAGACAATGAGGAAAAGTAGATAGACTCACATTGTTTTAAAGCAGAATTAGAATGAATAGTGCTGGGCTACATGTGAATACAGAAAAAGAAAAGTCAAAGAAGAGTTTAACAATTTTGCCTTGAGCAACTGGTCATGTGGTAGTGGCTTTTGTGGAGGTTCAGGGGCAAGTTTGGGGATTTGCTTTCAGTGTACGCTATGCCATCTAATTTATGTAATCCTCACAATGTCTACTTATTATATTGTTATCCTTCCCACTTAGGAAGGGATGGCTCAGGGAAGGCCAGTTTTACCAAACAGTGAGGAATTACCTAGCCAACCCTCCAATGGGAGGCATTTTACTCTAAAGCTGGTGTTTTGCTGTGTCTATTGTTGACTGGGCATTCTTTTTATTCTTCAGCATTGTCTCAAATTAGAAAGAGGACTAAAATTAAAGGTGTGCTTAGTAGTCCTTTGTGTGCAATATGCAGCGTGGACAGGAGTCACACTAGACATCAAAGATGCCTCTTTCCTGACTTGCAGATCTGACATTCCAAAATGATACACTGCTCTTTTTGCGTACACTGATATTTTCTAAGGTGACCATATGCAGAAGCTAATTTTGTCTTCATTGGTATTTCATACTCTACAAGATTTTTAACTAGGCTGGATTAATTTGAACTATACACGTCTCAGTAGTCAAATAATCAGATTGGAGATTGGTTCCATTCATTTCTAAAGCAATGCTAGGGATGTCGATTATTGAAGTCATTTACTTTCTCTTCAAAGTCTTCTCTCTAATTTCCTTAAGAACAGGGGCAGAAACTTTCTAAAACAATATTCTCATCATTCCCTCTCCTGTGTAAAAGCCTTAAGTTTCTAAGATTTTTATTAAAATAAATTCAAACTATTAGGCTTGCAGTGACCTTCAATTGAGCTAGTTTATCTATGTTCTACAGTGTAGACCCTTTACTTCCATTAAGTCAGTTTTCTTAATATATTGTGTTCCTACTCTGCTTTCATGAGTAAGCTCCTACCTCCTCCAGCACTGCCCTGCCTCCATGCCAATCTATACACACTCCTTAAAAGATCTGCACACAATTCCAATTTTTTTTTTTTTTTTGAGACAGTGTCTTGCTCTGTTGCCTAGTTGGAATACAGTGGGGCAATCTCGGCTCACTGCAGCCTCCACCTCCTGGGTTCAAGTGGTTCTCCTGCCTCAGCCTCCTGAGTAGCTGGGACTACAGGTGTGAGTAAACACGTCCTGCTAATTTTTGTATTTTTTAGTAGATAATGGGGTTTCACCACGTTGGCCAGATGGTCTCTATCTTTTGACCTCATGATCAGCCCACCTTGGCATCCCAAAGTGTTGGGATTAAAGGCGTAAGCCACTGCACCCAGTCCCTAATTCTCTTCTTAAAGCATTCTCTGATTAGCTATTCCTACGTTAATCTCTGATAATTCTTTATGGCATGTAAATATTGAATGTATTGATTTATACTAGTATCTATATTATATATGTACATAAATTTTTGATATATATCTATAATTTGTTTTATTGCTCCAAGATTGGAAAATTCTTGAAGACATGAGTAATTTAGTTCTTTTACAATCCTTTTGATACTCTCCAGCACATGATCCCATGTTGGTGACAGCCATATTGTTGTTGTTGTTTTACTTTTCTAGTACATAGGTCTCTGTAGTCAGGACTTCTCACCTAATGATATTGTAATGTTGTCACTAGTGACATACAGTCACAACAATAGTGACAACATTAGAATATCGTTAGGACTAGAGAGAAACAAACCCTAAGAATGTATTTATATTCTTCCACTGTAAGCCAAATAAGTCTTCTAGAAAAATGAAAATGCGGAGTCAGGTCTTTTTTTCCCCTTAAATCTCAACTTCTGAAATTTTAGCATTTTCCAGAAACATTGCAGAGTCAGTGTGTTTAGCCAAACAGCTGCCTTTTGACTTGACAGGTCGATTCTCTGGGTTATAGCCACTAAAATGTTGTAGCATTTCCATTACATTCACCTACTGGTTCAGCCCTGGGCATATTTACAAAAAAAAAAATTCTTTTCCCTGAAAATCTGCAGAACTATATATTCCTGCATAAGGGGTGGAGAAAGCTCAAGATTTGCAAGATTAGGTTAAAAATGGAAAAACAATAATCTATATTAGGAAATATTTATGAAATAAATTTGAAGAGGTGTGTTACCTTTGGTAATTGTGTGTTTTTTTTTCCTCCTGTGTATTCTACATTCTTTCAAACCCAGAGATGTCCAGATAATTGATTTTGCAGTAGAAATCCTTCCTAGCATGATGTGGGATGACCTTCAAACTTTCTTATAAGGATATCATATTGCTTTATCTTGTTTCCTTTGAAAGGTCTCTTATTTATAATGGCATAGGAAAATTAAAAAATAATTTTTGTTCCCTTTGCTATTGGCTGAGGAAATAAGAAGACAGAGAGCTAGAAAGAGAGAGCAGAAATTAATATGAATGTATCAGGATAGGTTTGGCTGCATGTAACCAGAAAAAGAGTAACTGTTTATAGTGTAATATATTATTTTACATAGTAAAAAGTCCAGAGGAAAAGCAGTTACAGGGTTCATTAATTCAGCAGCTTATCACAAATATCAAAGATGTACATTCTTTCCATTTTTTCTTTCTTGACCTATCAGCTTTGTCCTCAGGCTGCCTCCCCTCTTGGCCACAAGATGGCTGCAGCAGCTCTAGGCATATTTTACCCTCAACAATATCTAGAAAGAGAACAAGGAATTATTTCTTCCCCATGTTTTTCTAATTAGTGGGAGAAAAAAACAATTTCTGGAATCCCTCAGCTGACTTCCCCTCACATCTTATTAGCCATACTGTGTCACATGTTCAGCCTCTCATTCGTCTCGGAAAGCAGGAATGGTACTATCAATGTTTGCTTAGACAAGAGCTTAGCTAACTATAATCTGCAAGACAACCTGCTACTTTTTTGAGTGTGCCCTGTCAGCTAAGAATGTTTGTGAACTTTTAAATGGTTAGGAAATAGAATTTTATATATATACATATATTTATATATTCTTTTAAAAAACATTTTAATTACTGTGGGTACATAGTAGGTGTATATGTTTATGGGATACATGAGATACTTTGATGCAGGCATAGAAAGCATAATCATCACATTAGAGTAAATGGGGTATCCAGTACCTCAAGCATTTATCCTTTGTCTTATAACAACTTAATTATACTATTTTAGGTATTTAAGTAATTATTGTTTCCTGTAGTAACCCTATTTTGCTATCAAATAGATCTTATTAATTCTGTCTAACCATGTGTTTATACCCACTAGCCATCCCTCCTCCTTTGCCTCCCCACATCCAACTATGCTTCCCAGCCTCTGATAACCATCATTCTGCTCTCTATCTCCATTAGTCAGTTGTTTTACTTTTGAGCTCCCACAAATAAGCGAGAATATATGAAGTTTGTCTTTCTGTGCTTAGCTTATTTCACTTAACATAATGACCTCCAGCTCCACCCATGTCGTTGCAACTGATAGTGTCTCTTTCTTTTTTTATAGCTGAATAGAACTCCATTATACATATGTACCACATTTAAAAATTTATTTGTCTCTTGATGGACACTTAGGTGGCTGCCAAATATTTGAAATTATGAATAGTGCTGCAATAAACATGGGAGTGCAGGTATTTCTTCTATATACTGATGTCCTTTTTGGGAGAATATGTGCCTAGCAGTGGAACTGCTGAATTATATGACAGTTCTTAGTTTTTTAAAGAATTTTCAAACTGTTTTCCATCACAGTTATATTAATTCACATTTCTACCAACAGTGTACGAGGGTTCCCTTTTCCCCACATCCTCAGCAGCATTTGTTATTGCCTGTTTTTGGATAAAAGACATTTTAACTTGAATGACATATCTCATTGCAATTTCCATATACGTCTTTGATCCATTTTGTTTTCTTTATATGACCAGGGATAGAGGTCTAGTTTCTTCTTCTGCATACGGACATCTCGTTTTCTCAGCACCATTTATTAAAGATATTGTCCTTTTCCCAGTGTATGTTCTTGGCACCTTGGTCAAAAATGAATTCACTGTAGCCATATGGATTTGTTTCTGGTTTCTCTATTATGTTCCATTGGTCTGTATCTCTACTTTTATGCCAGTACTATGCTGTTTTGGTTACTTTAGCTCTACAGTATAATTTGAAGTCAGGTAGTAATATTCCTCCATTTTGTTCTTTTTGTTCAGGATAGCTTTGGCTATTCCAAGTCTTTTTTGTGGTCTCATATACATTTCAAGATTTTTTTTTTCTATTTCTGTGAAGAATGTCTGTGGTATTTTAACAGGGATTGCAGTGAATCTGTAGATTGCTTAGTGTAATACGGACATTTTAATACTATTCATTCTTCTAATCCATGAACGTGGAATATCTTTCCATTTTTTTATGTGTCCTCTTCAATTTCTTTCATCAATGTTTTTTAGTTTTCATTGTAGAGATCTTTCAGTTATTTAATTTTTATTTTATTATATTTATATCTATAGTAAATGAGATTAATTTCTTGATTTCTTTTCTCAGACTGTTTGCTCTTGGCATTTAGAAATACTACTTATTTTTGTATTTGTATTCTGCAGCTTTACTGAATTTGCTTATCTGTTCTAATAGTTTTTTGGTAGAGTCTTTAGGGTTTTCCAAATATAAGATCATATCATGTGCAAACAAAGATAATCTGACTTCTTCCTTTCCAAGATGTCCTTTGTCACGTCTGATTGCTCTAACTACAATTTCCGCAAACATTACTTTGTACTACTATGAATAGTATCATTAAGCACAGCCACGCCCATTTATCTACCTTTTGTCTATGGCTGCTACAGTGGCATAATTCAGTAGTTGCAACAAGAGGTCATATGGCTTACAAAGCCTGAAATAATTACAATCTGGCCCTTTACAGGAAAAGAAGTTTGCCTACTTCTAGCTTAAACCAAATTCTATTCTCCCTTCGGTACTGATCAATCTCTCCTAAAACAGTATTTTATATTTTCTTTTTTTTTTTTTTTTTTTTCAAGGGAGTAAATTTTTCTGTATAAAATTTTCTTAGAAAAGAGTAAGGGGGTAGGATGTTTTGATAGGCAACAAATGTGTGTTTGTGGGGTGGGAGAGGGTGAAGACACTGTTTGAGATTCAAGCACATTTTGAATGAATAATACACCTTTAGTATTGTAAAAAGCTAATTCCCCAAATATCGTCAATACAACTTGTTGATAAGGCAGAGCTGACTTTATTGATTATGGTGGTAAGGAAAAGTACCACTTCACAAATGTTTGGCAGTGTCTGTGAGAGGAGCTGTGAAGATTAGCTCAGAATTTATTAAGAATTGGAAGTTTGACTGACGCAGGTACAGAAAACCAAATACCGAAAGTTTTCGATGTGGGAACTGAACAATGAGAACACATGGACACAGGGAGGAGAACAACACACATTGGGCCCTGTTTGGAATGTAGCAGTGGGGAGGGAGAGCATAAAGAAAAATAAGTAATGCAAGTGAGGCTTGATACCTAGGTGATGGGTGGCTAGGTGTAGCAAACACCATGGCACATGCCTACATATCTAACAAACCTGCATGTCCTGCACATGTGTCCAGGAACTTTGAATTTTTTTTTTTTTTTTTTTTTTTGAGACGGAGTTTCGCTCTTGTTACCCAGGCTGGAGTGCAATGGCACGATCTCGGCTCACCGCAACCTCCGCCTCCTGGGCTCAGGCAATTCTCCTGCCTCAGCCTCCTGAGTAGCTGGGATTACAGGCATGAGCCACCATGCCCAGCTAATTTTTTTGTATTTTTAGTAGAGACGGGGTTTCACCATGTTGACCAGGATGGTCTCGATCTCTCGACCTCGTGATCCACCCGCCTCGGCCTCCCAAAGTGCTGGGATTACAGGCTTGAGCCACCGTGCCCGGCCCTGAATTTTTTTTTTTAATTAAATTTTAAGTTTGACTCTAGAAAGGTTTTCCAATGTAGGAACGTGTTCAGGATTATACAAGAATTATGACACAACAATTCAGGATTGATGAAAACAGCAAGGTGAGTCAAGAGATTCAGTAAATCTGAGCACAAATGTTTGTTGAATTTTCCATCAAAGAGTGGAAGGAACTTTGGGGGTAGTTCCCATAAGGATCAGTGAAGCCATTTGGTTTGGTGGAAGAGCCATAGAAGAGGAAAGAGCTGCTAAGACAGACAGTGGAACAGCAAAGTCATATTTATGGAGATGGTAAGGTATGGTTTGGAGTCCTAGGGAACAGGGGTAAGCAGTTTTGGTTCTCTCTCTTTAGGGAGGTTTGTTAAGGATAATATGAGAAGGGAAAGAAGGGGTACAGTTGTGGTTAACTGAATTCATCTTTCTCCCTCCTTGCTTACAAACCAGTTCTAATGTCTAGACAAAGCCTATGATGACTCAGCAATGATACTGTGCTAAATAATGTATCTCTGTTAGCTAACTCACATATAGTTGCTTCACTGCATGGGCTCTCAGTGCACTAAAGCATAGGTAGTAAAAGAAGAAAGTCTATTGACAAAGTCAAGATATCCTCCAGGTCAAGGCTAAAAGTATCATAGTTTAATTCAAAACTCACACAAATGCATTTGTAAATAAATGCTGTCAGATGATATTGTAATGGATAGTGCATACTTTTAAATTAATTTTCTTTTGATGTGATAAAAACATCTTATGAAAGAGATGTTGAAGCCTGGTTTTTTATATAAAGTAACGTAATTTAGATATTAAAGTAAAAAACCTTTTGTTGATAGTAGTTGATTTAATTCAGTGCATGTACCAAGCATTATTTGCTGTAGGTTATAAATTAGATTTGAACCAGCTATAATTTGTAAAGCGTTACTTATGACTGATTTATAGAAAATCTCATTAATTCCAATAGCACAAAGACCTTGAAGTAAGCAAGAAGTAGAAAATAAAACAGCCTGGAGAGTAAGAAAGAATAAATGCATATACCTTATAATTAATAGTAATATATCATTGTTACATATGTTTTACTGATAGTATGTTCCTGATTATATCTAGTAATCCCTACCACAAATTTCAATAAGAGATATTATTGTTGCTCCTATCTTTTAAAAGAGGAAGAAACTGAGTGTCCCATCACTTTATTTTGAATATCTTTGACTATTATATATTATTTCCTATGAGCCAGTAACTTTACATTACATGACAGTCCTAAGAAAAGCCTTTTGAGTAGATAATAGTGTTCTTTCACAGTTGGGGAATGTATAGGGATATCAAGTAACTATCAATTTTAAGGTCATTGAGGTTCAAACAGGGATATGATCTCAAAAAGTCTCACATTAAACCCTTTTCTCCTGACCACCGAGCATGGTTGCCTTTACAGCATCATAGTTTAAAAAGAAAAAGGTAGCAAGCGGCAGACTAAGGAATTATCTTTACTTCTGTGCTATTTCCAGTCAACCAGTTATTTCTACCTGTTTTGCCCGAGACCCTAGGATTCTGGGGAGGGCTACAGAATAGGGAATGGGAGAAAGAATGGAGGAGCAGGACCCTGGGACCGAAGCCCTGAAAATGTTAATTTGTTTATATATCAGGGATTTTGCATGCTATGTTATTTTATGCCCAATAACCTTAATAACATATGCCCTTTCTCCCTGAAACCTGTAACTGTTTCAGGGAAAGAGGGCATATGTGAAACTACACTTAATCACTCAAATGATAAATTTTCAATGGTCATGATTACTGGAAATTTAGATAGCTTTCTATTGATAATGGAAATATAAAAGAGTCATTTAAGTCCATATTTAAATTTACAATGAGGATAACTCTGTCTGACTTAGGATGTGAAACCTACCAACCACACTGTTGTCATGATATAAATGGGACAGGGGAGTAATCCTATAAAACCTATTAACAGGATTGACATGATGAGCCAGGCCCTGTTGCTTAGTGATTGTTTTAGAATGCAGGTATTATTGTTATTTAGCTAGAGTGAAGCAACGGAGCAGGAGATGGCAGCCAATTAAAAAGTGAGGGGCCAGGTGTGATGGCTCATGCCTGTAATCCCAGCACTTTGGGCAGTCAAAGCAGGCATATTGCCTGAGGTCAGGAGTTTGAAACCAGTCTGACCAACATGCTGAAACCCCATCTCTACTAAAAGTAAAAAATAATTAGCCAGAGGTGGCGGCATGTGCCCGTAATGCCAGCTACTCGTAATGCCACCTACTCCGGAGGCTGAGGCACAGGAATCGCTTGAACCAGGGAAGCAAGGTTGCAGTGAGCTGAGATCATGCTATGGCACTCCAGCCTGAGCAACAGGGCAAGACTCCATCTCAAAAAAAAAAAAAAAAAAGAAAGTGATGATTTTGCCCACAGCTCACAGGAGGAGGGGGCATGACACAGCATGAGGAGCCCACATTGGGAAGCAGCAGGGTCAGCAAGTATGGAGCGGCCAGACGAAAATGTGGGCAAGAGCCTTTATTGCAGTTTTAGGGAAAGGCTGGGTAAGCAGGCTTATGATTGGCTAGTTTTTGAACAATCTGAGCAGTCTCTGGGACCTAAGGGCTGTCTCTTGTTACCTGGTTAAGTGGACGTGGGGTGATTAGGGAAAGGGAATGGTGGTCTCAGTGTAAGAGTCCTGGGAGAACCTGAGAAGGTGACTGGGGTTTGACCTTTGAATTGGCTGGTTTGCATATGAAAGTCACGCTTATAGGAAAGTCCTTCACTATTGAAAAATATTTTGCATTTACCTTTATTCTCATAGCAACATTTTTATGTTATATCTGAGATCATATCTTCTGGGACTAGTCTGATGAACATCTGAGCCCTGATTGATTTATACTAACATGTGACTTCTTGAATGTCACTTCTATAGTTCTTCATTTTGAAAATGAGAAGAATGACAATTTCTGCTTCAGAGAAGTGTCGTAAAGATGACACAAGATTGCAACTAGCTTCACAGGCCTACATCCTGTGCAGCCGCAAAGAAATCATTATTTAGATGGACCCACACTTCGTTTAATGGACTTTTGTTACTGATTTGAAATTATTAATTTTATAAGATTTCCTACATTTTTATCTTGCACTGAAAACCACAAATTCTGTAGCCATTTCTAGACAGGCTTGTTTGTAAAGTCTATAGTCCATGGTGTTTGGTACATAGAATAACCTTCAATATAATATGTCAGCTATTACTACTTTTGCAAAGGAGCTTTTAGTTTGTCTGACATAGCCCCAAAGTCCTATTTAAACTTTTTCAATCTGCTGTGGACATTGAAGCTATCGTAGAGTATGCATCATATGTCCTCATGAATTTGGGCCACATTTGATTGGCCAACAATACTTTATGGTCCTCTACCTCATTGGTCCCTTACTCTGTGGTTATATATCTCATGGAAAGTGGTCTTTGGACAGCTCCTAATTTGGAGTAAAGGTACATTTGCCTCTAAATATGAACCACATAATAAAGAACATTAGATTTGTTTTTGTCTGACAAATGATGGCTTTACCTATACACTATATCGCTGACATTACTCCAGAAAGACACTAAGAGTAAATCTAATCTAATAATCTTTTTTGGCTTTTATTTGCAGACTGCTTGAATTCCAGAAGGACCAGCACCAGATAAATTATGAATGTTGAACAAGATGACCTTACATCCACAGCAGATAATGATAGGTCCTAGGTTTAACAGGGCCTTATTTGACCCCCTGCTTGTGGCGCTGCTGGCTCTTCAACTTCTTGTGGTGGCTGGCCTGGTGCGGGCTCAGACCTGCCCTTCTGTGTGCTCCTGTAGCAACCAATTCAGCAAGGTGATTTGCGTTCGGAAAAACCTGCGTGAGGTTCCGGATGGCATCTCCACCAACACACGGCTGCTGAATCTCCATGAGAACCAAATCCAGATCATTAAAGTAAACAGCTTCAAGCACTTGAGGCACTTGGAAATCCTACAGTTGAGTAGGAACCATATCAGAACCATTGAAATTGGGGCTTTCAATGGTCTGGCGAACCTTAATACTCTGGAACTCTTTGACAATCGTCTTACTACCATCCCGAATGGAGCTTTTGTATACTTGTCTAAACTGAAGGAGCTCTGGTTGCGAAACAACCCAATTGAAAGCATCCCTTCTTATGCTTTTAACAGAATTCCTTCTTTGCGCCGACTAGACTTAGGAGAATTGAAAAGACTTTCATACATCTCAGAAGGTGCCTTTGAAGGTCTGTCCAACTTGAGGTATTTGAACCTTGCCATGTGCAACCTTCGGGAAATCCCTAACCTCACGCCGCTCATAAAACTAGATGAGCTGGATCTTTCTGGGAATCATTTATCTGCCATCAGGCCTGGCTCTTTCCAGGGTTTGATGCACCTTCAAAAACTGTGGATGATACAGTCCCAGATTCAAGTGATTGAACGGAATGCCTTTGACAACCTTCAGTCACTAGTGGAGATCAACCTGGCACACAATAATCTAACATTACTGCCTCATGACCTCTTCACTCCCTTGCATCATCTAGAGCGGATACATCTACATCATAACCCTTGGAACTGTAACTGTGACATACTGTGGCTCAGCTGGTGGATAAAAGACATGGCCCCCTCCAACACAGCTTGTTGTGCCCGGTGTAACACTCCTCCCAATCTAAAGGGGAGGTACATTGGAGAGCTCGACCAGAATTATTTCACATGCTATGCTCCAGTGATTGTGGAGCCCCCTGCAGACCTCAATGTCACTGAAGGCATGGCAGCTGAGTTGAAATGTCGGGCCTCCACCTCCCTGACATCTGTATCTTGGATTACTCCAAATGGAACAGTCATGACACATGGAGCATACAAAGTGAGGATAGCTGTGCTCAGTGATGGTACGTTAAATTTCACAAACGTAACTGTGCAAGATACAGGCATGTACACATGTATGGTGAGTAATTCCGTTGGGAATACTACCGCTTCAGCCACCCTGAATGTTACTGCGGCAACCACTACTCCTTTCTCTTACTTTTCAACCGTCACAGTAGAGACTATGGAACCGTCTCAGGATGAGGCACGGACCACAGATAACAATGTGGGTCCCACTCCAGTGGTTGACTGGGAGACCACCAATGTGACCACCTCTCTCACGCCACAGAGCACAAGGTCGACAGAGAAAACCTTCACCATCCCAGTGACTGATATAAACAGTGGGATCCCAGGAATCGATGAGGTCATGAAGACTACCAAAATCATCATTGGGTGTTTTGTGGCCATCACACTCATGGCTGCAGTGATGCTGGTCATTTTCTACAAGATGAGGAAGCAGCACCATCGGCAAAACCATCATGCCCCAACAAGGACTGTTGAAATCATTAATGTGGATGATGAGATTACGGGAGACACACCCATGGAAAGCCACCTGCCCATGCCTGCTATCGAGCATGAGCACCTAAATCACTATAACTCATACAAATCTCCCTTCAACCACACAACAACAGTTAACACAATAAATTCAATACACAGTTCAGTGCATGAACCGTTATTGATCCGAATGAACTCTAAAGACAATGTACAAGAGACTCAAATCTAAAACATTTACAGAGTTACATACAACAATCAAAAAAAGACAGTTTATTAAAAATGACACAAATGACTGGGCTAAATCTACTGTTTCAAAAAAGTGTCTTTACAAAAAAACAAAAAAGAAATTTATTTATTAAAAATTCTATTGTGATCTAAAGCAGACAAAATTATGTGTATTCCTCAGAACCTGTTTTTGCTGCACTGACTCACTATTCTCCCACATCTCGTTCCTCCCTTCCCCAATATCCATATTTTTCATAGGAGATCTCAATTCCTTAAAGAACTGGTCTAGGAAATTTTGTAAAAATTCTGTTACACTTTGAGATTTTTATGGTGAATTCTAGTGGTGAGATCCAGTCTATTTTGTCTCTCTATTTTTAATTTTTTTTTTCTTTTTCCCTCATACCCATATGAAGTAATCCAATGGGGAATGCAATATTAGAAATAGATTTTTAAGAGAGAACAAGGAAAAAAATGCAAGATCTTATATTTTTCATGTAATGACCTGATCTGTATTTATGAGGAAGACCATTCTATGGAAAAGAAAAGAAAGTGAGCAAACAACAGATTTACATATAAGCATCTATAAAACCCATGACTTTTAAAAAACTCTAGAACCAGAATTTGTAGTTAAAAAGCTAAAAATAAGATTATAAATAAAATACTGTTGGTTTTTCTGTACCTGGACACAACTCATTTGTAGTATGGCTCAAATGTGAGAAACTTCAAGATAATTAGATTTTCTGCTTTCTAAGAAAGAAAATACTACAGTATTCTTTAGTCACAAAATCAACTTCTACAGGGTCCTGTCTGACTAGTTGACTTGAGTTTTAGATCTATGTTTAAGGATGCTGTGGTATTTTTTCCTTCTCTTTAGGGTTACTCTTTGTAGAATGCTCAGGTTCAAAAATAATGACTTTGTGAAGTAAATTCAATTCTACTTGAAGGAAAGTTTCAATATAATTTATTCACTGTCTCCTCAATAAAATTTCACTGGCCAGATGAACTATAATAGCAAAACAGGAAAGTATTCTAAGTCATCTAGAGCTGAAAAAGAATATTTGGTGCTGAGTGTTAAAAAATTTAGTTCAATTCAATGGTAATTATTAAAGCCCTGCTGTGTGCAAAATATTGATTTTAGTATTGTGGGTGCACAATTGAGAAGATCTGGTTCCTGCTCTTGCATCACTCCCAATCTATATAAAAATAATTAAAGAAATCATCTAGTATATTACTGGTTGCCAGCTCTAATTTTACTTCTAGGTGAAAGGCTGTGAATCAGAACCTTACATTTTCAAAATATTAGATTACTGTTATTATAGTAAGCTCTTGGATTTATGGTTTCTTCCATCCTTCTGGAAGAGGTGACTTTTTCTAAATGCAGACTGCAGAGCTTTAAGGAAGTGTAGGTTTAGATTTGTTCTGAAGGATGAATACATACCACGAGATGGCAATGCTAATTCAGTAGTAATTTGTTAATGGCATTTTTTAAGGAACTGGGGGCATTTTGGCTAAGAGACCATACGCTAGCTTCCAAGCAAAAAAGGAACTTGCTGGTTGTTGCACCTTGGCATTCTTCTTATATTTTAACATACTATGTATATGACTTCTATCTTTATGTAAAACAAGTGAATATATACAGATCTCATTACTGACCTTGAAACCTGCCACCTTGGTGGTGAAATAAGGACTGACCAAGCTGAAGAAAACTTCAACTCCTAATGGCTAAGA
Source organism: Saimiri boliviensis (assembly GCF_048565385.1). Taxonomy (NCBI): domain Eukaryota; kingdom Metazoa; phylum Chordata; class Mammalia; order Primates; family Cebidae; genus Saimiri; species Saimiri boliviensis. Next base: position 107,894,677 of record NC_133454.1, on the reverse strand, counting down.
AGCTTGGATACTCACACTTAACTCTGCAGGCTGACCTTACTCCATGGTTTTGTGGTCTCCAGGTGTGAAAAATCAATTATTACTAGCAAAACAGGTCAGATAATTGGGGAAAAAAGGACAGGAAATGAATGACAGCATGCAAGAATCTTGCTTCTGTTTTTTTTGATCACTAATTATCTGGCTTTTTTCTTCCATCTTACCTCCCTTTGTTAGGAACACAATTCACACTTGCTTTCATTGGGGAGAAGACTCAAGGAAAGGGAAAACATTTGGCTATTGTTTGTCAAGTTATTCGGTATTGAGTATACTTAACATATTCCCAGCCTGCGATCACAAAACAAAACAAGCAACAACATAAAAAACACCAACAAATACGTCTAATAAAAAGCAAGTGCTAGTACAAACAAAAGTGATATAAATCCAAAGGGAAAATGATCCTCCTTTCTAGACTTGGCTTGCATCCACCAAATTCTGTCTTTGCTGACTCTGAAGCTTCTTTCATTTTAAGCTTATAATTCTTATAGGTTTAGTCCAAGTATGCAATTACCCTTGGCTGTGAGAGGTGGCTGAGCAGTTAGACAAATGCTACTAAATAGGATGAAAGGTGAACTTGCACTTAAAAAGTTAGGTTGGAATCCAAAGCATACAATTCAGTCTCCTAGGAGATCACAGTATAGTACTAATGAATATATTTTGGGAAAAAATTTGACACAACGTTTAAATAAACCAGACTGATTTCTATAATAAATTTAGAAACACTTTTGACCAAAAGTCCTCACTGCAGGTTTTGGGGATAAAGGGTAGAGTGCTATAAATCTACCATTTAAAGAAAACTCAAATGTATTCCAGATATTTCTGATTAACAACAAGCCTCTATTTTCCCTGCATAACATATTTGGTCCTTGTCCCATCAGAACAGTAGCTGCACTGGTATGTCAGAGACCACTACGCACTTGAATTTACTTGGTTTAGCAGGAAGCCTATGTGACTGTTTAAATGTTCGCTATATTGTTGTACCAAAATACAATTCTGTGTCTACTGCTCATTTTATTCTATCCAAAGGCAACTGGGTGGCAGTATTATGAAATATGTACACCAAAAAATACACCATTTACAATTCACCAAGTTAAAGTAACCCAATGATAATATTTCTCTCTCTCTCTCTCTCTGTGTGTGTGTGTCTGTGTGTGTGTGTGTGTGTGTGCGCGTGCGCGCGTTTCTATCTCCTACTAATAGTATGCAGTTTGCTTCCCTAAACATCAAAGATGCTTTAGAAAGAAGATTCTCTAACATCTGCTTCTATTCAGGAATTTTACTCTTCTACATCTGGTCATGACCTTAATCTCGAACACTCTTTTGAAAAGTATACAGATGCATTTGCATTAGCAAAATAATAGAAGGATTTGGTTTAGCTCACACACACAGACCCAGATATAACTTTAATAATTTCCTCTCATATTTCAAATATTCTGAAATAATGTATCATCTTTTTCAATGACTGAAACAAGTTATTTGCACATGTTAGAGTGATAAATATTTACATAGCAGAAAGAAAAAGAAGGCAGCAAGAAGGCACATTAAGAATAGCCTTCACTGAAACATGAAAACGTATTAAGTAGATGGCCCCAGAGTATCCAACATTTTTAAGGTAAAGATTGATCAAGGCGAAAAAAAAAAAAAAAAAAAAAACAACTTCAATATCTTATCCTTTTGGAATAATCTTCAAGATATTTAGATAAAGTAGAAGAGTTAGATGAGTGCTAACAAATAAATGTGATACTCTAAAGCAATGTAATTTTAAAATATTGTGTTCAATCACTTGGTGCTTCAGCTTGTTTTAATAAGAATCTTGAAAATAATGATATCATGAACTATCACAGACATAGCATGTGAATGCCTGGGTAAGCAGTCACACTCCGCTAAGAAGCTGTTTGTCTGTTTCTCTTAAAAATAGTAGCATATAATCAAATCTCTTATCAAAATATATTCTCAAATTACATATGCATCTTTATATTTGATTAGAATGTGATTCTGTACAACAGCTACTTCTGATAAAAATGAGTCTAAAAAGTTACCTTCCAAAAATCAAAGTCCCTGTGATTCTTTCTCTTCTTTTGCAAGAAGAAATATGGATTCCTAAAAGCCCTGTACATATTAGATAGGAAGCAGCTGGGACACTACTCTCTTCTCATGCTCCATCAGGATACAGAACAAGATACATCTGGCTGTATGAGAGAAAAAAGAAATCTTCTAGAATTAATGTAGCACACTGTCAATTAGGATCCAAATTTAGATACTGAATGAAGCATTCTCAAAACACATACCAGTTCACATCCTTCTGTTTCTTAAACTGCTGCCAACAGAACTTCCGAAATTTCAACCTTGAGAAAACTATATAAATTATATGTAAAATTATATAATTAAATTTTATAATATGTTTAGCAGTAAAATGTAAAACTGCTGTTCATTTTTTGTTTTTCCCAGGATTTAAAAAAGAACCAACAAAAAACGAAAAACAGAGAGGAACTTGCTGCAAGACAGACAATAAATGAAGCTATTTTAATGAAAGCACATGATACTGGAAAAATCTTTGTAAATTTTTTTTCTATGCACAAAATGAGCACATCTATCTGTCCCTTGCACAAAATACAGAAAGGAAGGGCTCATGAAAATCAGACTATGAAGTCTTATTTTTCATTATTTGGCCTAGTAATTTAATTTCATTTTCCAGATTATTAATGCTTCACTTTATTATATATTTAATGCTTAATTGCTGAATTTGACTTGTCGAAATGGCATGAATCCTGCCTTTATCTCATTGCCAGAATAGTGAATATAGATGAAAGGGAAGATTCAATGTTGTTTGAAGGACAGGGGCTGATCTGTGTGGTGGCAGAAGAACACATTCTGATTGATGTCCTAACCTTGAAAACTTGCCAGAACATCCACCTTGACCAACCCTAGCTCAGCTATCATGGTGGAAACCCATTATGGGCACCCTTAGCAACTATTTTGCCTATATATTACTACATCTACTGAATGGCAATTAGTTAACCCCCTTACTTCTTCAGCCCTTACTTCCACATTGAAAGAGGTAAAAAGTTGAGCTCACCAACTGCTATTTAAGCACATTTGCTAGTTTTGTAAAGTGTATATATAGACTTCTAACAGCAATATATGAAACCTCAAATATATTAAAATATGCACAAAATAAAGATATGATACATACTTTTTATGCTAGTTACTATAAAATTTTAATCAAAAAACTTGTAATACCAGGGAAATCTCAGGTTTTACTAATGGAATTATCATGAAAAATATTAATCTTAATACAATTTGTAAAATGCCTTAAAAGCTAGATGCTGAAATGGACTTCCAGCTCCTGTAGGTACTTCTATTAAAATAATCATAATAATGTTTTACAAAATGAGAAAAGTAATATAGTTTCTCTTTCCAGTTGCCCTGAAGCAGACTAACTGATGCTTGTAAAGATGTTTATCAGCATAAATGGATTGTTAGAGAATGAACTTCAGTTAATTCTGACCTTAAAAAAAAAGTCAAGTAGCTATGTATTTTTATCTGAAACATTTTCAAGAGTCTTGAAAACAAGTCACTCTAATATAATTAAAGACAATGTTTACCTGCTCAGTAACATTTTGCTTTTTCAATACATATTCTTAACCCTATGTGAAAGTAGACTGTATCCCTGGTTTTCATTTTTCAGCATATTTTCAGGTTTTCTAAGAGAAGTATAAAATCAGAATCTGTCACTATTGCCCAACATTTAGTTATGCAATCTGAAGTTCAACTCTAAACAAAACTGGGGCAACTCATGTAAGTGAGTGAATTATTGCCGAGGCATTGATATGTGCCTCTTTTTCATTCTGCTCTTAAATCCCACTTAAATGACCTGATAGTTTTATTATGATTAATACAAATTTTACCTTCAAGAAGAAGTGAAAATTTCACAATATTGAAAAATGCTTGAAAGCTGGAGATTATTTCATATATATATATATATATATATATATATATATATATATTTTTTTTTTTTTTTTTTTTTTGAGATGGAGTCTGGCTCTGTCACCCAGGCTGGAGTGCAGTGGCATGATCTTGGCTTGCTGCAACCTCCACCTCCCGGGTTCAAGCAAGTCTCCTGCCTCAGCCTCCAGAGTAGCTGGGACTACAGGTGCGTGTCACCATGCCCAGCTAATTTTTTGTATTTTTAGTAGAGACGAGGTTTCACTGTGTTAGCCAGAATGGTCTCGATCTCCTGACCTCGTGATCCGCCCACCTTGGCCTCCCAAAGTGCTGGAATTACAAGCATGAGCCACCACGCCCAGCCCTATATATATTTTATGAACAAAAACAACACCACATTTCTTATCAAAGACAAGTGCCAATATATAGATTATTCATCAGAAAATAGGTGCTACCAAAATAATCTATTGTCCAACAGTTTTATTTCAATGATATATCATTAAACTTTTGTAAAACTCAATTTATTATAAACCCTGAGAGTGATTAGTAACTATTATTTGAAAGCTATTTTAGTAATCAAGGCGGGCACTAATATTAAGGAGTAAAAAACTGACAATTAGATTAATGTCAGAAATAAACCATGAGCTCTTGGAAGCTGGTGGGATACCATTAGGCATTCATACGATACAATAATTCAAAAGAAAAATTATATGCTTTGTAGCTTAGAAAGTGCTTTCACCTATTTTCTCATTTGTTGAGCCTTGAAGCAATGGTTGGTGAGTATTTCAAATTCAAGCATCAGCTATTCCACAATTACCACATATGTCTGTGTGTGGAATTATTGATGTTTTGAATCTATAAACAGGATAGAAAGGAAGAGATGGTGGGGAAACAACACCGGAGAAGCAAAAGAAGTAAATGCTAAATGCTAAAAGTGGAAAAAAATATTAAGCTTATTTTAGAATAGATTCATTTAGTGAATATAAATTGAGGGACCTACTTAACGCCAGGCACTGTTTGAAGCTCTGGATGTACAGCAACGAACAAAACTAAGTCACGTCCAAAAGATAAGGTGACCAACTCATCTCAGTTTGCACAGATGTTCTTAGTTTTAATACTGAAAGCCCTGCATTCCAGAAACCCCTTGGTCTAAGGCAAATCAAGATAGTTACTCTCCATTATCATAACCTTATTTTCTGGTAACTGTCACCTTTATCTTCAAATTCATATTAATGTGTTTATCGCATTGTTAACAATAATGCCAGGTGGCGCTGACCACAAGTAACCAATGGCTAGTATACCTGTTTCTAATTAGGGCAAAGTTATGACAAGAGCAAATTACAGTAATATCAAATTTCCTAGAATTATTTCTAGACAACACTCCTTGGAGTGCAACTGAAACCGTGAAACAATTTGCTCTCAAGGAAGAGATAGTGTCTGGGAATATCAACAATTATATCACAATAATTACCATTTGCAGGACACCTCAGTATATCATCTCTAATTCTCACAAAGCCCTCTAAGGTAGGTACCATTATCTCCATTGTAAGCATGAAGACTTTGAGAGTAAAGTCTCCCATACAAAATAATGAGAAAGAACCCCAAAGGTAAAAGAAGAGAATGGGAGCTTTCAGATGGCTATAGCAAGTCTTGTTTCAGCAACGGCATTTATTTTTCAGAACAGAAAACTACTAATTCTCTCCTCTGAATATTTTACTTCTTGTGTTCTACTGGATTATATTTTCCTGGACACTGGCTTCTCTCTGGGGATACATTCTGGTAATCAATGTCAGTCTTATTCTTCTGCCATCAAGTTTACTAATGAAATGGGTAAGACAGCACCTTTGAAGCACTAGCTTGGTTAATGCGGCAATGTTTAAACTATTTTTGTACTGACTATTATTGAATTTCATAGAGGAACTTCAAATTGAAGACATTATGGATCAGCCAGCATTCAAAAATGAAAATAAATCAATCAACACTTTTTTTTAAATCACGATTATACATACAGTTTTAGATATTTTATTTTAGGGTTAAATTATGATTCATTTTTATATTCTAATCAAATGTCATTGATGGATATCCCTGAATACCACAGTCGCTAAACCAACATATTCTAGTCCCTTTCCATAAGAAAATAAAATTATCTTTACTAACTTCAATAGTTCTTTAACATCTCATTATGCGCATTGTTTTTATGAAGTCAGTAAAATTATCCAATTCATCCTTTTTAGAATACAACACACTATTTAAAGTTGTCTAAACTTTTTAAGAGATAACCGTTAGGCTGCAACCACTTCTCACTTGCCAAGTAGCTAAAAAATAGAACAACCAGAAGACATGACCCTAAAAGCAAGACACTTCTGAAAGTTGGAGATTCAACTCAAACGAACAATATTAAATTTTAAAAAATCTAATTATCCCAACTGAGTGTCCTAACAAATTTAAGCCCATATGTTTCAATATTTGTTAGTGACAGACTTGAGAATGGAACACTAGTTGTAGGACTTTTAATATGAAATGAATGGTTAGTTTTAAATCCTTGACCCAATTCTGTGTCACTTCACTTCTAAATACACTCATTCATTTATTCATGGAACATTTATGGAGTGTTTTTATTATGGCAACAATAGAGTTAGTTAATACAAAAATAAGAGACACAGCTTTTGCCTTCAAGGAGTTAACAATATTGCAAATACAATATGAATTGAATGGAAGAGGTACTACATATTACATAAGCAGAGAGAAAGGAAACAGATCTGGGCTCTGTAGTTGAAAGAGAGGTAATCAGATTTGCTTTTTATGTGAATAAAAGCAAATTAGATTGAGCCCTATTGGATGAATAGGAGTGAGCCAGGTGGTAGAAGACGAGATGTCAGTTTTCCCAGAACACATACAGCGAAGTCAAGTAACAAGGAACATCATGATGATAGAAGACTGCAAGTGGCTTAGTGTTTCTATAACAGAAGAAAACATTCAATTTGAACATTGCTAAAGACAAAACAAAGACAATGATTTGAAGCTTTGTATGGCATGTTGACCCTACCGAATTTAACATGGATAATGATGAAATATTAACATTTTCTAAATGGTTGCATGGCATCATCAGATTTGAACTTTGAATGGGTTCCTAGCATGGCAGAAGAAAAAAGAATTAAGATTAGGACAGAGAAAAACCCATTTTGGAGACTGTTTTACTATCGTAGTAGTAGTAGAGAGATAATTGGTGGAAGTTAAGGTCCAATTAAAAAACAATAAACTTGAGTTAGCCAGACCTCTCATTGGATGATGAGAGGAAGAGAAGGAATCAAAGTTTCTTACATTTGTTAACTAGTAGAAATAATGGGGGTTAGGGTAAGGGGTAATTAGAAGATAATGTTTATAGTTAGCTGAAAAAAAATATATTGTCTCAGTTGAAGATTGGGAAAGAAAGTGTTACAGGACTTTTCCTTAGTTCATCTAAAGACGGGGTTCTTGTCCATCCCATGGCCATGAAAATTTAGGGTTGCAGATGGTTTAAAGGGTGAGTAAAGCAGGGTTTTATTGGGTTAAAAAAAAAGGGGGGTAGGAACAGGGACTCTCATAAGGCCAAAGTCTCTCCACTAGAGCGCTTCCTGCCAGGCTGCTGGAATCCCCACTTCCACACAGAAAGAGGAGGCCAGGCTCAGGCTTCTCCCTGCTGCAAACATCAGGAACTTCCCGGGGCTCCACCTCAATGGGCGGGCTGGTACGAGTTTCTTCAGGACCGCCCCCCTTCCAATCTGGCTATCTCATTCCCTTCTCTAAAGAAGTGCATCTAACTGTCACTAGTTTAAGGATGAGGATGAAAACAGATCTTAACTGCTTCCTGCTGACAGGGGCCGATGTTTGGGGAAAGGGCAGTCAGAGCTTCCCTAGAGCCTATTTAAGGGTTCCCGGCAAAAGGGGGCATTGTCAGAGGCTCCAGTTCCATTACTGTTTGGAGTTTGATGGCCTGAAGGCAGGAACAGACAAACCAGGCTATTAAAAAACATGTATCAAAACAAAACAAGGGGAGGGGAAAAGACAGCTCAAAAATTCTGAGGTCTTTTAGCAGTTTACATAGTTGAGAGGGAAGCCAATAGCCTGACTGGTAAAACAAGAAAACTTTACCCTTTCGCTGGCATATTGGGCTTCTGGTTTCCCTTCTGAGCTGAATCCTAAACCAACCAGTTTACAGTTTGGGAAATTAACTCTTTCCAGCTTGGAGGATGCATCGGAGGGAGTGTCTCATAGTATGGAGACATAATTACTTATTAGTGAAGAGAGGTCTGAGGAGGATAAAGGAATAAAAAGAAGGCATTTTTTTCCCAGGCGTCCCAAGGGTTCAGAATGCATTCTAAAGGAGTACAGACTGAAGGTGAATGCTACCCATCTAGAAAGAGGAGAGCAGTTTTCCTGTTTCGCTTCTCTTCTTAGCAGATACCTGGGGTACGAATGGTAGACAAGGAAGAGTGACCTCTTTCCCTTCTTCTGCTTTTGTATCCCCAAGTTCCAGCAACCTTGGCAGGTGGTGCCATGAGTGTTAAAGCGACTTGCACCCATGAAGCAGGTGGGTCTAGAGAAAAGGAATTATCTGCTCTCACCTAGCTTTCCCACCTACTGTCAGTAGCCTTAGAGTTCCCTAGACCTCATTTATGCCATGGATATTAACATGGGTTTTATCCATGAAACATGAAGCTTGGGGTTGGCTTGATCGGTGGGAATCAGCCACACTCACCTACATTGTGCCTTTTAACCTTTGTTGTCATTTGCTTCGGGATCCCACAGATCCGGTTTTCCTTCCTGGGGCTTTGACCTGAAGCTGGGAATTGAGTTTGGGACAAAATTGTGTATCACGGGAAGTTGCATGAACTCCTTATCATAAGACAAATACTAAAGTGAAACTGTGGAACAGAGTCCTCCTCCAACAAGAAAGAAGAAAGGATATCTCGTGACCCACCCAGATAACTGGTTGCTATATGCTTTCTAGGATTTTTCTTCATGGTGCTTGGCTTTCTTTAGCTCCCTTGGTCTTACTTTCCCAAAAGGAAACTTCCAAGTGATAGACAGCCTATTTATTCCCATCTAATTGCTCAAAACTAGAATACTGATCCGTATTTCTACATTACCTATCCCTTTTGTTCTTTCTGAGCTGCGGCCAGAGATAGCTGGTTGGTTCACAGAAACAAGCAGGGTTAGTCTAAAATGTAGGGAAAAACTTAAAAACAACTAGTGAGTTTAGAATTTAATGACAAATATATGATATGTTTTGAAGCAGGATTTCTCTCTCCCCAGATCTCATGTTTATAGAAAATGAATTATGATAGGACTGAGTGGTTTTCAAAATAGACTTTAGTCCTATACTTGACTTGATTATTTCCATAAAGTACAGCAAGAACAATTATTTCTAAATAGGCCTTTTGGATTGGCTTTTATTGAAATCTGTTCCACTAGTAATCTTAAAGCCAAGCCCAACCATAGATTTGCATCCTCAAATACCTGTGAGTTGGGTGATCCTTTCCTCTTAAAGTCCCAAGATAAACTTGGAGCTCCAGGACATGTTAGAAAGTGACATTGTTTACTGCCCCTAACCCTGTACAGAGACTGCATAGGCAAGGGTATGAGGCCAATTTCCCCACTGGGCTATTATCAGCTATGCAAGTCAAGAGTGACTCCTTAAAACAACGCATACCCTTCCAGTCAAAGCCTTGGTAAAATACTGATTTTCTCCAATTGTGTTCTGTTACAAAAGAAAAATGGATTCTTAATGCACTGATGTAAACAACTATATTGTCAGAAATTAAGAATACTCATAGAAAGTTTCTGAATTTTAGAGAAACTAGGCAGAGAGAAACAAACATGCTCCAAATTTTGTCCACAGGATTATATCTTACTTAATTAGTAAAAGCCATAAATCATTCAAAATAAGTTTCCTTGATTTTGAAAAACAAAACAAGGGTCACCAATATTCCAAGCAAACGAAGTGAAAAAGATTGGCTCAACTTCCTAAGTTCAGTCTATTTAGTTAAATCTTGTTTTGCTTGATATTCATGAACATTTCACCTGTTTACAAGTCCTATAAATTTTAGTTTATTCCAATGTCACAATCTCCAAAGTTATCAGAAACCTGATTGTTTCAAACACAATCAGAAATTGTATCAGAGAGCACCTATCAAAGTCTTACAGCCTATTATAAACCATTGTTTCGAAAAGGATTAAAACAAGACAACAATTGTCTGTGACTAGCAAAATGTCCAGGGTAGTTACAGTCAGAAACACGACTACAAAGAAGTTTGGCTATCTCTGTGGTTTACCATAATTTAACATAACAACCCTAGTTATGATCAATGGCACATACTTAGACATTAGAAATTTAGAAATACTATACAATTTTGGAACATACATTAGCATCATTCACCAAGATATAACCTAAAGAAGATTGAGCATCATTTTGGCAATACCATGTACCAAAATGTGTCAAATAGTCCTCTTTACCTCTCTTATCTGGACACTTCAGGGGCCCTATGAAGTATTCAAAAAGCCAGGTCTTAGGAAAGGCAACTGTGAAACTGAAGTTTTATTTTGAAAAGGTTGTTAAAATGTTAGAGGCTTAAAACACTTGATATTATGAAATAGAATTTCAGCTTGCCATAAGCTACTTATTTTGCAGAAATTTTACAGAAGCAAAAACCTTTTATAACCCTTTACAAATTTTGCTAAAGAGCAGATTAACACCTTAAGAAAATCTTGTTATGCTGTTATTTCAGTGCTCAATTTACAGAAAAACTATAAATATCTTTTTTTTTAAAAAATTTAGTCAATATGCTTACACAGATAACCTCTTCTGGAAGATTAATTTCCACAATTTTTCCACCACTTTTTAGAACCTTCAGCTTTTTAACTTAAAACAATCCTCTAATCCCAGGCAAAAGTTTACATTTCCATGCCTTCTTATAGACTTTTCTTAAAAACCCATTTTACTGTTCCTAAACACCTTGCATGTAAATCTATTTCTAGTAGTTTCAATTAACTCCTAGCAATTTTTAACTTTAAGGTAAAGCTTGGTAACTTGCTTTAATTGTGTGCTAACTGCAGCCAAGGTTTGCCTTCTTAGTTAAGCATGGTTACTTCTGCATGTCCACAGGCCTTACCAACCACGAAGCCGCCAAGTCAAATAGTTCTCAAAACACAAAAAGCAGTCTGTAACCTTAGAAGGCTTCACAAATCTTGCATCTGACCTGCATTTTACTAATAGTCTCTAGGGTTATTTTTATTTCTGGAAGATTAAAGTCATAGGAAGTGAAAGATACTACAGATTTTATCTTCCCTTAAAAAAAAATTAGATCCTGGATTTCTGCCAAGATGATGGGGGGCCAGGGGAAGCTCCAGTCTGCAGTTCCCAGCAAGAGCAATGCAGAAGGGGAGTGATCTCTGCCTTTCCAACTGAGGTACCAGGCTCATCTCATTAGGACTGGTTAGACAGTGGGTGCAGTCAAAGAGGGTGAGCCAAAGCAGGGTGGGGTGTCGCCTCACCCAGGAAGCACAAGGGGCTGGAGAACTCCCTCTCCTACCCAAGGGAAGCCATTAGGGACTTTTCCTGACACTCTTGCTCAGATACTGTGCTTTTCCCATGGTCTTCACAACCCAAAGACCAGGAGAGTCCCTCCAGTGCCTACACCAGCACCCCAGGTTTCCAGCACAAAACTGGGTGGGCATTTTAGCAGCAGCAGTTTTTTTTTTTTTTTCTCATACCCCAGTGGTGCCTAGAGCACCAGTGAGACAGAACCGCTCATTCCCCTGTAAAAGGGGGCTGAAGCCAGGGAGTCAAGTGATATGGCTCTGCAGCTCCTACCTCCATGAAGACCAGCAAGCTAAGATCCACTGGCTTGAAATTCTTGCAGTCAGCACAGCAGTCTGAGCTCAACCTGGGATGTTTGTGCTTGGTTGGGGAGGGGTGTCCACCATTGCTGAGACTTGGGTAGGTGGTTTTAACCTCACCTGTGTAAACAAGTCACAGGGAAGTTTTACAGCAACTGGACAGAGCCCAGGGCAGCTTAGCAAGGCCTCTGCAGGCCAACAGTGCCTGGACTCCCTTCTTTCTGGGCAGGGTATCTCTGAAAAAAGGCAGCAACCCATCAGGGACTTAGAAATAAAGCCCCATCTTCCTGGGACAGAGCACCTGGGAAAAGGAGTGGTTGTGGGTTAAGCTTCAGCAGACTTAAACATCCCTGCTTGGCAGTTCTGAAGGGAGCAATGGATCTCCTAGCACAGTGTTCAAGCTCCAATAAGGAACAGACTGCCTTCCTAAGTGGCTCCCTGACACCCATGTATCCTGATTGGGAAACACCTCAGACAGGAGAGCTCTGGCTGGCATCTGGTGGGTACCCTTCTGGGATGAAGCTACCATAGGAAAGAACAGACAGCAATCTTTGCTGTTCCGCAGTCCAAATCGGTGATTCCCAAGCAAGCAGGGTTTGGAGGAGACCTGCAGCAAACCTGCAGGAGAGGAGCCTGACTGTTAGAAGGAAAACGAACAAACAGAAATAGTTTTGACATCAACAGAAAGGATGTCCACTCAGAGACCCCATACAGAGACCCCCATAAAAAAACCTAGCGTGCTGGTGTAGGCACTGGAGGGAATCTCCTGGTCTTTGGGTTGTGAAGACCATGGGAAAAAAGTCATCAGCTTCAAAGACCACAGTTAGATAAATCCATGAAGATGGGAAGAAACCAGCACAAAAAAAGCTGAAATCTCCAAAAACCAGAATGCCTCTTCTCCTCCAAGGGATTACAACTCCTCACCAGCAAGGGAACACAACTGGATGGAGAATGAGTTTGATGAATTGACAGAAGTAGGCTTCAGAAGGTGGGTAATAACAAACTTCTCCAAGCTAAAGGAGCATGCTCTAACCCAATGCAAGGAAGCTAAGAATCTTGAAAAAAAGGTTAGATGAAATGGTAACTGGAATAACCAGCATGGAGAAGAACATAAACAACTTGATGGATCTGAAAAACACAGCATGAGAACTTCATGAAGCATATACAAGTTTCAATAGGCAAATGGATCAAGCAGAAGAAAGGATATAAGAGATTGAATATCAACTCCATGAAATAAAGCAAGAAGGCAAGATTAGAGAAAAAACAGTGAAAAGAAATGAACAAAGCCTCCAAGAAATAGGGGATTAAGTGAAAACACCAAATCTATGTTTGATCAGTATACCTGAAAGCGACAGGGAGAATGAAACTAAGTTGGAAAACACTCTCCAGGATACTATCCAGGAGAACTTTCCCAACCTAGCAAGGCAGGCCAACATTCAAATTCAGGAAATACAAAGAACACCACAAAGATATTCCTCAGGAAGAGCAACCCCAAGACACACAATCATCAGATTCACTAGGGTTGAAATGATGGAAAAAATACTAAGGTCAGCAACAGAGAAAGGTCGGGTTACCCACAAAGGGAAGCCTATCAGACTCAGCAGATCTCTTGGCAGAAACCCTACAAGCCAGAAGAGAGTGGGGGTCAATATTTAACATCCTTAAAGAAAAGAATTTTCAACACAGAATTTCATATCCAGCCAAACTAAGCTTCATTAGTGAAGGAGAAATAAAATTCTTTGCAGACAAGCAACTGCTGAGAGATTTCATCACCACCAGACCTGCCTTACAGGAGCTCCTGAAGGAAGCACTAAACACGGAAAGAAACAACCAGTACCAGACACATCAAAAACATACGAAATTATAAAGACCACCGACACCATACAGAAACTGCATCTACTAATGGGCAAAACAACCAGCTTGCATCAAAATGGCAGGATCAAATTAACAAATAACAATATTAACCTTAAATGTAAATGGGCTAAATGATCCAATCAAGAGACACAGACTGGCAAATTGGATAAAGAGTCAAGACCCATCAGTATGCTGTATTCAGGAGATCCATCTCGTGCAAAGACACATAGACTCAAAATAAAGGAATGGAGGAAATGGAGAGCAGTGGAAAGCAAAATGAATAAATAAATAAATAAATAAAGCGGGGGTTGCAATCCTAGTCTCTGATAAAACAGACTTCAAACCAACAAAAATCAAAAGAGGCAAAGAAGGGAATTACATAATGGTAAAGGGATCATTACAACAAGACAAGCTAACTATCCTAAACATATATTCACCCAATACAGGAGATCCTAGATAAATAAAGTTGTTTTTTTTTTTTTTTTTTTTTTTTTTTTTTTTGAGACAGAGTTTCGCTCTTGTTACCCAGGCTGGAGTACAATGGAGCGATCTCAGCTCACCGCAACCTCCACCTCCTGGGTTCAAGCATTTCTCCTGCCTCAGCCTCCCGAGTAGCTGGGACTACAGGCACGCACCATCATGCCCAGCTAATTTTTTTATTTTTAGTAGAGACGGGGTTTCACCTTGTTGACCAGGATGGTCTCAATCTCTTGACCTCATGATCCACCCGCCTTGGCCTCCCAAAGTGCTGGGATTACAGGTGTGAGCCACTGCGCCCAGCCTATAAAGCAAGTTCTTAATGACCTACAAGAGACTTAGACTCCTACACAATAATGGTGGGAGACTTCAACACACCACTGTCAATATTAGACAGATCAAAGAGAGAGAAATTAACAAGGATATCCAGGACTTGAACTCAGATCTGGACCAAATGAACCTAAGAGACATCTACAGAACTCTCCACCCCAAATCCACAGAATATACATTCCTCTCAGTACCACATCATAGTTATTCTAAAATTGACCATATAACTGGAAGTAAAACATTCTTGAACAAATGCAAAAGAACAGAAATCATAACATTCTCTCAGACCACAGTGTAATGAAATTAGAACTCAGGACTAAGAAACTCACTCAATACCTTACAACTAAATGGAAAATGAACAACCTACTCCTGATTGACGACTGGATAAATAATGAAATGAAGGCATAAATAAGTTCTCTGAAACTGCTTAGAACAAAGACACAGCATCATTTAAAGCAGTGTCTAGCAGGAAATTTATAGCCCACAAGAAAAACAAAGAAAGGTCTAAAATTGACACCCTAATGTCATGATTACAACTAGAGGAGCAGGATCAAACAAATTCAAAAGCTAGCACAAGACAAGAAATAAATAAGATCAGAGCAGAACTGAGGGAGATAGAGACACAAAAAAACCCTACCAAAAAAAAAAAAAATCAATAAATCCAGGAGCTGCTTTTTTGAAAAGAACAACAAAATAGATCACTAGCCACACTAATAAAGGAAAGAGAGAAGAATCAAACAGATGCAATAAAAAATGATAACAGGGATATCACCACCAATCCCAGGGAAATACAAACTACCACCAGAGAATACTAGAAACACCTCTATGCAAATAAACCAGTGAATCTAGAAGAAATGGATAAATTCCTGGACACGTATGCCCTCCCAAGACTAAACCAGGAAGAAGTTGAATCCCTGAATAGACCAATAACAAGGTCTGAAATTGAGGTAGCAATTAATAGTCTACCAACCAAAAGAAGCCCCAGTACCAGATGGGTTCACAGCTGAATTCAACCAGAGGTATAAGAGGAGCTAGTACCATTCTTCTGAAACTACTGCAAACAATACAAAAAGATGGAATCCTACCTAACTCATTTTATGAGACCAACATCATCCTGATACCAAAACCTTGCAGACACACAACTAAAAAAGAAAATTCAGGCCAATATCCATAATGAACACTGATACAAAAATCTCAATAAAATACTGGCAAGCCAAATCCAACAGTACATCAAAAAGCTTATCCATCACAATCAAGTCAGCATCATCCCTAGGATGCAAGCCTGGTTCAACATACGCAAATCTATAAACATAATCCATCACATAAACAGAACCAAAGACAAAAACCACATGATTATCCAATGGATGCAGAGAAGATGTTCGACATAATTCAACAGCCCTTTATGCTAAAAACTCTTAATAAACTAGGTATCAGTGGAACGTATCTCAATATAATAAGAACTATTTACAACAATCCCACAGCCAATATCACACTGAATGGGCAAAAACTGGAAGCACTCCTTTTGAAAACCAGCACAAGACAAGTTATGTCTCACCACTCCTATTCAACATAGTATTTGAAGTTCTGGCCAGGGCATTCAGGCAAGAAAAAGAAATAAAGAGTATTCAATTAGGAAGAGAGGAAGTCAAACTGTCTATTTGCAGACGATTAGAAGACCCCATCATCTCAGTCCAAAATCTCTTTAAGTTGATAAGCAACTTCAGCAAAAATCAATGTGCAAAACCCACAAGCGTTCCTATACACCAATAACAGACAGTGAGCCAAATCATGAGTGAACTCCCATTCACAACAGCTACAAACAAAATAAAATACCTAGGAATACAACTAACAAGGGATATGAAAGACCTCTTCAAGGAGAACCACTGCTCAAGGAAATAAAAGAGGACACAAACAAGATGGAAAAATATTCCATGCTCATGGTTAGTAAGAATTAATATAGTGAAAATGGCCATACTGCCCAAAGTAATTTATAGATTCAATGCTATCCCCATCAAGCTACCACTGAATTTCTTCACAGAATTGGGAAAAAACCACCTTAAACTTCGTATGGAACCAAAGAAGAGCTCGCATAGCCAAGACAACCCTAAGAAGAAAAAAAAAAAAAAAAAAAGCTAGAGGCATCATGCTACCTGACTTCAAACCATACTACAAGACTACAGTAATCAAAACAGCATGATACTAGTACCAAAACAGAGATATAGGCCAATGGAACAGAACAAAGGCCTCAGAAATAATGCCACACATCTACAACCATCTGATCTTTGATGAACCTAACAAAAGCAAGCAATGGGGAAAGGATTCCCTATTTAATAAATGGTATTGGGAAAACTGGCTAGCCATATGCAGAAAGCTGAAACTGGATCCCTTTTTATACCTTATACAAAAATTAATTCCAGGTGGATTAAAGATTTAAATGTAAAACCTAACACCATAAAAACCCTAGAATAAAACCTCGCTGTATGTGGAGAAATAGGAACACTTTTACCCTATTGGTGGGAGTGTAAATTAGTTCAATCATTGTGGAAGACAGTGTGGCAATTCCTAACGGATCTAGAAATAGAAATACCATTTGGCCCAGTAATCCCATTACTGGGTATATACCCAAAGGATTATAAATCAATCTTTATATAAAGACACATGCACATGTATGTTTATTGTGGCATTGTTCATCATAGCAAAGACTTGGAACCAACCCAAACGCCCATCAATGATCGACTGGATATAGGAAATGTGGCACATATACACCATGGAATACTATACAGCCATAAAAAAAGAATGAGCTCATGTCCTTTGCAGGGACATGGATAAAGCGGGAAACCATCATTCTCAGTAAACTGACACAAGAACAGAAAACCAAACACCACGTTCTCATTCATAAGTGGGTGTTGAACAATGAGAACGCATGGACATAGGGAGGGGAACATCACATACCCAGGCCTGTAGGAGTCGGGGGCTAAGGGAAGGATAGCAGGGGGTGGGGGGACTGGGGAGGTATAATATTAGGAGAAATACCTAATGTAGATGATAGGGTAATGGATGCAGCAAACCACCATGGCACATGTATACCTACATAACAAACCTGCATGTTCTGCACATGTACCCCACAACTTAAAGTATAATAGAAATAAATCAAAAAATATTAGATCCAGGAGCTTGTCTTTAAGCCAAATTAATTAGAGCCTTTGACAAACATTACACATGGTATAGACAGGAAGAAAAATACCCAGTTCCTAGGTGGGGCCGTTTAAGAGACAGGGCTTGAGGTCCCGGAATGGTGGCTCATGCCTATCATCCCAGCTGTTTGGGACGCCGAGACAGAGGGATCACCAGAGGTCAGGAGTTCCAGACCAACCTGGCCAACACGGTGAAACAGTGTCTCTATTAAAAACACAAAAATTAGCTGGGTGTGGTGGCGGGCACCTGTAATGCCAGCTACTCGGGAGGCTCAGGCAGAATTGTTTGTACCTGGGAAGCAGAGGTTGCAGTGAGCCGAGATACCGCCACTGCACTCACGCCTGGGTGACAGAGTGAAAGTCCCATGTCAAAAAAAAAAAAAAAAAAGAAAAGAAAAAAAATGAGAGAGACGGGGCTAGGAAAACATGTAGACATGCAGATATCTAAGCTGTGAGGGCTCATCCCCTCAGGCAGGATTGCTATAAACTAAGCTTTCCCAGCAGTTCTACCATGCCCTCAGGATGTAAAACAAGTTGGATGCTTGATTTCACAACCAAAACTTTTCAGAGAATACAGTGATAGTTGGGGTTGGGACAAGGGTAGGGGATCGCCTAGTAAAACATCTTCTAAAGGAAAAAAAAAAAAAAAAGCCTTTACAAGTTAGCTTGCTGACAGGGTAGAGAAGGAGAAAGAAAAGCAAGTTTAAAAGTGCAACCTCTTACTCTCATGCAAGCGGTTCCTCCACCAGAGACAAGTTTAGGCTTAATTACTGACCCAGGGAGACCAACCCCTTAGCCAGGCTTAACTCCAGCCGGCTGTGCGGAACCTTCGGGCCAAGCCTGCCGGCTCCATCAGGGGGCAGAGGGAGCTGATGCTCACCAGTGGGACCGGAAAAAGGAAAGACAAGGCCGGGGAGCTGCGGAAGAGAGGAGGTGGCACGACTTACCCCACACTCAGAATTCTGAGGACGAGAAGGCTTGGTAGTAACAACAGCGAAGGGTTCTGAGTCCCCGTTTCACTCAGAGCTTCTTGAGCCTCCACGTTGCACCAAAAATGTTGCACGACTTTTCCTTAGTTCAGCTAAAGATGGGGTTCTTGTCAGTCCCTACGGCTCACAGACGGTTTAAAGGATGAGTAAAGCAGGGTTTTACTGGGGGGAAGGAAAAAAAACTGGGGGGGAAGGAAAAAAACTGGGGGAAACAGGGACTCCCGCAAGGCCAGACTCCCTCTGCTAGCGCACTGACTGCTGGGAGCTCGGAATCCCGGGTTCCACGCAGAAGAGGAGGGGCCGGGGCCAGGCTCCTCCCTGCTGCAAAAGTCGTGAACTTTCCAAGGCCCCGTCTCAGGGGGCAGGCTGGTTGGAGTTTCTCCAGGGACCACCTCCCATGGACTGTCTAAGAAGGTAATGCCAAATGTTAATTATATGGTGTTTGAATACCTATGGGAAATCCTAGTAGAGCTGTCCAATAGGAAGCTTTTCTGGGCTACTATCATCTTACAGTCGTCAATATAAAACTTGTAGTGAAAACTAAGAGTGGGTGAACTTACTTACTATGCAATACATTTGCATAGTAGGTAATATAATTGCGTTGTATTTCAGCGGGGAAAAGAAAGAACTGTGAGAAATAACAGCATTTCATAGGTGTGAAAAGGAAGAGAAAAACATTAATTCAACAGCCACTAAAGAAATATTTGTTGTTTTTACTTTAAGTAAGGCCGTGTGCTAGGCCCTCAGGTTATCTCTTTAAATACGGATCTCAGGCAAAAAAGAAAACACAAGTGACCCAGATAATTAATTGCAGCTGTGTTAACTGCTCTACGGTAAAATGGCAGGATAAGTGATACTGCAAAGGGAATGTCTTATAGTCTGGGAAGTTTTTTTTAAGTAGTGGAATTATAGAAATTAGTGGAGATTGATGTTAATTGAAAGAAGATATAGGACAGGTGAAGCTGCAGTCTAAGGAACTTAGACTTTATAGGCAGTAAGGTAGTCATGGAGAAGAAAAATAGTTATAAACTAAAATTCATATCAAAATGCTTAATTCATGAGAATTCAAAGAGAAGTCAGTGAAGTTACAAATCTCTAGGTTTGAAGAAATAAGAAGATGCCTTAAATTTTTTAAAAATGGGCCTGGCATGGTGGCTCACGCCTGTATTCCCAGTGCTTTGGGAGGTCGAGGCAGGCAGATCACCTGAGGTTGGGAGTTTGAGACCAACCTGACCAGCTTGGAGAAATCCCATCTCTACTCAAAATACAGGAAAAATTAGCAAGGCGTGCTGGCACATTGCTGTAATCCAAGCTACTCGAGAGGCTGAGCAGGAGAATCAGTTGAACCTGGGAGGCAGAGGTTGCGGTGAGCTGAGATAGTGTCGTTACACTCCAGCCTGGGCACCAAAAGCAAAGCTTTGTGTCAAAAAAAAAAAAAAAAAAAAAAAAAAAAAATACAGGCAGATAGATAGATAGATCAGCTTTGCATTTTCTGACCTATATCATACAAGCAGCCCACAATTAGTAGGCAATAAAGAGAAATTTCTGAAGAATCACGGACTCATGATATCTAAATTCAGATTTGTTTATTGCGGCTTGAAAAATAGAAAACAAAATGATTTTGATAAATTTCCTAAATAGCTAACTAATCCATTTTAGGAGGTTCTTTTATCCCTTAGCATATAATACAAATTGCATTTAATGGAAGAACAATTAAATTATGGGAATGAAGTTAGGTTATCATCTACTAAATGCTTTATTAATTGATGTTATAATATCTCAGAGCAAAAGAATACAGTTGCAGTTTTCCAATGCAGTCAGATAAAAAAATATAATGAATAGAAGGAATGCAGGATTTTATACTTTTGATTACAGAAGAGAAATTCAAGGAAAGTAGTGGATGCTGCAGTATGAATGAATAAAATCTCTGGAGACCAGGTTACAGGTAACCATCTTGCTGGAACACCAAGGCACACACAAGAAATGAAGTAACACATCTCTGCCATCTCAGGGGCCTGTTACCCAATGTTTAGTGACATTGTGTCCATTATTAATCTAAAGCTTGGCAAGCCTTTTAAAATGCTTTGGTATTTGTTTTTTTTTTTTTAAGTATTAAAATTGGTAAGGAAATGACAATGATTTCTAATTTTTTTTGTAAAATATTATTCACAATCTATCTGATTAATGCTGGCATAGCAAAACATAGCTGTGTATGTTTATCATACAATAATAAATTTACTTATGTATTAATAAGTAACATTTTGACAATATTTATGGAAAGAGAGCTGGAACCTTCTGCCTGTCATGATGACTAGGTTTATCTTGCTTGGAGTGCATGACAGAAAGAAACATGTCTATGTTAATCATTAAGCTATGAAAAACAATAGAGTCATGAGCAGGTAACCTCACCTGGATCAACATAATAAATGTCAGAATTAGGTGGGGGACACAGTAAAGGCAAAAAAGAATAAGTTTTTAATCACACATAGAATTTTTTAAAAATCACAATCTTTCAATCTGTAAGTCTAACATGAAGTGGTTTGGATTCTACATCAGTTTCTTTCCAGTTCTTTGACTGGATGATTACTAGCACTAGCACAGTATCCAGGAAGAAGACTATCATCATTCATTACATGCCTCTGAGTATGTTACAATATGGAAAATTTAGTATTACAATTTAGACAGATTTTCTTTCTGGAGTTTATGATCTAGAGTTTCTATATTTTAATTGATTACTTAGAATTCGGTAAGCACCTATGCTATGTCTGTTTGTATCCAGTGCATCAAATATATACAGTTTTTACTTTTCCTTTTTCTTGGGTTTTAAAAACATGAGCATGAACATGTTTGCAAAAAATTATTTTTATAATTTCTTATTTTATACCTGGAGACGTTCAATCAGCTGTCCCATGGCTGTGGAAAATGCTCTGCTTTAAAAATATTTACTTTATGTGCTTTCTTTAAGCATTTTGACAAATTCTATCTTTACACAGCCACACCTTCCTTGGATCAATCCACACCCTTCTAAATTTGCCCATTTGTCATTTTGAAACGGAAACAGCAGGAAAGGGGTAGAACATCATCAAACCATTACATTTTTTTTCTAATGCCAACTATTCACCTTTTCCATGTTAAGTATTTTTACTATTTTAGTAGCCACTCAGATACTAGATACAATATTTTAGCCTTTATCTTTGAGTTTCAGATTTCTGTGAAAATTTTTCGACTTCTTTTAAACTGCATGACTCTAATATTTCGGTGAGTATATACATGTGTTGACATAAATCCATGTGTTCTTCTTTCTGCACTTTATTCTCCTTTCTTTCGCTACTGCCCAACACAAAGTTTATAAAACTTTTTAGTGTCTGTATAGGAAAATAGTTTTTCTCTTCTAGTAGTTTCATAGTTGAAAACTCTCAGTTATATGCTTTTTAGTCTTTATTAATTTTTCCACTTCTGACAGATTCAAAATATCAAAGTTAAATATCAAAGTTAAAACTTTAAAACCATGTCATTCATTAATATAGTTTCCATTTTGTTCTGAAAGAAGCAGTTGTTTCTCAATATGTCATTTGTATATCTACATCATTGATAATACTATTATTCATATAATCTTAATAATGTTATTATAGCTAATATTTATTGAATTCTCAGCTCAGACCACTCTTAAGTTTATAAATTTGATTTTACAGTCCTCAAGTTTCCTGACTGTCCTCAATATTAAGACTAAGCACAATGAGAAAAATAAGGAACGAGTCTGAAGAGTCCACCTAAGGTAGGAAAATAAGAACCAGAGTTACATATTCTTTAACTTCCTTTCTCCAATGCCTATTCTTGAGACATAGAAACTCTACTATACATTTTACTTATATAAAACAACCCTTTTATTAAATCCTGTTTGATAAATGTCTCTTAAAGAACTGAAAAAAGCGGTAAATAAATTCATAACATAATTTTGCACATCCATTCTTAGGTTCATAAAAGAGAACTTGCTCTACAAAGGTTAATCACACACACACACACACACACACACACACACACACACACAGTGAGAGAAAATCTAGTCCTAAACTATTTTTGCGTTTGGAAAATGTGTCTCAGAGTTACAGAATCCTTTCAGTGACCTGAAACAGAGACCTCGGCAATGTAGCCCTGAAAATCCATTATGAATGTGAAAGGAATAAATGTAAAAAGCAGAGTTTATAATTCTTGCAAAGTTGATACCAAGTTCTCCCCTATTCACAATATTTCTAATGACTATCTTAGTAAACAACTGAGTTAATATGGGCTCTTGGGATTTCACCTCCTGGCCTCAATCATATTTCTGCCAAGTAGTATGTTTTTTAGTGTGAAGACTCTTAGAAAATGTCTAATATGATGCAGTTTACAGAGTTTTCAGTTCACTTTTTTTTTCCTCTAGGTTGTGGGGATCTTGAGAAATAGAAAAAGGAATTACATTTTTCTAAGACATGAAACAATCTCATGTAAAGATTCAATAAATGTTAAAGTAAAATGCATGCATCACTTAGTAAATATTCCAGAATCATACTAATGCATTTAAAAGAAAACTTTTGCAAAACTTAGATGTTTTTGTTGCATGTCTTTAGGTTCTTAGTTTATGGGCATTTCCTTCCAAATGTTGTTCTTCCTACTCTTAACTCATCTTTGCCCTGAAACCACTTTTTAAGAGTCAGATTTCAAGAGGCAGAATTTCACTTTTAAACAATGTAATTAAATCAGGTGTTTGCACACTACTAGCTACCTACCAATGACCACTGCTAGTAAATATATTTATGGGAATACAGCCATTCCCATTTCTTTATGCAATATCTGTGGTTCCTTTAATGCTATAATAACAGAGTTGAGTAGTTGCAACTGAGATCGTATGCTTCAAAAAGTCTAAAATAGGCCAGGCATGGTGGCTCATGCCTGTAATCCTAGCATTTTGGGAGACTAAGGCAGGTGGATCACCTGAGGTCAGATGTTTGAGACCAGCCTGAACAGCCTGGTGAAACCCTGTCTCTACTAAAAATACAAAAATTAGCTGGACGTGATGGTGTGTGCCTATAATCCCAGCTACCCAGGAAGCTGAGGCAGGAGAATCACTGGAACCCCAGAGGTGCAGGGTGCAGTGAGCCAAGATCACATCACTGCACTCCAGCCTGGGCTACAAAGCAAGATTCTGACTAAAAATAATAATAGTAATAAAGGTCTAAAATATTTACTATTTGACTCTTTACAGAAAATTTGCCAACACCTTGTGTAAAAGATGGAAACTAGTTAGTCTCTCCCAAATATCAGCAATTATTAACATGATATTAAATGATTTGTAATAGTTGGGCTTCTAGTCCCATATCTGCATTCTTTAAGAATACCTTCCTTCCGCTATCTACACTGTCTTTTTGTAATTATAGGCTAAAACAGCATGATATCATGAGTAGGTAAAGTTTCACATTGGACGCTCCCCTGTGACTTAAAATATTGTCTTTGAGATTTCTTCAGTATTTCTTGGGTTGCAGAATTTATTACCACCTTCAATATTTTTTCTTTTTCTTTCTTTCTTTCTTTTTTGTTTTTTTCTTTTTGAGATAGTCTTTCTCTGTTATCCAGACTTGAGTGCAGTGGCTGGATCTTGGCTCCCTGCAACCTCCACCTCCTGGGTTCAAACAATTCTTCTGCCTCAGCCTCTTGAATAGCTGGGACTAAAGGTACCCGCCACCATGGATGGCAAATTTTTGTATTTTTAGTAGAGATGGGGGTCTCACCATATTGGCCAGGTTGGTCTCAAACTTCTGACCTCCTGATCTGCTGGCCTCAGCCTCCCAAAGGGCTGGGGTTACAGGCATGAGCCACTGTACCCAGCCTAATATTTTTAATTGCACCTGAGTAAATTAACAAGAATATCATCAAAAGAAATACAGCCAATGAGCTGTGATTAAGAAAGCTTCCTTTATGTTAAAACAAAACAAAACTGAATGAAACTAATTTCTCTTAAATGTGAGTGTTCCCTAGAAACTTCACACCATCCTATATTGTACTTACATGTTGATTAGATGCTTCACTTGCATGCAGTTTTCCTGAAGAAATACTTATTTTGCTGTATTGATGATTCTTTTTCAACTAGAATTATTAGGGGAATATAGTCGGGTCCTAAAAATAAAAGACGACAGGTGCTCAGGCGACCATGACAAATTTAAATGGCATGATCACTTCTCTGTGGTAGATGATTTGCTTTATTGTCTGAAATAACACAATTACATTGTGTTCTACTTCCATCTATAGTTGCATCAAAGAGAAGATAAAAGAATAAATTAAGCTGATTTCAAGTACATTTTGGATAATAATTGCAGAGGATTTGAAAGTTGGCAGGCCAGTTGAAATGTGCCCAAAATTCACTAACACTGATATATAATATTTTGAGGATTTTCACTTGACATATATTTTAACTTTCCATCTATTTTCCAAGTGTTTTTGAACAAGCTCCAAATCTCCATTTGCAATAATGAGCAATAAGGATTTTTTTCTTTGCCTTATAATCCAAGAGTATAGATAGGAAAAGCTCCCACCCAGATAATTTCCCCCTAAAGATTCTATCCTTAGACCTTGCTTCCCACTTAAATGTCTAACTCATCTTTTCTCAGTTCTGATTCTGTATTAGATGCACTTTGTGATGTTCTAAAAAACAGTGACATTCAAGCCCCATGCATACCTCAGCAGTTTTGATTGAGTTTATCTGGGGTAACATCATTTTTTTTAAAGATCCCCTTGTAATTCTATCAAAGATTCCCTTCTACACTAGGATTGAAAACTGCTGGTCTAAATGCCTTAATAACTATACAGGTAGAGCCTATAAAAGGGCAAACCCAGTGGACTATCAATAGAAGCCAAGTATGAAGTTTCTGATGGAGGTTTGAATGGGCTTGAAATAGCAAAGCAATGCATGGAAATTTGGTTTCTTATAACTGCATGTGAGCAATTAGAATTCACTTCCCAAATTAGTATAATACCATACAGGTGTACCATTTGTCACGTGATTTCACACTTAACCAATACCTGCTTATGGCTTAATGAATATAAATGAATATGAATATAAACTGACTACTTGTGCAGAGGGTAGTAATCAGTTGTCCACTATGTGCTTTTATCATAATAATGAATTTAAAAGGGTATCATAATTCTTGAGGCTAGAAGTAATTAATACATATAAGAAAAGTCATTGTTTCTCATCAGTGGACATCTTTTAGAATGAGGTAGATACATGCTTTTCTCAGAATAAGAAAGAAAGAAGCTTCTGTGAAGACAGGAGGTTGAATTTTGTTAATAATCATCAAGGGCTCCTCCGATCATGTGCATCTCTTGGGGCAGAGGGAAGATAAAAAGTGTAGCAGAGTGAAGTGCTTCACCTGTAACTTTAGCTAGGTGATCTAATCTTATAACTAGACTCTTGGATGTTTCTAGTGAACATACAGTGAGATAATATCCTAAGGAGTTATAAGCTAGAGGATGGAAATAACTCTCCAAACTAGCTTTATTCTTTCACAAGTGTAATTAAGTACATTCCAGAATCTTGATACTTTTGTCTTTTATCATGAAAAAATTAACCCGTAAATCTGAGTCATTTATTCATTCATTTATTCAATTCAATCTATAGCAGTTTTCTGTATTTTTTTCCAACTATACTTCATTATCCATATTGAAATTTCTACCATGCTTAATCCTATTATTACTCTTCTTCACTTCTTTGTTCATTTCTTCTCTTTCACTTTCTTTTTCTCTCTTTAAAAATAGATCTCTGTTCTCAGGTTTTTCTGTTTAAATTACAAAATTAATACATCCTGTTGTAACAGGAAAACCAATACAATACAAAGATATATAAAAATGGCACTTATCATTACCAATCTGTCCCAGGCGATCAACATTAGTAGCTTGGCATTTTTCTTTCTGCATGATTAGTTTATTTAAGCTGTTGCCACAATTTTTTTTTTCTATTTCCTTGAGGGGAAAGAATATTCCCTAGAGCAGCAACTAAGCAAACAGCTCTATAGTGAAGTGCTAAAATTCAGTCTCCTGGATTTAGAATGCTTGTTTGAATCTGGCTTCCACTATCCACTATAAATGAAGCAACTTAAGCTTGGAGGACTCTGTTTTTTTCATCTGCAATATGAAAATAATAGCCTAACTTCATCATATAGAGGCTGTGAGGATTTATGTGCACTAATGCATATAAAGTATTAAGATGTGATATGGCATCTAGACAACTACAAATAAAGGATGATTTTTATTACCAATCAACTTTTATGCTGATTATCTCATGCATTTTAGAAAAGAGAACATTTCCAAGTTGTTTTTCTCCAATCTGTGCAAGAAATATTTTCCAATGTGCTAAGCCTACAGCAAGAGCCCACAAGAGCTGAGTGGGACCAGAGCTGTGACAGATTTATTTCAGGGAATTGCTTGACTTAAAGTTGAATGTGAATGGGTAACTTAAAATCATTCTGTATAGCAGGACATTCAAACTAAAGATAGATATTGGTGCTAATCGCCCTACATCATGATTGTTTTTCAGATATTTTATTAACAAGGGATGGGTTGGGTGTGAGTGGGTGTGTGTAGATGATCTGCTCATCTGAATACATAAGCAAGTCCAGGGAAAAAGCAATGACCAGCCAAATCCCAAGTACTCAAGTTACTCTTTTTCTCAAGCCTTTTCTTGAGAAAAGCTTGTACTTTACCTTTCAGTAGAGATAGGCATCAATTGTTAAGGCACTGGATAATCTGTTCTCTGTGGCTAGGTATATATCTTATACTCAGTGCTAAATATGTAGTAAAGTGTCAATATATATGAAGAAATGGATGGACAAACGGATCAGTGATTAACTGGTTGGTTGAATAAAAGGTGCAGTTCTCCCACTGCATTCCTCTTGTCTGCTGAAGAGACCGAGAAAGACCATGCAAGGCTGAGCTTAAAACATATTTTTAGTGTCAATGAGAATGTTTTTAAGACATTCTAACAATGTCTCTAAGTTTCCTCACCATTAAATTGAAGCTCATGCTTTCTCAGTGTTATGGTGCATGGATTACTTGGGACAATGTGTGTGTGAATTTTTTTTTCATATTATACTTATTCAATGGGTAATTATGAAAATAAAATAGAGTGTTATGATGCACTAAAATTAATCTTTACATGAGTCTGGCACAATGTGAAAGATGAATGAATGAGTGAATTAATAAATGTGTGGGGAAAGCATCTTGATAAATTATGGCCCAGCTTTTGCTACTGGTCAATGATGACTACACACTTACACCAAGTGTCATCACACAAGCTGTAGACTAAATTTGTCTCCCCAACCCTGTCTTTTTTTGTTATGGCTCCAGACAAAATTGATAGAAATTTGTTTTCTCTCTGGCTAAGTTTCTGCATTATCACCTCGATTTTGCCTCTTTATTCACAAAGCCTGAAATATATAATATCTGCTCTGTACAGGAAATGTTTTCTGACTCTCACTGTACTATAGGCTCCAAGACTGCTGAGTCAAGTATGATATTGTCTACTCAGCACCTCACTCTCTGCATGACTTATTATGGTAACCACTCCTTCAATGACTGTTTAATGAATGCATAAATAAACAAAGGTATAAATATATTCTTCACTCTACTCTTAATGCATGTGCACTAATCTTCAATACAAAAAGTATTTTTTATCAGAGTTCATAAAAAGAGACATTTTACTGAGTTAGAAAATAAAAATTATAACTACATTGTTTATTAAATGCAAATTATTTAAAAATGTTTAGAAACAGTGTGTATAGTGATGAATTATTTTCTAGTTATCTCCAGAGGTAGATTGTACTTCCCCAGTTTATGGTTGAGATTCTAGCTGTGTGTACTTTCATGTGTGGATATTGCAGTAAAGATGATATTCACAGGCCGAAAAGCTTTCTTGTCCAGGATGGAGTTTACCTGGGAGTTTGTCTTTTGGCTGGTCCTTCTTTTTTCTCTTAAAGAATTTCGGGTAGGGAGAACTGCATATCCAATTATGCTAATAAAACCACAGAGGAGTCTTTCAGCTTCACTCTGTGTACCGTTCAGTGTGGAAAGATTTTCACTTAATACAATTCTTTGGTCTATAAAAGCCATGTGACTTAAAAAGTGCTTTCAAGATTCTCAGTATAAGTAGAACAGAGTCCATTTAAGTGCATGTGCCCTTTATTGCTATTTATAAACTCTGTCAGCCTCCATTTTTATGTTTCTTTGTCCTTTTTGTGTGTGTGGTTGAAAATTTCCTTGTGCTATTTTGTCTGATTTCCTGTAGTCCTTTAATATAAATTACTTCAAATCTTTTTTTTTTGAAATAGGTAGTATAACCAGAATTTCTAAATATTATATAAACTATGTTTATAATCTTCTGAGACATTTCTGACTTAAGTAATGATTTTCTTTCCTGAAACAATCAATATATGCTAATTTGCCAGACTCCCTCCACAACATTCATGGGATTCGGAGTAAGAATAATAATGGAAGGCCACAAACCCATATTTCTAAATAGCTAAAAGTTATAAATAAGCTAATATACTGTTAAATAAAATACATTATATCTCCCTACACTGACAAATAATGTGCCATTATTCTGGCTTGGAAGGCAGGTATGAACTTTCAGAGAGGGTGGTAACAAACCCTTGCCACCTTTTCTTCTCCTTTTCTTGTTCCATGCCACTCTTGCTGGAACCACCAAGACACAAAATCTCCCAACTCCACCACATTGCCCTTTGGCCATCCTGCAGGACTTTGAGTGTGCTATAATCTGTCTTAAATTGACCCAGAAATGTTTGGGCAAACAAGTCTCAAGCCCTAGGGGATGAGAATATGGACTAAGATGTGGGTACAGGCTCTAGTGGGCATGCTCTTTTGATTCTGGGGTTTCACCCAGTTCCTGGCATAACCAGAAGAAGGACAGGATGGGCTCCCTAAATACACAGGATTTTGGCACAGTCTTCTTTTGTTAGTGTATCAGAGAAGCATTTTGTCATGTAATGGAAAGAACATTGACATTGAAGTCAACTGTAGCCCCTAATTTCAGCTCAGAGTTTTATTAGGACTGTGATCCTGGCGAAGTTGCCCAAACTGTCCTACCTTTGGTTTCCTTATCTGCCTACTTTATTATAATTTCAGTGAGACAGAAAAAAAAGATAATGGATGCAAAGCATTGGCACAGTATTTGGTGTCCAGTAGATGTTTTTAAAAAGTCGGTTGTTTTTTCTGTTACACAAATTAGTAAATATTTAGTTAGCTATTGACTTTATTTTTTTGTTTATTTCATTGTATTGCTTATAAATCTTTACTCATACCCCTCTGTAATTCACAGGAGATGGCTTTAGTCTTAATAAACCAAATGGCTGTTTCAGTTTCTGTAATGATGTGAACTGAGGTTCTCCTCTGGAACCTCAGTTTTCATGACTGTATATATAAGTCCTGGCATTTGACTGGTTTCGTCTGCTTGCTTCTCACTTTTTGGTTAATTGATACCTAGTTTGGATTGATATCTGGATGTATTGAGACATATTTGATCTTAAAATAAGAGCCCAATAATAAATCAATACCCCATGAGTCTTTTGGATTTGATCTAGGTGAAAAATCTCTTTTATCATCAGGATTCTTTGATGTAGGTGACCCTCTGGTCTTTTGATGTGCCAAATGCCCAGAATGGGACAGGCTCAACAAACTAGCAAGTCCAATTTGGGCCTTGTGGAGGTGAAGAAGTAAATGACTTTTAGGTAACTGGGAACTACACTGATATGTGAATCAAGACTCTTGTTTCTTTCTTCCGTTATATTCTCAAGTTACTCTATCAGCATGTATCAGTCAATAAACCATTGGTTTTACATTTATTTCTTGTAAAGCAGTTGTTTAATTTTTCTGTACCTTACAACTCATTTTTATACATTTTGTTATGACTAATACCCCCCTTTTAGATTTTGCCAGTACTTTTCACATTTATTCACAATAATGACAAAAAATAATAAATATACATTATGGACTAGGGTGTATAGGGCATGGAGATATAACTGTGAAAAATATAGAGCTATGATCTAGTGGGAGATGCTGATGTTTATATTTGGAAAACTACACAGGAAAGACTTCTGTTTCACACTTTGGAGTACAGAAAACACTCTGAAGAAAATAATACTTAAAGAATAATAGAAGGTGCATGGAAAAAGAAAAATAAAGGGAGGAGGAATGAGGAAGTAGTAAACAAAAGGGGTTGGGAAATAGAAGAATACAAAATGTTATAGGCAGAAGGAATATGTTTTGTAAATCCTTGATGTGATGGGCACTGTATAAGCTATCTATGGTTGAGTAACAAATTATCTTACCACTTACAGGCTGGAAACAACAACAACAAAGACACGGTTTTTGTACATCAAGAATCCAGGCATGTACTAGCTGGGTCCTCTGGATTCAGGGTCTCACAATGCTACAGTCAAGTTGTTGCATAGGGCTGCAGTCATCTCTAAGCTGGACAGGATTAGAATTCACATTTGAGGTCATTAATTTGGTTTTGAGCAAGTTTTAGTCTCTGATCATTTGTTGGGCTGAGTACCTCAGTTCCTCTCTGTTTTATCCGGCTGTTGATGAGAAAAATTACTTCCTTGGTACATGTGCCTTTCCATACAGCATCTTAGAGTTTGGTAGCTGGATTCCATTAGGGCAAGAAATGAGAGACTAAGGCAAGATGGAAGTTAGAAGCTACAGTTTTCTTGTAACTTTATTTTTGGAAGTGATGTCACACCTTTGCCAGATTCTCTTTGTTAGAAATGAGTCACTAAATCAACCCCATACTCAAAAGATGGGAATGATACAATATCATGAATACCATGAGGCAAAGATTTTTAGTGGCTCTTTTAAAGGCTGCCTTCTATAGGCATTAGAGTATACTTAAGTATACTGAAAATACTGCTCTATATTTGGAACATAATAGTGGTAAAGTAAAGGGAAATTAGCCTGGATAGCTAAGCATTAGCCAGATTGCAGAGAGATTTAGAAGTCATGTTAAGGATTTGGTATTTCATTGCAAGAACAAGCGTTTAATGTGGTTCTTTTAATTATCATATCTGCATTTTAGATCGTTATTTTGTTTCTAGTATGGAGACTGGGATGTGCGGTGTTGCATTTGAGGCTGCTATGATAATCTGGCTGATAAAAGTGGCTGTTTAGAGCATTAGAGTAAGAAGCAAAAGAAGTGGTTGAACTCGAGATTATCAGGTTACAAATTCAAAAGATACAGCATAGATTATGTATTAGATGGCTAGGGAAAGGTGAATTAAGGTTGAAACGATTTCTTGAGGAAATTACTGAAATGTAGTTTCATTCACTAATTGTATTTGGATGGTAGGTAAAGTCATTACTGTTGTGAGATCTGTATGAAATTGAAGAACTGTGAGACATCAAACTGAAGATGGCCAGTAAACAATTGAAAACATGATTTGGAGCTCAGAACTGAAAACTGGGTTACAATTAGGGATATAATTTTTTTTTTTTTTTTTTTTGAGACGGAGTTTCACTCTTGTTACCCAGGCTGGAGTGCAATGGCGCGATCTCGGCTCACCGCAACCTCCGCCTCCCGGGTTCAGGCAATTCTCCTGCCTCAGCCTCCTAAGTAGCTGGGATTACAGGCACACACCACCATGCCCAGCTAATTTTTTGTATTTTTGGTAGAGACGGGGTTTCACCATGTTGACCAGGATGATCTCCATCTCTTGACCTCGTGATCCACCCGCCTCGGCCTCCCAAAGTGCTGGGATTGCAGGCGTGAGCCACCGCGCCCGGCCAGGGATATAAATGTTACGTGAACCTTAGGTGGTACTTAGTTAATGCCATTAGAGTGAATGAAATTCTAGAGCGGGATCAGCACCAGGCAGAGGTGTTCCCGTGTGGAGTGTTTTGAAAATAGTAAGTAAAATGGATTAATGTGAGAAGTTCCAAAAAGGAGGCGGAAAAGGAGTGAGGTTATGCAAAGCTTTGAAATCAGCCATTAGGTGTTTGGACCTTTTTCCTTAATGAAAACTGGACACATTGTTTTGTTTGTTGGTATGTATTTTAGAAATGGAATGACATAAATGCTTGTTTTATAGATAAGCAGTTTGTGTGTGATTAGCGTGTGTTCGTAAGGTGTTATAAGAGTCTCTGTTCATGCTCATGTAGGCCAAGTAAAGACCAGATCAACCATATGTCCTCTTTTGATATTGCAAATGTCTGAATAAGCTCATTGGAATGCTGGTTCTCTAATTATTGACTGTTTCATCAAAAGAGTTGTTATCTTCAGTATAGAAGCTGTCACAATATTTTTAAGATATTGAATAAAATACATTTGCTATCTGTTTATTTTTCTGAAAAAAAAATAGAACACAGAATTTCTATATACCCTTTATTCAGCTCTTCCAAATGATAACATTTTATATAAATCTGATTATCAAAACTAGGGAATTAACATTTATGCAGTTTTATTTCAAAATTTGTCAAGTACCCATGCAATATTTTTTTGGATCAGGATTCATTTCAGAATCCTCGTTTTATTTGCAGACACAATTACTAAATGGTATCATAATAATAATTACATTTTTTCTTTGAGTTCATGAAGAGAAAATTTCCATTTTAATGTGTATACTGATATTGTAACATAATCAAACAGAGAATATTTGTTTTGGATGCAATTTTGCTTCTCTTTAAGTAAATAAATTCCGGTAGTGTATAATTCACTTAGCCTAACTAGAAGCCTTAGAAATATAACCAATGCTCGGGGCTAGTCCAAAGAAAACAGAGAAAAGGCAAGGATAATCCAATAAGACTAACCACAAAATGTGCTCAGGGTTTTAGATTTAGTCCTATGAGAATGGGTAATACCTTGAATAAATGAAACAATACTTCTGGGAAAGCAAAGGTTTTGGCAAGGAAATTGAGAGTGTTTCTGTTCAAGTTTTTCCTCCTCAAAATTGGCGAATTATCTTTTAAATTTTATTTATTTGTTATTTATTGTTTTATAACATTTTATTTTGAAATAATTTTATATAAAAAGGTCACAAAAATGTAACAAGAAATTCCTACTTCTAGTGTTGAGTGCTATTGCTGCCATAGGGGGACAGGCTGCTCTGCCTTGCTGACTGCTCTAGGGGGTTCAGGCATAACTCTTAAGGTACCTCCAATGAAACGGTGACCAGGTGGACACAAGTTACTACCACACATAACAAGAGACCCTTGCCTCCAACATCGTGAGAGAATATGAAAAAGAAGACCTTTGAGGGACAAAATCTACCAAAGCACAAACAACTGAAGCCAACAGGCTGTCCCTTGAAAATGGTATACAACAAGCAAAACAGAAAAAGAAAAAAGAAAAACAAAAGAGTACCTAAATGAAGATGTGAATGGATTTATGGACTACCTAAGGCAGAACTCACAGATGGTTCATGATGGGGAGATGATAGCAACAATTAGGCAGTAAGGGAATAAATTGCAGTTGCTTTAAAGACAGTCTTACGGAAAGGAAAACAATTAATGACAAGTAGCAAAGAGAAATACAATGGTATGTTCCTGTTGCAGAAAACCTGGTCTTACAACTGCAGGTTGCCCAACCACCCAGAAAATCAAGATATGGGAATGGAATGTGTTATGGGTGTGGGTCTGGATCCACAGAGCACAAAAGAACCAAGGGCATGGCTAAAGTAGCCCCAGCTCTTGGTGAAGTTCCTTTTGCAGATGTTTGTTTGTGAGGAAATTAGACAACTGTCCAGATCTTGTCCTCATCATCCCAAAGGATCTGCACTGATGGTGGTGGTTGCAAACTTTGTTGCTCTCTGGAATATTTTAAGAAGGATTGCCCTGAAAGTCAGCATGCCAATCTTTGGAATGGTCACAGTTGATAGCTGGTCAAAGGGAATGAGTGCAGACTATGAAGAAATTAGATGATTTAAATCACAGAAATCCAAAACAAAGATACCTAAAATTGTTGTTTTTTTGATAGTGAGTATTACTGTTGCTACTCACAACCTCGTTATTACTTTCCAAACAGGACACACTTCACAAGTTTGAGCTGCGCTCCCTTGGAGCCAAGACTTTATTGTAGGTATCAGTATGATTGAGGTGCGATCAAATATCAAGAAGTACTTCTATCACTGTTTGGAGGAAATCACTGAAGGAAATAATAATATTAAATCCAATATTCTAAAGGAATATATGTTTAACTGATACAACTTAGATATAACTAAAAGGAGATATAACTTATTGTAACAGTCTTTTTAAAAATGCAAAATTACACATAAATGTGAATCACCCCTAAACTAAGATACTGCTTTGTATTTGAAAATGAATTTTTCTTTATATTATTTTCTTGCTTTAAAGTATCAATTTATTATTATTATGGAAATTTGTTTATAAGTTGCACAGAATATTTAAAATATATTGAATGAAAATTTATCTGATTATTCTTCTGAAAAAAAAAAAAAAAAAAAAAAAAAGAACAAAGAATTCCCAATTCTCAGATACTCTTTACCCAGCTTTTCCAAATGGTAACATTTTATATAAACACAATTATTGAATCTAGGAAATTAACATTTATTCAATTCTATTTCAAATTTTGTTAATTGATCCTTCCTTCTTTCCTTTCTTCCTTCATTCCTTCCTTCTTTATTTTTTTCCCTTTTTCCCTCCCTCCCTCCCTTCCTTTCTTTCTTTCTTCTACCAGGATCCAATTCTGAATTCCATTTTCATTTGCTTTACATGTACTTTTAGGCACTTTTAATCTGGAAAAGATATTCTATCTTCCTCTGTCTTTCATGATCTTTACACTTTTGATTGGCTAAGAATTTGGTAAATTATTTTCAATTTGATGTTTTTTATAATTAAATTCATGTTATAGATTTTTGGCAAAAAAGTACCAAGAATGATGTGTTCCCTTAAATATTGGAATTTTTGAATAATCCTGTTTATTAATTATTAGTCTCTTTACCATCAGACATTTAACAAATGGAGAAATCGTCTTTGGAGTTACATAGGGATCAAAACATATGCTTTGTTATCTATAAAGCTGAATTAGGTAATAGACCATAGACTTGATTCCTTTCTCTTCTGAATTGAGTTAGTCATTCAGGCAAAGGCAAAGCAGATAAGTAAACCCAGTTGCCTTCTTAGGCAGAGGTAGGGACTCTCCGGGTGTTTTATTCTAAAACGGAGAAGAGCAAACTCAAATACATTACACTCACTCAGTAAAATCTATGGACCAATAGCAAGTTACTCCATGGTTTTCTTAGCCTTGTTTTTGCTGCTGTAACAGAATACCACAGAGTATAAATCACCCAATTTCTAGGGAACAAAAATGTATTAACTCGTGGTTCTGGACCTGGGAAGTCCAAGGTCAAGGAACTATCCTCTGGTGAGGGCCTACTTTATGTGTCATGCCATAGGAGAATGGTAAAAAGGAGAGTGAGAGAGGCAAAGGGGGCCAAACTCACCTTTGTATAAGGAACTGGCTACGGTGATAATACATCCACTCCAACAATGGCATCAGTTTACTCCGCCGTCATGGTCTTGTCACCTCTCATCTGGTGCCATCTCCCAACACAGTTGCATTGGGGATTAAGTTTCCAAAACATGATTTTTTGGGGACATATTCAAACCATAGCCTTCTGCCCTGGCCCCTAAAATTTTTGTCTTTCTTGTGTGCAAACTACATTAATTGCATTCCAATAAATTCAAAATCCTATTTCATTCCAGCACCATCTCAAAAGTCCAAAGTCCAGAGTATCATCTAAATCAGATATAGGTGAGATTCAAGGCACAATTCACCTGCACCAGGTCTACTTGAGCATTGGCTGTGGCAGCTGAGAAGCACTGCACTGGAATTTGGAGAACAGAGACTTGAGGTGGCCTGAGTTCCCAGTGGTGCCCTAGTGATATGGCTCTGATGAATGGAGGAACACCAAGTTCCTTGTCTCGCATCAAATCGGGAAAAATGACAATGGAGTGGTTTTAAGGAGCAGAGAGTTTAATAGGCAAGAAAGAAGGGAGAAGAAAGAAGGAAGAAGCTCCTCTGTATGGAGTTGTTGGGGCGGGGGTGGGCACAAAGCTGAGAGAAGAGATCCCAAGTGGGGCAGAAGCTAGCCAGGTGTATGGAGGTGGTGTCTGATTTGTGTTTGGCTCAGGAGATTGGTTTGACAGTCATGTCATTCACGTAGCCTGCAAAAACAAAACAAAACAAAAAAAAAACTAGCCCACTCACCCTTTAATATGCAAATACAGGGTTCCATGATGTTCTACATGTGGGGATTTGTGGGGGTAGCCATGTTGCCAGGCACAGGTGAGGGGAAGGGCAAGAGGACAACTGTGGGAATGGCCATGTTGAGTGGACCCAGTTTCTGATGGCCTGCATGTGAATATCAAAGGTTGCTGCCCCAACTAAGCCAGAACTTTCCTGCTAATCGAGAAATGTTTCTGGAACTACTTAAAGAAAAAAAAGGAAAACTTCCTAAGGACTCCTTTTTCTCTCTATCTGCCTACAATAATTTCTTAATAATAACTCCTACCACACTGGTTGTTTTTTGATACATCCCCTTCTCAAAATGATACATTTTGATACATTTTCTTTCTTGCCCATTAAACTCTCTGCTCCTTAAAACCATTTCATTGTTTTTTCCAAGTCCATTCCTTGCCATTCTGGGCCTTTGATGGAAGGGACAGCACTGGTAATCTACAAAGTGCCTTTGGGGTCATTCTCCCATTGTCCTGATGAATAGCCTCTGGCTTTGTTCTATCTATATTAATTGTCTTATCAAACAGTCTTTGGCCATACCCTTTGTTCTTTCTGAAAATGTCCTTTCATTTTCTACCACAGGGCCAGTCGGATAATCTCTCAAATCTCTAAATTGTATTTCCCTTTTAATTATAAATTTCATCTTTAAATCATCTTTTTCTTCTCACATTTTACTATATGCAGTTAAAAGACGTACAGAACCCCCAGAAGGCCTTGCTGCTTAGCCATTTCTTCCATCAGATATCCTAGTTTATAACTCTTAAATTCTGCCTTCCACAAAGCCATCAGACATGGACAGAATTCAGCCAAGTTCTTCACCACTTTCAACAAGGATGTCCTTCACTCAAGTTTCCAATACCTTGTTCCTCATCTGTGTCTCAGACCTTATCAGAATTGCCTTTATTGTCCATATTTTAATAAATATTTTGATTACAACCACTTAAGTAATCTCTAAAAAGTTTCAGACTTTCCCTATAGCTCTTCTCCTCTAAGCCCTCACCAGAATCACTCATAAACCTTAATTTATGGTCATCTTGGTCTTTCCTATGCCCATTTTTCTATCCTCTGCCCATTACGCAGTTCCAAAACGGCTTCCACATTTTCAGGTATTTATTATAGGACGGCCCTACTTTTCAGTACTAGTTTTCTGCCTTTCTTTATTTTGTGCTGCTATAACAGAGTACCTGAGACTGGGAATTTTATAAAGAACAAAAATTTATTGGCTCACAATTCTGGAGGCTGGGAAGTCCAAGATAGAGGTACAAACATCTGGCAAGAGCCTTCTTCCTTTGTTATCCATGGTTGGAAGGGCAGACAGGATGAGAGAGAGAAAGGCAGAAGAGGGACAAACTCATCTTTTCCTAAGAAACCTACTCCTAAAATAATGGCATAAATTCATTTATTCTGCTCTCATGCCTAATCATCTCTCATTAGGGCCCATCTCCCAAAGCTGTTGCATTGATGATTGAATTTTCAACACATGCTTTGTGGGAGACACACTCAAATTATAGCAGTGGTCATCAGGAATGTTTATCAAATATGTTTTATTTTGCTTCTGACATGTGATGGACTTGCATTTTTTCTGCCTACATGGCCCCATTGTTTGCTGTGGTCAATAATGTGTTAGAAAAGGTGTTTTGTGTTATTCCTTGAAGGAACATTTCTTACTCTCTGCCACAGAGATGGTAGTTACTAAATCAAACAGGGTTCCTAAGAGCAGGAAACATGAAAAGAGCTACCAGCTGATCTGCAACAGTCATATAAGATGGATAAGGAACTAATCCTTGATATTTTATACCCCTGAGGTTTAGTGGGTGGATTGTTACTATATCATGGCCTCAGTTCTGGAAGATAAATCAATTTTCAGCCTATGGAGTAGTTTTCTCCCTAACAAAGGGAAGAAAAGTACTGATGGAAGTTCCAATTTTATGGGATACTAAGGACTTTTCAAGAAGGAAGTTTTCCCATGAAAAAATAGTAATACATAATAATAATTATATTATAACATCACTGGTGGCTAACATCTATAGAGTGCCTATTATGTACCAGTAATTGAGAGACATATGCATTATGTCTTTTAATTACCAGAATGTTACGTTATGAGGTAGTTATTATCCATTTTGTGAATGAATAACTGAGGCTTAATTGGGTCAGTTCTTTTACCCATGGACTCAGATAATAAGAGGTCAAACCTGAATTTAAATCCAGTTCTATTTGGCTATACTAGCTAAGCTTTTATCTAGTATGCTATACATTTGAAAATACATGTATGTTTGGAGTGAAACATCTTTGGTATTAATATCTGAGCTATTTTTATTCAAAATATCTTTAAAAATTTTAACTGAGATGGTTTGGCTGTGTCCCTACCCAAATTTCATCTTGAATTGTAGTTCCCATAATCTCATGTGTTGTGGGAGAGACCCAGTGTGAGGTAATTGAATCCTGGAGGTGATTTCCCTCATGCTGTTCTGGTGATTATGAGTTCTCATGAAATCTGATCATATTATAAGGGGCTTCCTCCATTTTGCTCAGAACTTCTCCTTCCTGCCACCATGTGAAGAGGGGCATGCTTGCTTCCCTCTCCACCATGATTGTAAGTTTCCTGCGGCCTCCCAGCCATGCTGAACTGTAGGTAAATTAAGTCTCTTTCCTTTGTAGATAACCCAGTCTTGGGGTATGTCTTCCTTAGCAGCGTGAGAATGGACTAATACAATGACCCACAAATATTATCTGGCAAAATAAATTGTAATTTTTTTTTCAAAAACAGGATTTTTTGAAATAGTGTAATATGGTATGTTCAGAAATCAGATTTTCTCCCTTTTTCTGGGTTTGGTTGCTACTTGTTGTGGCTTGTAGTTTGTTTTGTAAGCTTAAGCTTATTTTTTAAAGACTGTATATTTTTTCATGCATGTCCATTGAAATGACTGTTCCATTAGCTTAGCAGTGACTTGCAGAGATTTCCTTAAATGTCTGTGTTCCTACCGCTCCCCACACCCCTCCCAAATAAATGTTGCATTCTTCTAAAAATAATAAAATCAAACAGAAATAAGAAAAAGTGTCTTAAAGAGTTAACAATGATTTCCCATGATCCTTGTTTTTTAAAGCATTAAGTAATGTACTTTTTTTGTTGGGCTGCTGTAACAAACTGCCACAAACTGGGTGGCTTTTTTAAAAAAAGAGGAATTTGCTCTTTTACATTTCTGGAGCCTGCAAGTCTAAAATCAAGCTGTCTGCAGCATGATGTTCCCTCAGGGTCCTAGGGAATAATCTTTCTTTGATACTTGCTAGCTTCTGCTGGTTTCTGGCAATCCTTGGCATTTCTTGGTTTATACCTGCGTCTCTCTGATCTCTGCCTCCATTACATGACTTGCTTTTCTCTGCGTGCTTTGGTGTGCCTTCTGTTTTTCTTGTAAACATACCAATCATTGGATTTAAAGCCCACTGAAAACAATATTAACAGCTTTACTATTTCCGTTTCTACGTTTGAGATACTTTTGCCAGGCATCTGTTAGAGGCTACTTCAGGAAAAACTAGTCCATGGGAAAAAAAATGTGTACTACTTATCACGACTTGAATACTTTCCTCTAAATCTTTGATCCACCTAGAACTTCAGAATGTGACTATAATTGGAAATAAAATTCTTTACAGATGAAAGAAATATTATGAAATTTTCTTCTCTCAGAAATAGTCCGTATTTGTAGATTTTAGATGTTTGAGTGAAGTAGATTGCTTTGTGCTATTTTATTTTATTTTTGTTTTATTTTTGAGACGGAGTCTTGCTCTGTCACTGCAACCTCCACCTCCTGGGTTCAAGTGATTCTCTTGCCTTATCCTCCTGAGTAGCTGGGATTATAGGCACCTGCCACCATGCCTGGCTAATTTTTGTATCTTTAGTAGAGACAGGGTTTCACCATGTTGTCCAGGCTGGTCTAGAACTCCTGACCTCAGGTGATCTACCTGCCTCAGTCTCCGAAAGTACTGGGATTACAGGCATGAGCCACAGTTCGTGGCCTATTTTATTTTATATTTTGAGATGGAGTCTTGCTCTGTCACCCAGGCTAGAGTGCAGTGGTGTGATCTTGGCTGACTGCAACCTCCACCTCCTGGGCTCAAGCAATTCCCCTGCCCCAGCTTCCTGAGTAGCTGGGATTACAGGTGCCTACTGCCACGCTCAGTTTGTGTAGTCTCAAACTCCTGACTTCAAGTCATCTGCCTGCTTTGGCCTCCCAAAGTTCTGGGATTATGAGCGTGAGCCACCATGCCTGGACTGCTTTGTGGTATTTTAGAGTGACTCAGGAGGACTTGGAAGTCATTGCCATTAATGTTAATATTCTTTAAAATATGTTATAAAATTTGCTTTAAAACAACTAATATGCAAATGCTGTAACAGAGATGCAACTGCAGTGTTAGATGATTGAGAAGATAATGTTTCTGCTTAAAAGATCTAATATTTAAAGGTCTCGAAAGTAGAGAAATTGGTTCCTGAACTTGGATGAAAAATTTACATCCTTATTTTTATTAACTTCTGACTGAAACTTAGTATTTCTTTAATATTGTTTGGTTGTCAATGGAAGTGACAAATCTATAATCTATAAATGTTGGTGACAAATTACAGAAGTATTAGCAATATTTGTATTTGTCAATAGTATAACAGATATTTCCATTCCCATTACGGTAGTTTTAGGTATCTCACCATAACATTTATATTTATCACCATTTCCAATTTACAGCCATTAATAGATAGATAACTTTGTCTTGTTAGTTAATGTGTTCATAAAGAAACTTTTATTTTTTTCTATTTCACAAATTTTTTTTTTTGCTATTCGACTAATTTTAATACTTTTGGCCTTCTTTGTTACATATATATTGTTTACAGAATTTTCAGAATGGTGTTAAACAGATACTGATAATAAAATTTTAAAAGACTGTAAGCCACAAATAATTAACTGACTTTTAGAAGCTTTTAGTAATATCCTTATTTATGTTTGTGGTTTTAACTTATTTCCACATGCATGTAATGAGCACTTACTGTATGTGGTTCACTATGCAAGGTACAAGAAACAAAAATGGAGGAAGCATAGTCCTTATTCTAATTGGGAAAAAGGCAAGAATATAAGGCAAAGCTAATGAAGAAGAACGAATGTTTAACAGAAGTAGGATGCAGCATTTTAAAGAAAATAGACATGTGTTAACAAATGGATTCACCTATGAGATTAATGAATAGGTAAGTGGGTTTCGGCCACAGTTTGATTTCTGTTTGGCAGCACCTTGTAGATACTGTTGGAAAGGTAGTTTAACAATATCTTGGAGGCTTTCAGTAAAATGACAAGAAATTCATCCCTAATTTGGTAGATATTGAAGAGCTGGTAAGTGTGCAAGCAGTTTATTGTCAGAGCTATAATTTAGGAAGATTAATATGGTTGCAGGATGTTGCCTTGGAGAGAAAGAAAGCAGTAGACCAGTGAGAAGGCTATTACAATGACAAAGTAGAAGTGTTCCAAAGACCTGTATTAGGGTAATATGGGTAAGAATGAAAAAAATGAGAAGGGCACTGAGAATATAGAATCTATGTGATTTAGAGAACCAATTTAGATAAGGTAGGTACAGAATGAATTAAATCTGTGAGACTGTTGTTATTAACATGCGTTTTAAAAGAAATGTGACAAATTCTATTTTGGGTATGCTGGGTTTATGGTATTAGTGGCTTTTAGGCAAGATATCTGGATGGAAAAGTCAAGAGGTTGGAAATACAGGACTAAGATATCCAAAAGTAGCTAATATCAAGAGAGAGTCAACAGCCCAGAGGAGCATACTTTGAATTAATAAATAGCCCACATTCAAGTAATCAGGCTTTCAACTTAATTGAATGCTTAGTTTCTTTCAATTGGCTGTGATTTCTAGTTATGTCTTTGCAATCTCTTCACAGCTTGTATCTGATTTAATAAAGACCGGCTTTGCATTATTTGCAGTTTGACTAGGGTAGGATGTATGCTTAGCAGAAAACCTGTTCTTGGGCAATTTTCCAGTCCAATTTGCAAACCCAGGAAGTTTTGATCAGCTTTCTAAACTTGAGGTGCTTATACTAGCAAACAGGAATAGATGTACTGCCCGTTAATCTTCAGACTCAACTCAGCTGTTCTTTCTTCCTTAGAGCAAAATGATTTAGGGTAGTAATATGAAAGGAAATGAACTAACATGATATAAAAAATGGTGCGTAACTTGGAACCTTAACTAAGTTCGGAGTTGCTGCTGATTACTTTCCGATCTCATTCTTTATTTGCAAATGCCACTGCCTCATGGCCACCGAGTTCTTATTATATTATTGCATCATTAATCATAATAGGAATCCAAATACAGCTCTAGGATAAACACAGCCATGCTCTATCTTTCACTTGTGTCTTGCAAAGTCTCTCCTTTTCTTCATTATCATATTGGAGCTTGAATTTAAATAGCCATTTGTTTCTGAAATATTTTCAAAGTGTTTTATGACCACTGATGTGCAAGTGTCTGGGGAGAAAAGCAACAAATATTTGGAACTGTATTGGAAGGTGAGTTTAGAGATATAAATATACAACCTCACCTCCCTTAGAATGGAAAATGATTCATTAGGTTAATCAAAATCATGTTTGTGTTGAACAAGAATGTAAAAGTGCAATACCTCAATGAAAAATGAAATTTAACACTAAGCAAAGTTTTCTGGTCACTTATACACTTAAAGTATAAGTAAATTAATGCTTTATAATTTGAGCCTAATGAAAAACAAGATACCATGGACAATATTTAGTCATCAAATATTTATTGAGAGTGTGCTATATAACAGGTATATTAGGCATCTGTGATATATTAGGTAAAAATAGTCAAAAATCATTTTTATCAGGGGAAGACAGGCATTAAATTGTAGATAAAATAAACATACTATATTTCATAAGGTAATAGCTAGGGAGAAAAATTAGAACAGTATAAAGGGGATTGGTCAGGCAGTGATGGTGGAAGAGTTGTAATTTTAAGTGAGTGGATAAGAGTAGATCTCACTAACAAGACTTGATAGAATGTAAGAAGAGCAGGAAATTTGCTGTGTATATATAAGAGTTGGAGGAAGCAGCTTAAAAAGGGACTAGTCAATGAAAAAGTGCTAGTTTAAAAGCTATAATTCATTATGAATTATACCTTCCAGGAATAGTTTCTGCCTGTGCACAGGAAATTATCTTCATGTAGCTAAACAATTTCACCAAAGAAATCCCTATATCTAAGCTCTTTCATACTAGAGCAGTTGGTAAGCTATGCCCATTAGCTAATTCTGGCCTACCACCTATTCTTCTCAATAAAGTTTTATTGGCAAAGAGCCATCCTCTTTGATTTACATAGCGTCTCCAGCAGCTTTCTTGTTATGACAAAGTTGAATGCTGCAACAGAGAATACTTGGCCTAGAAAGCCTCAAATGTTCATTGTGTTACTATTTTTAGAAAAGTTTGGCAACTCCAACGTAGTATTCAAAAATGATAATAACT
Source organism: Saimiri boliviensis (assembly GCF_048565385.1). Taxonomy (NCBI): domain Eukaryota; kingdom Metazoa; phylum Chordata; class Mammalia; order Primates; family Cebidae; genus Saimiri; species Saimiri boliviensis. The sequence continues at coordinate 107,850,174 of NC_133454.1, read as the reverse complement.
CAGACCAGGCATGGTGGCTCACATTTATAATCCCAGCACTTTGGGAGGCTGAGGCAGGTGAATCACTTGAGGTCAGGAGTCAAGACCAGCCTGACCAATGTGGTGAAACCCCCGTTTCTGCTATTAAAAAAAAAAAAATTAGCCAAGTGTGCTGGCAGACACCTGTAATTCCAGCTACTCACGAGGCTGAGATGGGAGGAGGCAGAGGTTGCAGTGAGCTGAGATCACTTCACTGCACTGCAGCCTGGGCAACAGAGTGAAACTCCATCTCAAAAAATAAATAAATAAAATAAAATAAAATAAATCAGAATCCTCTAACTTCTTTGAAGACAAGTACTGTGTCTTAAATAGTTAATCATAGACTTTTAGACAATATTTGAATATTTTCTCCACCAATTTGTATATGACATTTACCAAGTTACTTAACTTCCTTAATCCTGGATTTTCTTCAGTACTGACTTCATAGAGTCAAGAGAATTAAATGAGATGGAGTATTTATTGTGCTAGCACAGAGATAATTTCAATCATCAAATCATATATATAGAGCAAAATACTTGAATCTATAATTAATATAATTGAATATAAAATTAAGATATTAATTTCCTATTACTACTATAACAAAATTATCACAAAGATAGTAATTTAAAACAGTATATATTTATTTCCTTACCATTCTGGAGTATAGAAATCCAAAAGGTGTGTCACTGGACTAAAATCAAGGTGTTGGCAGCGCTGCTTTGCTTTCTGGAGGCTCTGGAGGAGAACAGGCTTCCTTGCATTTTTTAGCTCCTAGAGTTTGCCTGCCTTTCTTGGCCTGTGGTCCCTTCCTCTGTCTTCAAAGACAGCAGTGTACCATCTTCATATTCTCTAATTCTGAGTCTTCTGCTTTCTTCTTCCTCTTGGAAGGACCCTTGTGGCTACATTAGGCCAACTGAAACAGTACAATATAATCTCACCATCTCAAGGTCACCTGATTAACAGCCTGAAGTCCATCTGCAGCCTTATTTGGTTTTTCCCATATAACCTAACACATTCACATGTTCTGGTGATTAAGACCTAATATATTCAGAAGGTCTTTCTTCTGCCTACAACACTAAGGCCCACAAACTATCTTGCTGCAGTCCATGACTATGTAGTTAGTTATGTGGAGAGTTAAGAGTTCCCTAATATTTATTGAATGAATGCCCTTTCAATTTTTATTTATTTATTTATTTATTTATTTTGCTGCTTTCAGTAGGAGACATTTGCTTAATTTCACAGAAGGCACTGACACAGCACTATGTTGATAGGACGAGAATCTTCCTTAAAAAATCTGATTATTTTAAGCCTCTCATCTGTCAGGACTTCATTATACCTGGAGAGACGACACAGTCAAAGAAGAAATACTGGTCACTGCTTTTAGATTTTTATTCTAAGCTTTGACTTATTCTGAATAGATTTTCTTTCTGAAATTCTAACTGGGGATTAGATAGGTCAAGTGTTAGCATGAAGGTGGAAAAAAATTGATCTGCATCAATTCTGAATACTACAAATGTTTACCATCAAAACAATGGGGATCTTCAAGATGGTGGCAGAGGCTGCAAACGGCCTCCCTTTTAAGCCCACTCCATTCTTATATATAAGTCCTACCCTAGCACATGGCTGCATATCCAGGTTCATATTGCACAATCTCCCATGTACCTAGATGTGGCTACATGACTAGGTTCTATTCAGTGGTATATGACCAAAAATGATATTAGCAACTTGTGGGTCATGGCCTTAAAAAAAGAGAGGTTAATTCCCTTTTTCTTTTTACATTGGCCTGTTTGCAAGACCCAGAATTCTTAAACTGTAATCAGCACACTGTATGTCAAGGAAGGCAAAGACCAAAAGATAGAAGGAACTAAGGAGATTCTTGATCTCTTAAGCCCTCTGTAGTAGCTCTGAAGGGCCAAGTAAGCTGTGAATAAACCTCTATTGTATAAGCCACTGCATTTTTTGGGTCTCTGGTTACAGAAGCCTAATGAGCACCTTTATGAACGCAAGGTTAATCAATCCCCTTGGTGACTATAACTAATCTCTAAAATATTATTCTAAGTTCATATCATCTCCAGACCTGTGTTTATGTCTGGTGAGTCAGTTAAAATAGAAGCCAAGAAATCAAGACTAAAAAACAGTGCTTGGAAGCATTGGATTCTTATGGTGATAAGTAGCTTTCTAGATGGAAAGAGGCCTTTACCGTTTTTATATCTAAACATCAGACAAACAAAAAGATGCAAAGGTTTTGTGAATATTTCATTATTTTAAAAGTTTTATAGTAAACTCTGTAATGTCTATGCAATTTTAAAAGCTACAAATATGTTGGCACTGTAAATGGGACAGAAAGAGGAATTATAGGAAACCTATCCAGCATTTCAGATAGATTTGCAGGTTGGAGCATATTTCTACCCATTGCTCGAAATACAAAGAAGATGTACTGAAATGACTTTAGTTGTTATGAGACTACTGAAATCCACAGGAAATAAATTAGAAGAGTTTATTCACAGTGTTTTTAAAGCGGTAGTATGTTGTATTGGTTAAGATTGCTGGACTGGATTAGAAGTCAAGGAGACCTGGAAGTCAGTACTAACTGCCACTGCTCACTCCATCAGTTTAGATGAGGGGCTTCATTTTTGTGCCAGTGTTTCCCAATCTGTCAAATGGGATTCACCTTTCTTTTTAAAATGGTGATATGTTTTGGCTGTGTCCCCACCCAAATCTCATCTTGAATTGTAGCTCCCATAATTCCCATAATTAAATCATGTGGACGGTTTTCCCCATACTATTCTCCTGGTAGTGAATAAGTCTCAGGAGATCTTACGGTTTTATAAGGGGTTTCCTCTTTAGTCTGGCTCTCATTCTGTCTTGCCTGTTGCCAGGAAATATGTGCTTTTTGCCTTCCACCATGATTGTAAGGCTTCCCCAATCATGTGGAACTGTGAGTTCTTTAAAACTCTTTCTTTTATAAATTACCCAGTCTCAGGTATGTCTTTATCAGCAGCATGAAAATGGACGAATACAAATGGTTAACTTTTTTTTTTTCTAAAATAGCGTTAATCTTTCTTTCTAATATTATTGTGAGACTATGGCATATATCGTGCATAGCAAATTGCCAGACACACCATAAAAGAAAAGTAAAAAATAGTGGTTAAAATTGATGATAATATCGGCAGATTTTTTTTTTTTTATTTCAGGTTCAAGTGTTACATGTGCGAGTTTGTTATAGTTTGTTACAGGGTAAGTTGCATGTTGCTAAGATTTGGCATAAATGATCTTGTCATTCAGGTAGTGCACATAGTACATAATAGGCAGTTTTATAGTTCATCCCCCTTTTCCACCCTCCCCTCTCTAGTAATCATGAGAAAATGAAGATGACAGCAAACAATCAGTGTGACTTAGAAGAAATATGGAGGCAAACAGAGAGCTTTCTGAACCCAGATCAGGAAAGAAGCAGAGGGTTGGCTGTGCCACAGCAAGTCTGTTTTGGGGAATTCTTACCATTTCTATTTTGAAGGGAAAATCAAGTTCTAAAGAGGAATTTACAAGAAACAGAATGAGAGAGGCTTTTCAGGCTAATTTGGAAGTTTGTGGGTTGAATCAGAGAAGAGCAGCATCTTGTTCTTAAGGTTTCAGGACCAGAGAATATATATATATAACAAGTGGAAAACATTTTTTTTAGAAAAATTGCCATAGATTTTACAACATATGTAGTGATAAAAACCCTATAATTGCTAGTCAAAAAGTGAAAATTACAATTATTTTAAATGGTGCAACATAAATCACTGTGGTGCTACATATTAAACCCATTCATGACTATCCACAGCCTTTAATCTAGCTGGTCTAGGAGCTGTAGCAGTCAGCCCATTACATTTTTTGTTTATTGCTGGCAGGAATAGCCTGTCACATCTAATACTTTAAATGACTGAGACCTGCTGGTCATTCTAACACTTCTAAAGCCTCCTGCCCCAGCCAAAATACTTCAGTGCTTCTTCACTCTAGGACAGACTTTTCCAAGCTTGGTAGCCCTAGCCAACTAATGTATGTTTGGATGCTACTGCCTTGCCCCTCTTGACTTGTGTGAAGAAATTCTTCCTTCTTCAGCCACTAACCCCAATCCTTGCCATACCCTCCTGCATGTTCTAATGTGTACTTCTCAGTGTGTATTTGGCCTTGACTGTACACTTGCTTAATCTGATCTGGGATCTCTAAGTAATCCGACCCTGTTAAGAAGTCAATACTGAATACAACTTGACAAGGGAGAAAACTTACGCAGCCTGCTTGCTTCTGCCCTGTGGTTTTGCCGGACTCCATATTCAGTGTAGTTAACACTTTAGGCCCCATCTTTGTCCATCTCTTCTCCTGCCTCATTTTGATCAAAGTAGGTACCATGATCTTTTCTTCTTTGTCTCCCTTCTTTATTGAGATATAAGGTTTTAATGCAAAAATCTTGGCAAATATGTTTGATTAAAGAAAGCTCAAATCCAGTTTTACACTCTGTATGAATTTTTCCTAAACACCTGGAATGAAGGTATCTGATTGAAGGTTATTTTAAAACCATTTATGTAGCATTAAAGCTATGGAGAGAAAAATCACTACTACCCGAGGCAGTAAGACACAAAGAAAATCCACATTGTTATGAATTCTTTGGGTCAGATAACTTTAGACTTACCTTAAAAACCAATTTAGCTAGCACATTAAATTGCAAGGCTGCTGGTTCCACCTTCCGTTTTCTTCTGAAAATTAAATAACTCTAACCTAGCCAACCCTAAGTTTAATTTTTCTTCAATGTATGGAACAGATTCACTCTGACACTGAATAGACCCAAGGGTAAAATTAAATGAACAGTAAAGGGGAGATAAAATTATGTGTTCTTCCGTGACACCTAGCAGCTCATGTTCTTGGGTAAGTCCTCTCGATTGCTTCTTCTACTCAATGAGCACACTGAAATTTTAAATACACATTTGTAATCAATTTTCTAGGTACAAAAAAGGGATATTTTCATTAGTAAAATTAACGTGAAAATATCTTGAAAAGATAAACATGAAAAGATTTAAAAAGTTCTCTGTAGATATGTGGTTTCTTTTATTTCTTTATTTTTTAATTTTTTAGACAGACTTTCACTCTTGTTGCCCAGGCTGGAATGCAATGGCATAATGGCATAATTTCAGCTCGCCGCAACCTCCACCTCCTGAGTTCAAGCAATTCTCCTGCCTCAGCCTCCTGAGTAGCTGGGATTACAGGCATACACCACCACGCCTGATTAATTTTATATTTTTAGTAGAGACGGAGTTTCTCCATGTTGGTCAAGCTGGTCCAGAACTCCCAACCTCAAGTGATCCTCCTGCTTTGGCCTCCTAAAGTGCTGGGATTACAAGTATGAGCCACAGCACCCAGTGAAATGTGTGTTTAAAGTATCTCAGCTTGCAATAAGGGACATGTCACTGAAACATAAATGGCATGAAACCCAACTGAAATAACAATGATAACAAAGGGAGCTAGATGATACTTCAATACTCAAAAGTACCATGGTCATTTTTAGTTACTGAAGTGGTTTCTGATATACGCGGAATCAGATTCCCTTCCTATTACAAAGAGATTACTTGCTCTATGAGTAACTGATTATATAACATATTAAATGGAGAGCTTACTGAGGAACACGCTTTCTACCACATATAGATTAAAAAAATGGAGAACAGTTTCTAGAGATGAAGAGAAGAAAATAAGGCACATGCTTAGACAAAAAAAAAAAAAAAAAAAAAGAATGAAAAAAATACCATGACTACATTCAAATTACAATTTTTAGTTTATTCTGGAAGCCCAGCTAAATACCCCACACAGAGTTTCAGGAGGCCCTAGGTATGCAGAGGAATAGAAAATAAAATATGTAAAATTATAAAAGTTTGCAAACTTTCCACTTTTAACCCCTCTATGGAGATAGAGTCCTCTCTTTTTCTCTCTGTTTGTTCATGTTCTAAAATTTACTCTCATTTTTCTATGTTAGTTCCTCAGTTTTGTGCTCCTGATTTTAGCTCATAGGTAGATAGAGGTGAATGTTAGAAAGAAGAGGCTTTTACTTTACATTGGAAGAAAGGTTTTAACCTCTTGTTAAAGAGACAAAATCATGAGAATGTTAAAAAGAGGAAAAGGGGAAAAAGGAAGAGGATCTGCACAGGGTGGATTTTGGGATACCATTTGGTTAAGAGTTGAGTCTAAAGAAATTTAAAGGAGCGCTATAGGATGCTTTCAGTGTATAAGAGCTCTTGAGAATAAAAAGATTGAAATGAAGCATTTTACAAAACAATTCCATTGCTTGTATTTTGACTTCTTTGGATCTGAGAGACTTTAGTAAAGATTTGAGTTATTTTTATTAGTAATTAAATTTATTTCTTTGAATGTGCCTTGATGGACCTACCTGATATTTCAGATTTTACTCAGGTCACACTTATGAAAGAACTAATTTAAGATATATTTTGTTGTTTTCAACCAGATAAATACAAATTAATACAGATTTTGTCAACGTTCGGTTATATACTTGGCTAGGTAAACAAATAGAGTTGACAGAGCAGAGTCTTGCACGGTCACCCAGGCTGCAGTTCAGCAGCATAATCATGACTGACTGTACCCTTGACCTCTCAAACTCAAAAGATCCTCACACCTCAGCCTCCTGAGAAACTGAAACTATAGGCACATGCCACCAACACCGCCTAATTTAAAAACAAAATTGTAGAGATGGAGTTTTACTATGTTGCCCAGGTTGGTCTTGAATTCCTGGACTCAAGTAATTCTCCTGCCTTTACCTCCCAAAGTGTTGGGGGTACAAGCATGAGCCAACATGCCTGAGCCTACGGGGCCTATGTTCATTAACAATATATTGTTATGATAGTAATGGTCAAGAGAGAATAGAAGTATCTGCAGACTCTTCTCATTCCATAATACTAGAATGGGCAAAGCTAAGTGAGCCTATAAACATTGTAGATCAGTCCCAGAGATGTTGAGACTTATTTCAATGTTGTTTCATAGGTTGCATTAGAAACCAAGGTGATGAGTGTCTAGCCTAGGTCTTTTTCCAATATGCCATACTGAAATGTTAAACTTTGGTTTTCTTGGTTCTAGGAAAAAACATTTGCTTAGGAATGTTGGAAAGATATAGTTATCCTTTTGAGAAACATTCTGGGAATTTCAGAAGAAGTATCTTCATGCCATTATATCATGGAGGAAGGTTCACTTGCTACCTGGAAGTATGATGTGGCATTATTTTCAGAAATAACTGATAAGTATGGCTACTTCATGCCTTCCAAGAGCCATAAATTTGCTACTGGCTAGGTACTATTGATTAAAGTTCTGAAAATTTCCAAGAAAATTTAGAAATTGTGATAAATACAAACATTGACACCATTTACACAATTGATTAATTATGTTGCCAGTAATTATTTGGTTAGATAATAGCTTAAAGGTGAAAAATGCATTTCCTTTTCAGAATAATAAAATTCTTTGAACTCTCTATGGCCAGGTCAAAATCTTGGAGCTTATCTAGTAAATTCTTCTAAGCTGAAATGAGTAAGGCATAAAAGGTGTCATGTCTTTGGCCACTGTTCAGATTTTTCAACAGTCCCAATTGCAGATTGCCCCAGCAGACCACTTCTGGATTTTTGGACTTGACAGTCATTGTCAGTGCATCTATCCTCCATTTCACTCCAGTAAATCCACTGGCTTTGAAGGAGAGAATAAGTGATGTCACTTTTACAAATGTATTCTCCCTCATTTCATTTCTCCCCAAACCTGAAATAGTTTCTTGCCCAAAGATCCTCTCTGGAAATGTTGAATATAAAAAGCATGTACTTTTTCTCACTTTAGAAAGGTTTGTAGTGAGTACAAAATATGGGTTTTGAATTCTTCCCAGATTCATTACACTCAGCAACCATTATAAAAATACTCAGTTTCTGAACAAACTATATGTGGTTACAATACTGGCTGAGTCAAATGTCTTTGTGTGACAAATATGAAATCTCTGGTAAATACATTAGGCATAATGACTCAGGCTTGAAATGAAATATTTAGCACATTCTGTGCATAAAACACTGCATTTTGCCCTAGGTGGGCTGCAAAGGAAGCTTCTTCAAGACTATTTGATCTACTTGGGGAGCATCAAACTACATCAAGATTTTAAAATACTGTTGGACAATATAATCTGGTGTGTATAACCAGGGAGGTAATCAGTGTAGAATTGGGTTCATTTGTGAAGGCTTTGTGGAGGTGGCCAGCTAGAAGGGTATATGGACAAAGCCTTTGCACACAGGGGTGTCTTGTTATGATAACTGGCTTCATCAGGTGGTCTTCAACACATTAGACCAGTGCATCACAGAAACTGTTTTTTTCCTGCCTTAGTTCAATCAAGGTATGAGTAGATTATATTGTTTCAGTTTATACTCATTTTTAAAAAAATTACCGTATGAGTAAAGATCTGGTAGGCATTAAATTTAGGGAGACACTTGAAATGTTGTTTTTAATCTTTCCCTTTCAATATGTTTATAAATAGCATGGTAAACTGAACTTCTTTCCTTTATAAATGCTGATATCCCAAGGGCTTAGTCAGTTTCAAGGCTTTTGCAGGGAATTGCATTACTTGGGTATCTTTGAAATGAATGCACTTATTTAAATAGCAATGACTGTAGCTACATGGTATATGGGCATTAAAAACTGGCACAGCTTGGAAGCTTGTTTTTAAAATTCACACTCATATAAACATGTCTATGTAAAGATGTCAATAGATTGGGGCTACAGCAGATGAAAGCTGCCCAGTTTACTCAATTCTAATGTAACTTTAATTTGGTTTGATAGCGTCTTTTAAAACACACACACACACACACACACACACACACACACACACAATGACCTGCTTTTGCAGTAGTGCTTATCAAATTAATGAAGTTCTCAAAATGTAATATTCCTTCTGAATTTAGAGTAAAAATCATATATTTTATAATAACAGGGTACCTTATGATGATTCCAATTCTTTGTTTCTTCAGGGTAGGATTTTAACTCTGAATAAAGATTGTTATCTTACACTGGAAATGATACTTCTTCCATAGAAAGCCAAGGAGTGGTATCTTAAGAATAATCTTATTATTTCCAACACTTCCTACACACCAGGACAAAAATATGATTAGAATAGAGTTCCAAACTCAATTCTCATCCTTCTACTTTTGGCTACAGCTACAAAAGTGGGTGGGAGGAAGACAACAGAAAGTGTTCACATCCAGCCCATTTGTCTGTTTAGAAAATTGCAAATCTTTCATGCAGGGGTCTTCATGCTTATGAGCTACATATCCTCAGCTAACTACCTCTCCACGGCACATAGTTTTAGTGTTGATCCTTTTGCTCTCTTTTTCTACTTCTGATTCTGTCACTTCCTATCTCTAGTTTCTTTTTTTGTTCTCACTTTTCTCCATGTCTCAATCTACATTTTCCCTTCTGGTCAATGTTTCTGCCTTATGGCTTCCCAAATGTGATTTTCTCTTTTTTCTTAAACTTTTACTAAGCTGTTGGTTATATTCTTCAAGTTTCTTTGCTTTTTCTTTGTAATAAAACACTATTAATATACCTAAGAAGAATTCAGAGCATGCTTTCTTCTAGAAAATTTCCCACTATCAACAATAGTCCCATGTTGTCAGCATAATACTCCCACAGACTGAGCATAACCTGTCTACTCAGTTTTGCTCTTATCAGATTGTAATCATATTTTTATGGTACATGTATCATTTGCCTTGACCAACATATTATAAGGCAAAGATTCTATCTCTTTCAGTTATATGCTAAGTTTCCAATTCATTACTTTATACCCAGTGGACACTCATTAATACTACTAATATTCCATAAGTGATCAATTAATTTTGTGAAATATGAAAATAATTTAAGAGGCATACACTGTGAATACAGAAGAGTTTGATCTTTATGTAACATGTGCTGACTATCCACTTATATCTGTTTATATATTTGATTATAATACTCCCTTTAAATTACATTATACTTTAGTATCTGAAATCAATATTTCTAAATATTTTACTTCTCAAAAATTGTATCTAGATCCATGCTTCTCAAGCTTTAATCATGTTACAAATCACCTAGAAATGCCCAGGCTTAACCTTTATATATTCTGGTTTCATGTATCTGCATAGGATCCATGATTTTAAGTTTTAAACCAGGTCCCAGTAATGGCAATGCCTTTGGTCTGAGGGCTGTGCTCTGAACAGAACAGATACATACAATTACACGACATGCATAACTACCTTTTTTTGAGCCATGTTCTAGTTTTATGTGCCAAGTATGGGACTACATGTGTCAGTAGTGAAAAAACAGCCTCAGTCCCTGATTTTGTAAAGCTCAGATCAACAGTGCATAAACATTATTGATGGAAGACTATGACTATGTGTTTAACATGACTTCATAATGTACAGGGCTACAAACAGAATGTACTAGGAGACAGAAAGCCCTGGCATTCATGGAAAAATTCAGCTATTGGTCTAATCAGAAACCAATAGCAATATGAAGGGAGAGAATTGCATGCACTTGTTAGCACCTAATAAAACCAAAGGAGGTTACATTTCCTTTTGAAGTTCAAAGAAACAAATTCATTGAAAGACCAAGAAAAAAAAAAAAGTCACCCTTTGTCAAAAGTGTATGATAAAATGAAAACTGCTATAACATCTGTCTCTTCCTGATTACTTTAAGAGTGAGTCTTTCATTACTAGGAACTGAATACTAACAAGGGAATATGCTGCTGGACACTAAATATGAATGAATATCTTAATAAGTAAGCAATAATTTTGAGTCCATACATGTTTTGTCAGTATACTGTATAAGTGATAATTTGTATCAGCTCATTTGTTTTGACCTGGTGATGATTTTTACTTAAATAACAAAACTTTATGAAGTTTATTTGAATAATGTCCATTGTTATTACTTTATATATAGACACAGCAACTGAACTTAAGAAAGTTTCATTGAATTACTAAAGGTCACAGTGGCAATAATTGACAGAATTTTTTTAAGCTAGAAAGTCTAACTCTTCAACCACATCAACACGTTCCACTTCACACCAAGCCTCCCATAGGATTAGCATGTAGATAAAAGCCAAAACTGTGGACTCCACCTTATATTCTTCACTTTAAAAAAAAAAAATCAACATTTAAATATGCTAAACAACAAAATAGATTATGTATTGTTGCTGCCTTAATGCTTATTCAGTAAAGTAGAATTACTGTGACTCCCCTTTACTCCTGATGTGTGGCATTCTTATACATATGTTCCCATTGAGCATACAAAAAGCTAGATTTGCTTTGGGTTAATTGGTATATATTGGGTTAATCTTTTTGAGCAGAGATTATGTGGCTCTCATGCAAAGGAAGACTTAATTAATTTTATGAAGCAAGATGGCATTCTGTCATTAAGGTTATTTCTTTATTTTTCCCTTCTTTGTCTCCAACCTTACTACCAATTTTGCTGTTGTGGTGTCTTAAAAGTGTAACAGACATCAAAAACGATGAGTTCACGTCCTTTGTAGGGACATGGATGAACCTGGAAACCATCTGTCTCAGCAAACTGACACAAGAGCAGAAAATCAAACACCGTATATTCTCACTCACAGGCGGGTGTTGAACAATGAGAACACATGGACACAGGGAGGGGAGCACTACACACTGGGGTCCGTTGGGGGAAAATGGGGGAGGGGCGGGGGTGGTGGGGAGGTGGGAAGAGATAGCATGGGGAGAAATGACAGATACAGGTCAGGGGACGGAAGGCAGCAAACCACACTGCCATGTGTGTACCTATGCAACAATCTTGCATGTTCATCACATGTACCCCAAAACCTAAAATGCAATAAAAAAAAGTGTAACAGACAACATGTGTTTTTAAACATATGTCTCTGTTGTATGATGCTAAAATCAGTGCATTTTTGTATTAATTTTCATTAAGGGGGTTTATATTTTACCTGATTGCCTGTTTCATCCCTTTGGAGAATTTAGTAAAAAAAAAACTAGTCTTGTCTCCACTGTTTATTGCAAAGAAGAATTACTGACCGCTTGTGGTCAAAGAAACTATTTCAGAGTGAGGGTATGGCTCAAGCTTCACGATGTGTATGTTCTGCCCTGACCCTGTCATTTAATGTAGTAATATGATTCTGGTGATTAGTTACATCTGCTCTTCTCCCTAGAGGAATGGGAGGGGGAGTCTGGTCAAGATGCTTTAATTTAAATGGCTTAGTAGTGATTTCTTAAGAGTTCCAGCATGTAATATCAAGCCTTAATATGCTAAAGACCTTCAGGTTGGTATACACTCTTTGCAGAGCCTTGATGTGGTTCATATGTTCACTTCTTTCTTCATGACTCAGAAGAGAGCTAATTTACCTTTACTCCCAGAGAACAATCCTGATTTTTAAGACAATCAGTGTTTCCAATTTCTTTCCCATTGATGGTTTAGGATAGGTGTGTGTATTCAGGTCTGTCCAATGAGACAAGTGGAAGAACTGTGGAGGTATTCTAGGGAAATGAGATGATCATTACATGAAATTTGTTTCTGTCACACCTATCAGATGAATATAAGGAGGAACTAGCATGAAGATGAAGCTGAAATGCTGAGAAACACAAAGTAGAGACATCTAAGGAAACTGAGCCTTTGGTCACATCTTTGAGCTATGTAACCAGTTATTCATGAAACCTGTCCAACCTGTGCTCTTCCTGTTATATGAGATGATGCATTTCCATATGGTTGAGTCCAGTCTGACTGTGGGTTTTCTCATACTGCTCACAGCAACCCAACTGATGCAGGGTATTAGTACGGAAACGCTGGGCTATGCTGCAGTTAGAAATTAACTCCTATATCTCAGGCCCTGAATGTAATAAAGGATAAATTCTTGCTTAATTTGGTTTCATATAGGTCTGACATCCTTTCTTTATCACGTTTTTATGCCATCTAGAATACATGGCCTTCAAGGCTGCTTAGTAACAGAAAGAGTGATTTGAAGGGTTAGGCAAGATGCTTTTAAGGGCTAGGCTTAAAAGTAACTTGTGTTACATCCACTGTTGCTTTTCCAATGGCCAAAAGCCAGTCACATAGATCCAACATAACTGTAAGAGAGGCTAGAAGACAGGGTCCCCCTGTTATCCTAAGAATATGATATGATGAGCCTACAGCACTGTATCTACCGTCTGTCTATAGGGAGAAGAAAAAATTGTTAAATAGCTTGAAACATGGCTGAACATAAAATATGATGCATTAATCAGGGTTTTGAAAGAGAGAATGAAAGATTGTTAAAAATTAGTTCGCAGTTGTGGAAGTTGTCGAGTCTGAATTTTCAGGGCAAGCTGGCAGGCTGAAGACCCAGGGAAAAGCTGATGTTGCAGCTGGAGACTGAAGGGGATCTTCAGTCTTTTTGTCCTAAGGTCTTCAACTGATTGGATGAAACCACCCACATTTGGAGGATAATCTGCTTTGCTTTACTGCAAGTCTGCTAATATAAATGTTAATCTCATTAAAAAAAAAAAAAAACTATAGTGACAAACTGAAATTTGATCAAATATCTGAGTACTTTGGCCTAGCCAAGTTGATATATAAAGTTAACCATCACACTGGATAACACTTGAAATCAGCTACACACACTTTGGAACAGAAATCACTGATACATTTACTTTCAGAAGTTACCACTAGCATATTCAATTATAATCAGCTGACTCTTATCTCTCTGCTTACGAAGTAGTACTGAGATTATGCTCTGATATACATTAATACTGATATGTTGCTCATTCAGGTTCTTAGTTTCCCAGGTGTGGAAACTCAATGGCTAGATTCTGCAGCACAAACTAGAGTATCTTCACAGTAAAACTCAAAGAGACAGCTTTATAAGTTAATGCCAGTGTCACCATCTTAAGGATTATGAAGCCAGCAACAAAGCATTGTCATTGACTAGTCTGTGACTTACACCATTTTTTAATTGATAAATTTTAATCGTATATGTTTCAGGGGTACAGAATGATGTAATATGCATAGACAGTGTAGAATGATTGAATCAAGCAAATTATCATATTCATCACTTCAAATAGTGATTATTTATTCTTCCTAACTGAAACTTTGTGTCCCTTGACCAATGTCTTCTCATTCCCCCCATTTGGCAGTCTCTGGTAACTATTATTCTATGCTCTGCTTTTATGAGCTAGATTATTTTACATTCCACATACAGTAATTTATTTACTTTTCTTATTTTACTTAGCATAATGTCCTCCAAGTTCATCCATGTTATAGCAAATGACAGATTTTTAGGTTAAATAGTATGTCGTTATCTATTTATATAAAGATATCACATTTTCTTTATCATTTCATCCAACGATGGACACTTAGGTTGATCCTATAACTTAGCTATTCTAAATATTGTTGCAATAAACATGGGAGTTTATTGCAACAAGTATCTCTTCAACATACTGACTTCAGATCTTTAGGATATATTCCCAGAAGTGAGATTGCTGGATTATATGGTAGTTCTATTATTCACTTTTTAAAGAAACTTCCCTACTGTTTTTCATAAGGGCTATATTAATTTACATTCCCACCAACAGCATGCAAGTTTTCCTTTTTTTCCACAGGCTTACTCTACTTTAAACATGGAAGCCTGCGCTGTAAACTTAGCTAAGTTTAGTAATGTGGTTGGTAGCGTATGAATCAGGCAAAGGAATTCAATAATAATAAAAAGTTATAGTAGTCTGGTAAACCATGCTGATCAAAACATCTGGAGATTTTGCTATTTGGTGTTCCTGTACCCCTTTCCCTTGGCTCTGCTGACAGATGTTCTAGACACATTTCATCATTACTTCCTTTTTTCCATAATTTCCAGTAATCAAATGCCAGTAGCTTTTCTTGGATTCTATCCTTATGTCAACTTTTCTAATTTCAAAACATTTTCACAGCACAATATGGTTTCCAAGTTTGTGCCCTTAAATTCTTTTTCCTGTGTGGGTATCAAAGAAATACACATATGCTGGAATTTTATGCAAAGGCAGCACATGATTGGGGAGCAATTACTGTGCATATGCATAGAAAAAAAAAGAAAAATAGATTATTTGAATACATAAAAATTTAAAATGTTTGCATAAACACAATTTTATACATAGTCTAACAAACTTTTTTATTATTTTTTCAATAAATAGGGTTTTTTTATTGTAATCATAAAAACATACACCCTGCAGTATATTCTAAATATTGTCATAAGAAATTCTTTATCATTTTTTCTATATTAAAAAGAAATTTCAATACTAAAGAAAAGAAAACAATTGAGAGCTTTGGAAAGATTTTGAAAAGCTTGGGAGATCTATCACCAAAAAATCTATCACTATGTACAAGTAATAATAACAAAGAAAGGCTATATATTTTTCTCCACATTTAATTAAAAATGAATGTTAATTTACACTTATGTTTCTATTTGTATGTCTATAAACTTCTTAACCAGGAGTTCAAGACAAGCCTGGCCAACATGGCAAAACCCCATCTCTACTAAAAAATAGAAAAATTAGCCCGGTGTGGTGAGCGCCTGTAATCCCAGCTACTCAGGAGGCCGAGGCAGAGATAATTGCTTAGACCTGGGAGGCAGAAGCTGCAATGATCTGAGATTGTGCCATTACACTGTAGCCCAGGTAACAGAGCAAGACTCTGTCTCAAAAACAAACAAAAAACCAACAAAAACACTGCCTGATATTCTAAAGTTGATGCTGTCAATGAGATTAACCAGTTTTGTATTGTTGGTCATTTAGTCACAATTTTTGTTTTTTTTTGATGGGGTTTCACCATGTTGGTCAGGCTGGTCTCGAACTCCTGACCTCAGATGATCCACCAGCCTTGGCCTCCATGGCCTTGGTCACAATTTTTAACAAAAAAAAACAATCAATTGTGAGATGATGAAATTTTCAAATGTGGCATCTGTTATTATATAATTTCTTTGATTATAGTCATAGAAAATACATCAACTGATCAATGACTATAACATTTTAAAGATTGTTCACCCATTTTTTGTCAAATTAGTCTTATCCAGTGGATTTTTCAAATGTGTGCTCTCATCAGAAATATATGTCAGTGTTGGTGGTAGGCTCATTTCAGAAAAGGTGCCAGTTCTCCACTATCCCGTTGCAATGTGACTTTGCAGAGTATTGTTTGTATTGCCATTTCTTGAAACTGGGCTGGTCTTGTAACTTGCCATGCCCAATAGAATGTTGAAGAAATGAAAGTATGTTTGTTCTAAAACTGGGCTTCAAGAGACCCTTGCCACGTCTGCTCTTTCTCTTAAAATCTTGTCTCCACCATAATAATAAGCTTGAGATTGGCTGAGGGAGGATGGGAGACCAAGTAGACTAAATTTTCCCCACGTTAATCATAGACAGGCCCAGAACCAGCTCAGCCTAGCCCAGCAGAACTGCCCATCTGACTCACAGTTCAATGAAAGAGCCAAGCTCTTTTCAGAAGAACTATTCAGATAGCCTATAGAGTGTGAACAAAAATAAATGTTTCTTTTTGCATTCCTCTGAAGTTTTGTGGGTGTTTTCTTTGGCAGCATTATTACAGCATTAGATAGTGTCCAATTTACTACATTCTCACCAGTATCAGCTATTTTATGTATTAAATTGTTTGGCAAAAAAGAACCTTATTCTTTAAAATTCTAAGTGTCTAGTAGGTCAGCTTTCTGGTAATTCAAATCGTCAGATACGATTATGAGTTTGGAGCAACTGAACGAAGACATAGACCATGGAGGCTAGCATTGATATGTTTAAAATTTTTTATTGCATAAGACCCATATCAGACTTTCACATACCATTAATCTAAAAAATATAAATATAACCAACCATTAATTCTTGGCTTAGATTTTCAAATCTAATGTCATGTCAGATAAGATTCTGACAAAATATTAAAACATATACACATTAGCTAACATTTGACAAAAATCTCAATTTAACATGTTTTGTATGATGATTCTGGATTTGGGTAAGATTTTGATACTTCCATTTTAAAACATTTGTATGGTAGAATAGCAAATATATTTTGAGTTTTAAAAAATCAAGTTATGTATTAAAACAAGAAGACAAAGAAAAAACAGAATTTTTTTCTTCTGAATTTTTGTATTATGAGAATGCAGAATGCTGCAGCACTAAATGTGAACACAAGATGTGTCATGTCTATGCTCAGGGAAGCAACTAAAATAATGCTGTATGTTTATTAATAGAATGCCAGCTGTGTTTAAAACAGAGAGGTAGAGGTAGCAGAGTACAAGCCCATTTTTGTCAGGATATATATTTTAAATGTATCTTCCATTTTAGCACTGGAGAATGAAAATTGAGTTAGGTTTGTGTTACATGTAGGTTAGGTCTGTATATTGGAAAACCAGTGAGAAAAGAAAAAATAGTAATGGAAGGTGACTGGTCATTAATTAAGAGCAATGACAGGGGCATTGCAAAAACCAGGGCATGAATAGTAAGTAATATCCAGAAAAGGGTTCCAGAAATAACTGTTAGGAAAAATAGAAGTCCATAAATATGTAGACTTTAGAGCAAAGGAGATAATAAACGACAGTGTAACTCATGCGCCAAACACACCATTAGAGTTCCCAAATTATTTTTAGCATAACCTCCTTTATTTATCCTACCGACCCCCACCATTTCCTGTATTACTAGAGTACTCCTCACATGACTCTATCATACTACCTTACATAGTATACGCTAATTGCATACTAATGTGACTGTCTCCTTCACTAGGTGATAAAAATCTCTGGGGGGCAATACTGTTCTATGAGCCAATGCTGTATTCTCAATTACTTATGAGGTGCTTTGTGCATGACAAAGTACTCAGAACTGTGTTTCTGAATAGATGAATGAATGTCTAGGCAGAAAAACATAAGTACTGCCTCTACGCTCTAAGGTACAACAATACAACAGTAAGAAAGAAAGTCAAGACAGTGTTTGCGATGCCTCTTGTGACTGAAGCTTGAGATAAGGTGTGTTAGGTATCCAGGCTTGGCAGGAAGAAAAAAGTATGAGAGAGCACTATCCAGGAAATACTAAGTCACAGTCTTGACATAGTCAGTAACTCCTGCTTCAGAAGTGCATGATCCTGGCTGGGTAGAGTGGCTCACGCCTGTAATTCTAGCACTTTGGGAGGCTGAGGTGGGCGGATCATGAGGTCAGGAGATCAACACCATCCTGGATAACATAATGAAACCTTATCTCTACTAAAAATACAAAAAAATTAGCTGGGTGTGGTGGCAGGAGCCTGTAGTCCCAGCTATTTGGGAGACTGAGGCAAGAGAATTGCTGAAACCTGGGAGACAGAGGTTGCAGTGAGCTGAGCTCATGCCACTGCACTCTAGCCTGGGCAACAGAGTGAGACACCTTCTAAAAAAAAAAACAAAACTGCATGGTCCTAAAGCATCAACTATCTGGAAGTCAGAAAGTAGATGGGGTAAATGACTGTACATGATTGTACAATACAGTCAAGTAGTTGAATGCTTTGATATATTGATCTCCCTCTGTCCAATCAAAAGTTTCATAAGGACTTTCACTTTTTTTTAAGTAAAAGCATTTTAGTAACAATCATTGCTATCATATTCCCTTGATGAGAATATAAAACTGCATGCCGATTTAGCTACTTAAGCTTAGTACAATGCCACATTCCCCATAGAGCTTATTTTGACTCCATGTAGGATGACAATGAGTCATTAGAAGCACAATCTCCCATCTAGTTCTGAGGTCTCCTTCTGTCATTAGCAAAACAACTTGGACGGGTAGCATACAGATCTCCACTCATCACAAAGATACTGGGCACCTTCTCTAAGCACCTTCAAATAAACTTCTGTTTTGTCTGGCCCAATCTTCCTAAACTGGGACTTAGTTATAAAAACGAGTTTGGCTTCATCTTCAGGTCCTGTTACAGGGCAAGTATGAGCTTGAGAGAAGACAGCACTTCAAAGGTTGGGGATGGGGTTTGTCCATCCCTGCTAAGATGCTGTAGAGTCTGTGCTGTCCTGAAAGCACAGAAGAGGGGAAGTGTGAGGAACCTTAGGATAGGGCCATCAGGGCAGAAAATAACTTTACAGTTGTAGACTCCAAGAATCAGTCTGCATTGGTTTATGCTGATTTGGTAATGAAACCTGGCATATGGTTACAATAAACTGCGTCAGCACAGGCCTGTTTTACATTTTTGTTTTAAGTTGTGTTTCTGTCGTGCCATTGCTTTTGATCTCCCATTGTTCAGGAGTTTTGGTAACACATAGATAGTCATTTCCTTGAAGAACACACACAAAATGCATTTAAGCAAATTAGAAAACAGTATATAAAATTATATAATCTATAGCTTGAGTAGTGCTGGGGTGGGCTAGGAGTAAGCAGGGTATCCTTCCCAGTGGGGTGACATTTTATCTTCTTTTAAGCAATGAGAGATGTGTTTAAGCAGGAAGGAAAAAGTAATTTCTGAGGATTCAGGCACAGAAATAATCAGAACATACAACAAAAACAAAAAGACTAGAAAAATGTTGATGTATATGAAAAATATACAATATTCTTACTATATAAAGAATGCTTAGTATTAGTAGGCAAAGGATTAATAAATCAATACAAAAATAAACTAAGACCATATATAGCAAATTCTCAGGTGAAGTAATATAAATAATGCTTAGATATATAAAAGATGCTCATTGAATTTTAAAAATTAACATTTAAAAGTGAGTAAGGTATCAATGTTTTACTTATAAGATTCAAAAGATCGGTAACACCCCATATTGACAAAGGCTTTGGATATAGACACTCTTATCCTATGTGTGAATTGATAGAATTGTTCAAGTGTTTACTCAATGACCATTTCCCAGTCCTACCCTAACTATCTTGTTTAAAATTGCACCCAGCCAAAACCCCATCAACTTTCAACTTGGGACTGTTTAGTTTTGCCAAATAATTCACCATTATTAAGCATAATAAATAGTATATTTATTTATTTATTATAGTTGATTTTCTCCCCTCATTATAATAATGTGCTCCATGAGCAAAGACAAACATCTAAAATCATGCCTGGTACACAGAACATAACAATGTTTGCTGAATGCATAAGAAGTTAATGAATAAAAGAATAGATTAATATATACACAATCTACAAATGTTTATTTTATTATTTTTAATTTTTTGAGATAGTGTCTTGCTCTGTCACCCAGGCTGGAGTGCAGTGTCCCTATCTCAGTTCACTGCTACTTCCACCTTCCAGGTTCAAGTGATTCTCATGCCTCAGACTGCCAAGCAGCTGGGATTACAGGTGCCTGCCACCATACCTGACTAATTTTTGTACTTTTAGTAGAAATGGGTTTTCACCACATTTGACAGGCTGGTCTCGAACTTCTGATCTCAGGTCATCTGCCTGCCTCAGCCCCCTCTAAGTGCTGGGATTACAGGCATGAGCCACAGCTCCATGCTGAATGTTCATATCTTTTGACCCACTAATTTTAGCAATCTATGCAGAGAAAACAGTAAGATGAATATGCAAGAGGATTCACAGGAATATTTATTACCGTGTTACTTAACAATAACAAAAAAACAAAATCTTAATACAAAATTGGTTTAATAAACTGGCATTTTATGACAGAATCAAAATATGGCTGTGAATAACACCTATATTACTAAAACAGAATGACATGACTAATTGTTAAAATTTATTTAAGATAAATGACCAAATTAACAGGCACAATAGTTGTTAAAAGGTCTAGAAGAATATGAACATGGTTGTTAATATGATTATATTTTTTATAAATGTGGATGTAATTTTACATTTTTCTAGTCAGGTGCAGTGGCTTATGCCTGTAATCCCAGCACTTTGGGAGGCTGAGGCAGGCGGATCCCCTGAGGTCGGGAGTTTGAGACCAGCCTGACCAACATGGAGAAACCCCATCTCTACTAAAAATACAAAATTAGCCAGGTGTGGTGGCACATGCCCATAATCTCAGCTACTCAGGAGGCTGAGACAGGACAATCGCTGGAATCCAGGAGGCAGAGGTTGCAGTGAGCCAAGATTACCTCATTGCACTCCAGCTTGGGCAACAAGAGCAGAAACTCCATCTCAGAAAAAAAAAAAAAATACATACATTTTTTTTAACTTCATTTTATTTGGCTTTTATATTAAACCTGAATAACATTAACGAAAACTATGTGAAGGCATAACATTTTGACACATCTTAAAATGCCAGCATGGTGGCACGTGCCTGTAATCCCAGCTACTCAGGAGGCTGAGGCAGGAGAATTGCCTGAACCCAGGAGGCGGAGGTTGCAGTGAGCCGAGATCGTGCCATTGCACTCGAGCCTGGGTAACAAGAGCGAAACTCTGTCTCAAAAAAAATGCCAAAAAATATTTAACATTTTGTAATGAAGAAAATGTTCTTTTTGGTGTTTTACACGTAAAAGTGCATTGCTCCTATAGGTAACACCTTTCATTTAATTTTGCAACTATCTAATAACACCAATTTTAGAATTACAAAACAGACAAAAGCCTTTGAGATAACATTTTTAGGAGTAAGAAAAAGAGTAAAATTTTGACCACTCTTAACTATGATTCACTCATGTATAAAATAAAAATAATAATAATGCTTTTATTAGAGGTTATGACAATAAAAGGAAAGCTTATTAAGAAAGATTACAAAGTACCTGCTGTGTGGTATGCCCTAGAGAAGATAAATTCCCTTTCCGTATGCACTCCCTTCCTTCTCCTTACAGTCTTCCAGCTAAAGGAAAAAGAAGGTTAGTGTTGAAATTTTTGCCTGAAAAGCTCTCATACAGATCATATTAGGTGGCTAAGAAAAGCATCCTGGTTCACTAAAGAGTCAGGTAGTGATTCTGTTAATAAGCATGTATGCATCCTTACATGTGTCATTGGTCTGTGAAATCATCAGGGATCATAATATCTGACCACTCAAAACATTGATAGTGAGGATAAACAAACTTTAATATAAAACACATTCAATGCTAAACATAGAAAAGTATTTAGTAGCATGATTCTGCTCCTGAAATGATTAAATAGAAGCCAGGTAGCACGTGAAACCTGAAAACAGAGAAGGAATCATGAAGTTGGCTTGCAGGAACCCTAAGTCCATTGGTATAGACTTGCTGCTTTTACCCACTATCAACTCAAGACACTCAACTATCAACTCAAGACACTCTCATACCAACTGCATGGAGATAAAGGCTGAATATCTTATTACCAACTCCCTTGAGCCCTGTGGCCAAATCTTTTTGTGATTTGAGCTTAATTACCTTGAAAAAGATGCATCAGTTTTATGAAGTTACAACTAAAACTATTTAAATCTTCCCTGTATTAAACGAGTCTATAGGTTGAATTCTAAACAATTATTATTGCTCCAGCTTTGTAAAAGTCAGGTGGCTCATTTCTTTAAGGAAACACAAAATACTAACTAAAATTATCATTCCCAAGCCCATAATTGGTATTTAGTAATAATGGTGATGATAATAAAAGAGAAATAAGTACATTTTTGTTGATGGAAATAAAAACTACTTACCAGGGCATGTGATGATTCCTAAGGTTCTTAAAACTTCTATTAAGTAGAAAATCTTCTTGTTTGTGTTGACCTCAGTGATTTTAACAGATGAAACCACTAAAATTTTAGGTTTAAATTGTAGTAATGTTATACTTCAACATGAAATTTGACCATAGCGCTTAAATATTTTTAGGACACTGAGTGTACCACAGCTCTTGAGATCAATGTTACTCTCTTTAGAGCAAATTTAAGAGTTAGAAAATATGTGATACTTAGTATATTTAGCTGTGAATTACTGTGGAGTGATGGATGTTATCCCTCTAGTGTCAGGCCACCAACTGGGTGAATTGCCTGTGTAGAGGAGGTGTTTCCTTAACACTCTTTTCACCTTCACAAAAGGCAATTATAGTTCCCTTTTCTCACTGCAAAAGTAGTCAAATGAATTGCCTGATTATTAGGTTCATATGAATGACTCTTCAAGATATTTAGCAGTTAACTGTCCTTAAAAAAATGGAAATGATTTAGTAGAGAGATTTGAGAGTTTGCCATTTGAGTTAGGAGAATAATAGCATTAGTAATACTGTGCACAGAATCTCTCTGTTGATTTCTATGTTGTCTAGAACAGATGACCCAGAGACCAAAACTTAATTCTGCGCTGAACATTTAAGCAAAATAAACTTCTTTCTACAATAATATTTCAGTTAATGTTGTAAAATAAGATGATTAATAGGATTTTCTCTTTATTCCATTAACTCACCTATGCTGTGGGACTGCTGAGACAAAGAGGATCTTAAGAATAGACATATGGAGCTTTTAATCTTAACTGAATTCTTTGCTTGCAGGTCTGTTTTTGATCCTACGTATCCTTGTAGCATTTTTTTCCCAGCTGATTTTATAAGTATCTGTCATAAAATTTGGCACTTCATTTTGTATGCTTTTCTCTCTATAATATGTTAGGAACTTATATATGTATCCTTTTTAAAAAACATATTCATCATCCTTAAAATGTGAAAAGTAAAATATATAGCAAAAAATTCCAAAAACGTATTAATAATCTAGGTTCATTAAATATTAGCTTAGTCACATATCCCTCTGAAACCGCATGACCCTTTCCTTCCACTAAAAATACAGAAGAGTATCTCTCACTTTTTTATTAAGGTTCTGTTAAACATACATGAGTTTATCCTCCACAAGCATATCAATTTATTGAAAAGAGGGATACTAGACATAGGCATACGTCATTTAATTGAGGTTTGTATTGAGCTTCACATATATTTTATTTTTGGGCGCATTTTTGTTTGTTTGTTTACAAATCAAAGGTTATGGCAACCCTGCATTGAGCAAGTCCATCAGTGCCATTTTTCTAAAAGTGTATGCTCACTTCTTATTTCTGTATCACATTTTGATAATTCTCACAATATTTCTATTTTCAAAAATTGTATCTGTGTTTAGGATGATCTGTGATTATTAATTTTTATGTTACTAGTGTAATTGTTATGGGACACCATGAGCTGTGTTCATAAAAGATTGCAAACTTGGCTGTGCACAGCAGCTCACATCTGTAATCCCAGCACTTTGGAAGGCTAAGGTGCGTAGATCACCTGACGTCAGGAGTTTGAGACCAGCCTGGCCAACATGGCAAAACTCCATCTCTACTAAAAGTACAAAAAAATTAGCTGGGCATGGTGATGTGTGCTTATAATTCCAGCAACTGGGGAGGCTGAGGCAGGATAATCACTTGAACCCAGGAGGTAGAGGTTGCAGTGAGCAGAGATCATACCACTGCACTCCAGCCTGGGAGACAGAGCAGGACTCTGTCTCAAAAAAGAAAAAAAAGACTGCAGACTTAATAAATGTTGTATTTTCTTCCTACTGCACCAGCCAGATCTTCCCCCATCTCTCTTCCTCTACTAGGGCCTCCCTATTTCTTGAGACACAACAAAATTGAAATCATGGCAATTAATAACCCAACAGTGGCCTCCAAATGTTCACATGAAAGGAAGAGTCACAGCCTCATTTTTACTCAAAAGTCACAGTCTCATTTTTACTCAAAAGCTCGAAATGAGGTTGGGCACAGTGGCTCATGCCTATAATCCCAGCATTTTGGGAGGCCAAGACAGGAGGATCATAGGAGACCAGGAGTTTGAGACCAGCCTGACCAACATGATGTAATGCCATTTCTCCTACAAATACAAAAAAATAGCTGGACCTGGTGGTACACATCTGTAGTCCCAGCTACTCAGGAAGCTGAGGCATGATAATTGCTTGAACCTTGAAGGTGGAGGTTGCAGTGAGCCAAGATTGCACCACTGCATGCCAGCTTGGATGACAGTGTGAGACTCTGTCTCAGAAAAAAAAAAAAAAAGAAAAAAAAAGCTAGAAATGATTAAGCTTGATGAGAAAGTCATGCTAAAACCTGTGATAGACTGAAAGCTAGATTTCTTGTGCCAAACAGCCAAGTAGTAAATGTGAAAGAAAAGTTTTTGGAGGGAATTAAAAGTGATATTCCAATGAACATATGGATGTAAGAAAGGGAAACAGCCTTATTACTGATATGGAGAAAGTTTGAGTGTTCTGGATCAAACCTGCCACAATACTACCTTAAGCCAGAACCTAATCCAGAGTAAACCCAACTCTTCAATTTTATGAAGGCTGAGTGAGGTGAGGAAGCTGCAGAAGAAAAGTTGGAAGCTAAAAGAGGTTGATTCAGAGATTTACGGACACAAAAGTTCAAGGTGAAGCAATAGTGCTAATGTAGAAGCTGCAGAAAGTTATCTAAAAGATCTAGCTAAGATAATTGATGCAGATGGCTACACTTAAAAAAAAATTCAGTGTAAATGAAAGCATTTTATTGGAAGAAGATGCCATCTAGGACTTTTATTGCTAGAGAGGAGAAGTCAATGCCTGATTTCAAAGCTTCAAAGAAGTGTCTGACTCTCTTGTTATGGGCTAATACAGGGGTGATATTAAGTTGCAGCCCAAACTCACCATTCTGAAAATTGTAGGTCCCTTAAAAATTACGGTAAATCTACTTTGTCTGTGTTTTAAAATTACGGTAAATCTACTTTGTCTGTGTCTTATAAGCGGAATGACAAAGCTTAGATGACTGCATCTGTTTACAGCAGGCATCCCCAAACTTTTTACACAGGGGACCAGTTCACTGTCCCTCAGACCGTTGGAGGGCCGCCACATACTGTGCTCCTCTCACTGACCACCAATGAAAGAGGTGCCCCTTCCTGAAGTGCGGCGGAGGGCTGGATAAATGGCCTCAGGGGGCCACATGCGGCCTGTGGGCCATAGTTTGGGGATGCCTGGTTTACAGCATAGTTTACTATTTTAAGTCCACTATTGAGAACTAGCACTTAAAAAAAACAAAATATTACTGCTTATGGAAAATGCACCTAGTTACTGAAGAGCTCTGTTGGAAATGTGAAAGGAGATTAATGTTATTTTCATGACTGCTATAACAACATCCATTCTACAACCCATGAATCAAGGAGTCATTTTGAATTTAAATCTTCCTATTTAAGTTATGTTTTTCTTAAGGCTATAGCTGCCGTAGATGATGATTCCTCTGATAGATCTGGGCAAAGTAAATTGAAAATCTTCTGGAAGAATTCTCTATTCTAGATGCCATTCAGAACATCTGTGACTGATGGGAGGAAGTCAAAATATCAACATTGACAGGAGTTTGGACGAAGTTGATTCCAACCTTCATGTATGATATTAGCATTAAGACTTCAGTGGAGGAAGTCACTGCAGATGTGGTGAAAATAGCAAGAGAACTAAAACTAAAGTGAAATCCAAAGATTTGACAGAATTGTTGCAATCTCATAATAAAACTTAAATAGATGAAGAGTTCTCTCTTTGAAATAACCAAAGAAAGTGGATTCTTGAGATGCAATCTACTCCTGGTAAATAATACTATAAGTATTTTTGAAATGACAACCAAGTCTTTAGAATATTATGTAAACTTAGTTGAAAAAGTAGTGGCAGGGTTTGAGAGGATTCAATCAAAGTTTGCAAAAAGGTTTTGTGGGTAAAATGCTATCAAACAATATCAAATGCTACAGAGAACTCTTTTGTGAAAGGAAGAGTCATCAATATAGCAAACTTCATTGCTGTCTTATTTTAAGAAATTGTCATCGCTACTCCATCCTTCAGCAACCACTGCACTGATCAGTCAGCAGCCATCAACAATGAGATAAGTCCCTCCACCAGCAAAAAGGTTATGACTTGTCAAAGGCCCAGATAATAACATTTATTTAGCAATAAAATATTTTATATTTTATATGTACTTTATACTTTTTAAAGACATAATGCTATTGCACACATAATAGTCTAACAGTAAACATAACTTCTAAGTGCACTAGGAAACCAAATAATTCACGTGCCCCACTTAATTGCAAAATTCACTTTATTATGGTGATCTAGAACTGAACCCATGGTATCTCCGAGGTATGCCTGTACATTCTCAAAAATTTTTGAGAGGTTTTTTAATATTTTTACATTTACTAGAGTAACATTGGAGAGAAACCTAAATCTGTGCCCTTCCAATCAAATTCAGAGCAGTGCCTGAAAAACATGACACTGTCTTTAGAATAAACTTAACTAACAAAAGAAGAAGCTGTGAAAACCAATGAAGAATATGTATGTATGTATTTTTCAAAATCTCAGCTAATGTAATTAGTGATGAAAAAGTATTACTCATGTTCTCATTTAACAGCACAAATATTAAAGTAAAGGAAAAGAGGTGGAATTTCAGTGAAGAATGTGCCAGCAGACAATTTCTGATTTTGTGAGTTTATCAAAATGTAGGAACTAGAAAGTAGAGGTTGTGGCTGGGTGCAGTAGCTCATGCCTGTAATCCCAGCACTTTGGGAGGCCGAAGCAGGGGGATCATGAGATCAGGAGTTCAAGACCAGCCTTGCCAAGATGGTGAAACCCTGTCTCTAATAAAAATACAAAAAATTAGCCAGGCATGGTGGCTGGCACCTGTAATCCCAGCTACTTGGGAGGCTGAGGCAGAGAACTGCTCAAACCTGGGAGGCGGAGGTTGTAGTGAGCCGAGATAACGCCACTACACTCCAGCCTGTGCAACAGAGCAAGACTCTGTCTCAAAAAAAAAAGTTGTCACAAGTTTATTTCTGTATTCAACAAATATTTATGGAGTATCTCTTAGGTGCAGAAGATAAAGGACTGAGTAAAATAAATATGATCCTGTTTCTTATGGAATAACAAATATAGTATGAAGGCAAACATTAAAAACAAAACTACAGAAATATGTAATTACAATTCTTGTAAAGTTCAGAAAACTAAGCATGATTATAATGAGTGAGCTAGCTTAGATTGCTCATTTGTCAGAAAATGCCTTTCATGGTAGGTAACTTGAAAGTTGATACATGATGTGGCAAAAAAAAGTACTATCTGGGTAGAGCACATACTGATGTAGAAATCAGCCAGCCATGTTTGAGGAATAGGAAAAAAAGGACAGTTTAGTGTAAGTGCTGAAAATGATTGGTATGACATTGATGTAAGAAGTAAGCCAAGCTCATATCATATAAAGCCTTAACATGTATTACATATTTTAAAATCTTTATTATAAATTAGTCAGGAGCCAATGAAGACTTTTTTCTGGGGAATTGATATCCAATTTATTTTAAAACGATTACTTCAGTTGCTGTGTAGACAATGTATTAGAGAGGGACAAGGATTAGAAATTCCAGGTAGAAAAGCTTAGTCAAGAGACAACTCTAGCTTGGACAAATGGCATTGCTAGTATAGAAGAACTATTGAATTTAAACTCTTTTTTTCCCAAAAACTAGAATTGATATGACTTTCTGGTATATTCAACATGGATTTGGGGATAAGTAAAGAATAAATCACACATCCCAGGTTTTTGCCCTCCCAACAGGGTTTTTAGAATCGTCATTCAGTAAATCTTAGGAGACTAACCATTAATTTAGTTGGTGGTGGAGGCAATCCCAAACCCAGTCTAAAAATTTTGAGAGAACTCTGTGAGACAACCAAAGTCAGTGGGTTTAATACTCAAAATAAGTGTCTGGGATGGATATATGAATTTAGGGCCATAGGCATATAGATAGCATTTAAATTCATTGGAATAAATACTATTATCTAGGAGGCCTGCATAAAATTGTCTGTTTCAAAAATTTGAATCCATGGACAATAAAATGGGTATTCACTGAACATGCAGACAACTAATATTTGGTAAAACTTTATAAAAATATTTATCATAATTTAAAATAATGAAACAATATTATAAAAATAGAATGATATAAAATAATGATGTAATTGTAGTAACGATATACATTTCTTTTAGAGAAATTGTGTTGTTTATAATTACTTGACAATCTACAATATTAGTTAAGGATTGCATAATTGTTCAAGCAATCAGTGATGGATTACTTGAGTCATACAACTGATTTTATAGCCAATTTTTTTTTTTTAATGGAGTCTCACTCTGTTGCCCAGGCTGGAGTGCAGTGGCGCAATCTTGGCTCACTGCAACATCTGCCTTCAGAGTTCAAGCAATTGTTCTGCCTCAGCCTCCTTAATAACTGGATTTACAGGTATACACCACCACACCTGGCTAATTTTTGTATTTTTAGTAGAGACGGGTTTCACCATGTTGGCCAGGTTGACTTTGAACTCCTGAGTTCAAGTGATCCACCCACTTCATTTAGCCTCCGAAAGTGCTGGAAATGTAGACGTGAGCCCCTGCACCCAGCTCAGATTGTTTTTCTTGAATTTTAGTTCTGATTAGAATATTCAGTTTCAAAATGAGAAATCATTAGGAATAACCACGTGGCTCTGTTAGTTGGCTCTGGAAACATGTCAACATAAACTAAGAAATTACGGAGAGAGTCTTCCTTAAGTTTAGTCACATCATTCTTTTAGCTACTCTGTCAGCTATTATATGTCACTAAAAATCTGGAAGTGTAGCTAATTTCATCTGATGAAATAGTGAGTGGATTCCTAATATTCTCTAGTTTCGTTAAGCTCTAAAATTTGTATATTCAGTTTTAAAATTAATATAAAAGTCAATATAACTTTCTGTTAGACACCTACTCCCATTTTCATACCACAGACCTTGTCATTATCCATAACTTCAATCTTACTGTATTCTCACTCTCAATTTTATGCATTCTCTGACCATACCTTTTAGCTTTCCAACTCACTAATGTAGTTTAAGTTCTAGGACACTTTCACTACTCTTCAATCACTTATCTATTGAATCAACAACCTCAACTCCTTACCCAATCGATGTTCCTTTTTTCCTCCTTACCCATTTAATATTGCATGGTCAAGCACTATAGTATTTTCTTTGCCAACACCCTCAGTGCTCTGTTCTTGTCTTGCTTTTGTGATTTGTTTCTTAGCAGAGCTACAGTCATAATTAAATTAACATCTCTTATCACTGTACCCATTCATCTGATTTTGTTGAGGAAAAACACATGATGATATTTGGCATCATTTTTAATTATTGTCCTCAAACGTCACTTGATCCATTAATTCTGTCAGGTAATTGTATTGTACATCCTTAGACCAATCATTCTCTCATTCTTCTATATCTTTTTCACTCCTTCTCTTCAAACTCCTAACAACTTCCCCATCCTCATTCTAAGCTGAAAACCTTACTTCCTAATTCAAGAAGAAGAAGAAGAAGAAGAGGAAGAGGAAGAGGAAGAGGAAGAAGAAGAAGCAGCAGCAATACTAAGAGAACTTTCACAGCCTCACATCATCTAGTATACCATCAATATCTGTGCATTCATACTGTGTCTGCTTATCTCTTATGGTAAATGAATAACTCATGCTTCTAAGTAACACCATCTCTTTCTACCCCATGCATCCTCCATCCTTCTGCTTCTCAAGGACGTAGCTCCATCAACTTTATTTTTCCTCTTCTAGATTATTCCAGTCAGCAGACAAACATGCTGCAATTATTCTTACCTAAAATAAGTGAATTAATGTTAGTGAATGAATAAAGAACACATTCATGATTCTACTTCGTTTGCTAGTTGTTACCTTATTTCTTTTATTGTGCAAAACATCTCAGAGGAATTTACTCAGTTTGCTGTCTCCAATTCTGTCCTTCATTTTCTCTTAAATCCACTTCAGTAAGGCTTTCATGTAACCTACATGGGTATCATAGATGTTGTCAGTAATCTTTAACTGGTTAAAACCAATGGTCAGCACCTAGCTTCCATCTTATCTGAGCAACTTTGCACACGATGACTAAGCTCCTCATCATCCTTTTTCTTCTAGGTTTCTATGATGCTATTCTACCTTCCTAGTTTTCCTTCTGGTCAGATTCTTTACTCTTGATTGTTTCATATCAGAATCACTTGCTAAATCCTCTTTATTCTTATGATCTTAGTGTTGGGGGTTCTAGGCTCACTTCTTGGCATCTCTTTCTACACTCACTTTTTTGTTCATTTCATTTAATGTCATGGGTATAAATGTATTTAATTTATGTCTTCAAATTGCTCTAGCAAAGTCCAGGCTCATATACCTATTATCTCTACTGAGATAATTCATAGTGATCTTAAACTTGTTATATATAAACCCAGACTCTTATTTGCTCCCTCACTTAGGGTTGCTACATAAAATACATATTACCCAGTTAAATGTGAATTTCCAAAAAAAAAAAAATTATCGAAGTACAAGTATGTTACACATACTATGTGAAATTCAAATTTATCAAGTGTCTTCTATTTTTATTTAGCAAATAAAAATAGATAGACTGTGCCACTCACAGTCTTCCACAACTAAACTTGTGACTTGATCCTTCCACTCAATTACGCCAAAAATCTCGGAGTGATCTTTTACTTCTGCCTTTCTCACCCCACACCCAGTCTAGGAGGAACAACTGAATATATTCAGTATGACTGATTTTCACCATTGATTTACTACCATCCTTGTCCAAGTTCCAAGTTACGTCATTGCTCACTGAATTATGATAGTATCCTAATGGGTGTTCCCCCTTTGATATGTCTTCTTATACCATTCTAAATAATTATCAACATGGCAGCCACAGTAACTATTTTAAGATGTAAGGCTAATCATGTTTCTTTATACAAAACTCTGTAATAGTTCCACATTTCATGCAGAGTAAAAGCCTAAGTAATGACTCACAAGTCCTGTATGATCCATTACCACCCCGTCCCCTCTCTCTTCTTATCATCTACTACTCTTTCTTTAAAGAACACCTGTTCATCTGTTCATGCAACTGTTCATCTGATTTTGTTGAGAAAAAACACAAGATGATATTTGGCCTCATTGTCCTTCTTGGTCATTCTTAAACATAGTAGAAAACCCACATTTGTGCCTTTGTTTTGGCTGTTTCTTCATCCTGAAACATTCTTCCCCAGATAGCTACATGCCTAAATCTTTCATGTAATTGTTGTTTTTCAGATGTCAACTTTTCAACGAGTCTACTCTGACAAATTTATTTAAAATTGCACATATTTTCAATCTCTTATATTCAATCACTATCAGCTTCCTTTACCTTTTCTTCTTTTCCGAATCTTATCATCTTTTAATTGACTATGTGTATTTTTACGATATTTATTCCAAACAGAGCAGTTTTGGTACATAACAAGTGCTCAAGTAATATTTGTTGAATAAACAAAAAAGGTTTTGTAGAGCCTTGAATATTAATCCCGAAAGCATTTTCTATTATATACTTTTACAAAACATTAAGGTGAAGCTTTCACTTGTAGGTATATTTTTTTAGACAAAACATAGTGCACATTGATCAATATTTTATATAAAACTTAAAAATGCATATATTTTAAACATGTTTAAACACCCAAGAGGTTTATATTAACAATGAAGATAAAGACCCACCATTCTATTTATAATGTCCATGAAAAACAAAAGATTAAATTCACATTTAATGTGAATTAGTGCTGTGATTTAAAAGACCAAAATAAACACCCCTTTATCAACTAAGGCCTTAAGGTTAAGGAAAGAAAAATTGCCTACAAGTCAAGGGCTCTGGGCCTGCTGGCCAGGCAAATTTCTAAATTCCTATGACTATAAGAAAAATCACATCCTTGCCATACTCCCTAACAATAGAGGCTATCAGGCTGACTCACAAACCAGACCACTACAACTCTGATTGGACAGAGGACCGGACTTGCAAACATGCTTTCCTGATAAGCAATTACAGACCTTAAGCCAGTTTAAGCCAGCTTGTAGAGGCTGTGTACAAACTGTCTTTGTGTCCTTTAGTTCACCTTTTTATGTAAGGAGCCCAATTCTACCTCATTTTAATGCTAAAACCCTGCCCTAAAGTGAACACTGGATGTATATTACATACAAGTTTACCTCTTGTGCATGTATTTAGCTCCCCTCATAAATATGTATAGCTTTCTCCCCAAACCTGCTGCATATGGATAATACCATCCCTATATAGCACAAAACACAACCTGTCTGATATAGTTTGGCTCTGTGTTCCTACTGAAACCTCATGTTGAATTGTTATCCCCATGTGTTGAAGGAGGAGCCTGGTGGGAGGTGATTGAATTATAAGGGTGGGCCCCCCTCTTGCTGTTTTTCTGATAGAGTTCTCATGAGATCTAGTGGTTTGAAAGTGTGTAGCATTTCCCTTTTCACTCTTGCTCCTGCTATGCCATAATAAGACGCATTTGCTTCCCCTTCACCTTCCGCCATGACTGTAAGTTTCCTGAGGCCTCCCAGCCATGCTTTCTGTACAGCCTAATGAACAGTGACTCAATTCAATCTCTTTTTCTTCATAAATTACCCAGTCTCAGGTAGGTCTTTATAGCAGTGTGAGAACGAAATAATACACTGTCATTTTCCCTCTTCAAAGATAGGACACCTTTGGTTCATACTGGGGACTTTCTCTTCCTGGCTTGATAACTGATAAAGCTCTCCTTTCTACTGTCTAGCCATCCTGGTGGTCTTTTGGATAACAGTGCAGAGAAATATGTAAAGTAAATTAAAATATGAAGGAAAAAATGAGATGAAAATATATTAACACAATTTATCTACACTTTTTTTTTTTAAGATGGAAACTTGCTCTGTCACCAGGCTAGAGTGCAGTGACGCCATCTTGGCTTACTGCAACCTCAAACTCCCTGGTTCAAGGAATTCTCCTGCCTCAGTCTCCAGAGTAGCTGGTATTACAGGCATGTGGCACCAGCCCAGTATTTTTGTATTTTTAGTAGAGACGAGGTTTCACCATGTTTGCCAGGGAGGTCTCAAACTCCCAACCTCATGATCCACCCACCTCAGCCTCCCAAAGTGCTGGTATTACAGGTGTGAACCACTGCACTTGGCCAGCTATACTCTTTTAAATGCATCTCAGGTAAGATGATCTAACTAGTACAGTGTTTTATATAAATAGCATTTAAAAACTTAAAAGTCATGAAAATGGGAATGAACTTCTGAGAAAAATCATCTTTAAAAACCTTACATTTAATATTTGTGAAATTATTGGAAAATTACCTAGTATGTAAAGTTGTATGTATTTCATATACATACATATGTATATACACATATATACATATGAGGTATGTAATAATTAAAGTAGTACACAAGTTATTTGGTATGTATGTCAACAAAAAGAGTCAAACTCTGTAAAACATTTGAAGAGATTTATTCTGAGCCAAATGTGAATGACTATGGCCCATGACACAGCCCTAAAGAGGTCCTGAGAACATGTGCCCAAGATGGTTCGGGTGCAGCTTGGTTTTATATATTTTTAAGGAGGCATGAGACATCAATCAAATACATTTAAGAAATACATTGGTAGGGTCCAGAAAGGCGGGAAACTCAAAGTGGGAGGCGGGGAAGAAGGGGGCTTTCAGGCTATAGGTAAATTTAAACATTTTCTGGTTGACAAATTGAATTTGTCTGAAGACCTGGGCTTGATAAAAGAAAAGGTTCAGATTAAGATAAAAGATTATGGAGGCCAAGGTTCCTTTGAACCTTAGAGGCTGCCCTTAGAGACAATAGATGACAAATGTGTCCTATTCAGATCTTTAAAAGGTGCTAGACTTTTAGTTCATCTCTTTAGGATTGGGAGGGACCTGGAAGGAAAAGGTCTAGCTATGTTTATACAGATGTGAATTTCCCTCCAAAACAAAACAAAACAAAACAAAACAAAACAAAACAAACAGCTTGCAGGGCCATTTCAAAATGTGACAAAAATGTTTTGGGGGTAAAATATTTTGATTTTCTTCTTCATCTTGTACTCTTATGCTAGAGTCATGTCGAAAATAAATCATGATATATAGGGTTAAATAGAACCCATCTGATGAGAATTTATGGTTTGTAGGATGTGACTCTCCAGAGTCCTTAGATAGGAATTTGGGTAAGATAGAAAGATAAGAAAATCAGAATTTAGTCTCTCTCTCTGTATATATAGGGAACTATATATATTCTGCAGATTACTTTATGACCCATCAGGAACCACTAGTGTTTTATAAACTACACCATGAGGAACACTTTTTTCTCACTAGGACTCGGGGCAGACAGCTTAGGAACAATCCACATAGAGAAGCTTAGATTTAGTCATTGCTATGAGCACCCGAAAAGGCCTGAAACTTCTCCTTACTTGATTTTAAACTCAGAAATGGGAAAGGATAGTTAGGACAATCTTAAATGAATTTGGGGAATCTAGAACAGGCGAAAATGGGACTTTGTGACAGACACAGCAACCCAAGAAGAGAGAGAGGCTGTAGGCTTCAACAGTAGACATTAGCTCTTAGCAAGGCCTAACCATGGTGAACACATCTTAATAGATGTCAGCAAAGGATGTTTCCAAAGCAAACACACCTCATCCTTCAGTTTCTGGAATATGTGTAAAAAGCCCTTTTGTGAATTGTATTTTATCCAATATGTACATTGGAGTAAAATGCAGTGGAAATAAACAAACCAAACTTTAGAGAATTTGGCCATGTTTTGCAACATATTAGAACCATGTTATGTATCCACATCAAATTTACATCTAAATTTTAGGCAATATTTGCTTTTAGCCTCTCTCTGCTTTTTTCTTACCACCACAAAGTCCATAAAAATGTTATCAAATTAAGGACCATCTGCCAAAGAAAACCAGACTAAAAACACAATGTCTGATGCATAAACTGTCCTTTAGATCACCTTTAAGACAATATTCCATCTGGCAATAAAAATTTCCAGTTCAATTTCCTTTAACAGAACTAAGATTTCCCCTGAATAAAATTCTCTTCATTTGTTGATTGGGAAAGACAGCTAATTTTAATAGAGATTGTCCCTCCAAGACTATCGTATGTTTTCAGATTGCTTAGGAAATATGAATTTCAGGATGAAAAAAGTCATTAGCAATAGAGGTATTTAGAAGACGTAAAAGGGTAAAACGTACATTTAGCACAAAGCAGCAATCTCTTTACTTATAGCTCTAGGGTTATCAGGATGTCATTAACGGCTTTTTACTATGTAAATGTTTTCAAACAAAATAAGCTAAATGAGTAGCAAGGTGAATGTGGTTCATTCCAAAACACTTAAGAGTTGCTTGAAAACTGAAGAAGAAATGGTAAAATTCCATCTTCTTTCCAAACAAAGTAAACCCCCAAATTTTCCACAGCGTCAAATCAATTTGTGTTCTAATGTAATTTAGTTTCATGGTATTTAGGTCAAACACTCTTTCTAGAACCCTGCAGAGTAACAAATGTTGTCACATATTTTTGTTTTATATTATTTCTTCCTAGCATGCTACAGAAGAGTACCTGTAAATTTTTCTTTGATGTAGTCTGAAAGTCTTCCTTTTCCCACCTAAAGAGATGAGCTGTTCCCCCGACCCCAAAAAAGAAAAAATAGTTGATGACAAATTATCTAGGAAACAGGCAAGATTAATATTTCTTATTTCTAAAGAGTAACAGGAAGGTTTATGTGCCCACTTCTATAATACACATTTACTAAGCACCTGTCAGAAGTAGATTCTCAAGGAGATTTTTGAATAAGACCTAAATGCTGTCTTCAAAATGCTCCTACTCTAGTAGCTAGAACTGCAATTTAACAGTAAGTCCATACTGCTGATTTAGAAAATAAATAAATTTTAGAAAACAAACACAAATTACCTATAACACATATGCAATTAATGTTAAATGCTTATGTATATTTTTCCATATTTCTATGTAATTATATAGATCTATTGTCTCTAAATCGGAATATACTATCCTCAATTAATTATTTTTTTCTTCCTTTAAACTTACAATTCATTTATTAAATAGCGTATTTCCAGGTTGACAGTTTTAATGGCACTCACATATATGGTTGTATTAAATTTATT
Source organism: Saimiri boliviensis (assembly GCF_048565385.1). Taxonomy (NCBI): domain Eukaryota; kingdom Metazoa; phylum Chordata; class Mammalia; order Primates; family Cebidae; genus Saimiri; species Saimiri boliviensis. The sequence goes on along the minus strand of NC_133454.1, from coordinate 107,813,284 downwards.
TAACTATCCTTGAAGTGTTGGATGATTTCATGTTACCAAAGTTTTGCTATTATTGAAAAAAAAAAAGCTGGGCTTAGTATGGCTGTAGACAGATTTTGGCATGATACTCAAACAACCTCTGCAAAAACTATGAGAGTGAAAAAAATCTGACATAAGAAAATTTTAACAATAAAGAAATCTGACCTAACTGTGAAAGATGAGAAAGTTCTTCTTCAAAGTTTATATTTTGGACTACGAGAAGTTATAGTCTCTTACTCTATGGCCATTATTTGCTATTAACATAAACATATACCCATGTATTATATTCTCTAAATCAGCCATGTCTTAAATCAGCTACCTTGACTCGTTCTGGCATGTCTGAACAGAACTAGGGAAGCTCCAAACCCTGGTGCATGCCATTCCTTATTTGGAAACCCTCTTGACCTGACTGGCTTCCTCTTCTTCCTGTCTTCTTTCTCCTTATGTATTTGGGAAATTTCCAAGTTTTTAGCCAATGTCCCCCTCTCCCTTGTTCAAGTGTGCTCTCTCAGCAAGACTGCAGGTGAGTTGCACCCTTCCTGCAGGAAGTAAACTAGCCTTGCTGAGAAATCCATTGTCTCGGTGTGGATTTTTCCCAACACTATAAACCTGTTTCCAACTCTATCTTGCTTCTAATTGCCAAGCTTCCTTTGTTTATTCGTGGCTATAGGCCAAACTAATTATGGGAGGAGTTTAGTTAACTTTGAAACAAAGATAATAACAGAAAACTTGAAATTGCAAATTCTTTCTCTGGTCTTCTGAGATGTTAATCCTCTACAACTCAGGAATGTGTTTCTCAATGACCTAGTAATCATTCCTTTGAATTATAATCATCAAGAAAGATAGGTTCCCATGTATCTCAGTCTCTATGAGGTTGTAGGATCATAACTTCCAGAAGGGACAATTCACAAACACAGAGGTGGCCTAATTGCATTGGGACAAGCTTCTCCCTTAACATTCTCCAAGATTTTTTCCATTGACTCATCCCAGAATTTAAAAATTCTCTTTTCTTCCTTTCCTGTGAAATTGAGTTCAGTCCCCACCATCACAATAGTCTTAAATAAAATCACCCTTCCCATTTTTTAACAAGTATCCAGTGCAATATTTATTTTTTAATACATGTTAAATAATTTGCCTTGGTTCAGTTGGTTATTTAGTAGCTCAACTGAGATTATAACTTTTTCACTACATCAAAATTGCTTGGAATGTTTATGTGAAGGCATTGTATCACTTTTAACATACTTAAGTTGATGTGGATGGATGGATAAATACAAAGAAAGAATTGCGTTTCCTTTTATTTCAAAATGTAGTTCTGTTCAGCAAGCATTGATAACTTGAAATGACTTCTGTACCAGTTCTTCAGCTTTAGTTAAATACAGAGCAGGTGATATAAATGGCAGGTCATCTGAGCCTCAATATATATCATTCAAAGCTTTTTTCTTCTTAGACAGAGTTTTGCTCTTGTATCCCAGGCTGGAGTGCAGTGGCATCATCTTGGTTCACTGCAACCTCTGCCTCCCAGGTTCAAGCAATTGTCCTGCCTCAGCCTCCCAAGTAGCTGAGATTACAGATGAGTGCCAACACATCCTGCTAATTTTTATAGTTTTAGTAGAGAAAGGGTTTTGCCATGTTGTTGGCCGAGCTGGTCTCAAACTCCTGACCTCAGGTGATCCACCCACCTCAGCTTCCCAAAGTCTGGGATTACAGGCGTGAGCCACTGCACCCAGCCCCATTCAAAGCTTTTATAACTGTCTGTGCATTTGCTTCAAGTACTCTAGCTGGTTAGCATGTACATAACAAGTGTCTTTTTATTTTCCATACTCCAAGATCATTATAGTGAACACTCAACTGAGAAATATAGACCTGCATTTTATATTTTACATAACCACTTATCAACTTTGTATCCTCACACAAGTCTCTTCTCACTATAGTAAAAATTGCAATGATGATATATGCTTCCTGGCCTTTTGATGAAGCTAAACAAATTATATTTTAAAGCACTTTGATATAATATTGCTACATAAAAGGAAGTGACTATAACTACTTGATCAATGGAAATCTGTGGGATTTTGCAATTGCAACCATAGGAGCTTAGGTCAAATTTGAATTCAGAGTTCCAAGAGGGTGTTGATGTTTAATGTCAAAAATAATACATGTAACTTTTTTAAACAAGAAAAACTTTATTGCACAGATCCATTTAACACCATAGCTTCAAACAAATAAATTATTCCAAGTTCCAACTATGTTTTGTCTTATAATCCGTGAAGATTACTTGTCTTAGGTTTTTTGTGGAACTGATGTTTAAGAGATTGGACAATGGGAACGTTTGGACAGCTACATTCTACCACAGGCTTAGAAAAGTCAATGAAAACAGTGTTTTTTTTTTGTTTGTTTGTTTTTAAACAAAGACTGTTGAACATGCAAATTTTGTAAATTTATAATAGCTTTGGGATATACATTTAATGTGTTAGGACTCATTCTGAGCCAAGTTACAGAAAACTAGTTCAATTAGCTAAAAGTGGAAAGGGTACATGAAGCAAACTTCCAAAAGAGATGAGGTGGAAGTGGTTTCATAATGACTGGATGCAAGAATGCCAAAGTCATCAGGGCTCTTGTTTTCACATTGGATCTGGTGTCATTCTATTTTTCTCTTTCATTGTCTTTCATCTCCAGTTCTCGGTTATGACTTCATTCTCTCTGACCAGCTGTACCAACAAATCTAAGATCATAACCAAATGCTGTTTCTGGCTTTTATACAATATAGCCTCATGAACAGAAAGAGAGTACTTTTCCACCTGTTCCCATTATGTAAAATCCAAGGAAAGAACTCTGATTGATCTAGTTTGGGTCATGTGTCTATCTATCTCTGGAAAAGGAATGAGAGCAGAGGGATGTGTTCTTTTGACCATCACCTCCAATAGGAAGGGAATAGGAGAAATAGCACTGGGGCTTCCACTGCAGCAGAATGGGAAGGAAGTATTGAACAGAAAAACCACTGTTATAAACTACGTATTATCAATAATGGATTTGTTAATTTGAAATAATCAGGCCAGGTATGGTGGCTCACATGTGTGATCCTGGCATCTTGAAAAGCCAAGGCAAGTGAAACTCACTTGAGGCCAGGAGTTAAAGACCAGCCTAGGCAACAAAGAGAGACCTCTCTACATGTCTACAGAAATTAAAAAAAAAAAGCCAGTCATGGTGGTACATGCCTGCATTTCCAGCTATTCAGGAGGCTTAGGTGAGAGGACAGCTTGAGCCAAAGAGATCAAGGCTGGAGTAAGCCATGATCACACCACCGCACTCCAGCCTGGGTGATACAGACTCTGTCTCAAATAAATAAATAAATAAATAAAGCAAAGAAATAATTATATATCAATAAGCCAGAACCCTGTAAATATGGATTTTCTAGGTTTATAGTAACATTTTCAGACTAGATTTATTTTACATATAATTACATAAGGAACGTGTTTCCTTGGAAGAGTAGTAACTAAGTGTGTATCATAAAAATGGATGATTCAAACAAAATACATATTCTATTTTCAGACTTGCCCTTTACTTTATATTAGTATAATTCAAGACAGAAATCTGCAGCAGCAGACATATGTGTACTTATTTCCTGTTAAAAGTTGGTAAATTTTTTATTCTGCTATAAAACGAAAGCTCTTGTGTGCAGGAACACTTTTGAAATATCTATCAGTATTTATTTTTCTTTATCATTATGCTAAAAAAAGTTTTTGAGTGTCATACACATTTTTAGCATAGTCTATTCATTAAATGTTTGAGAAGGGCTAACAGTGTATATACCTGACAATGGTGAGCTTATTAAAAATCAGGGCCAATGTCTTATTCAGTCTTATTCATCTTTGTTTTCTAGTCCCTGTCAGAGTAGTTTACACAATAGCAGGCTTTCCATACATGTTTGTGAAAATGAATTAGCAGTTGAGCATTAATATATTGTTTGGTGATAAATAAATGTACAGTTTCTCAACCCAGAGAAATCACTGAAGACCTGATGTTCAGAGAACTTTGTTTTCTAAAAATATAAGTTGTGAATAGCCATATACAACTAAAGATATGTTCCTGTATGCTTTTCTTTTTTTCTTTTTCCTCTCATTCTTGCCCTCATTTTTTTTTTTTTAAACATAGTCCATGTTTTGCTGTTTCTTGACACCAGTGGCTATTGTGGGAAACCCATGCCCTGCCAACAACTTCTCAGTTATTTTGGGAAGCCAATATATGTATCTCATGTATCCTCAAGAATAAGTTCAGGCAGCCATCCTCATTTTCTTCCTCTTCTGTCTACTTCCCTGCGTACAGGCAGTCCTGTGAAGCTCACTGTTGTTACCTTGATTTGAGCAGGTAAATTGCTTCCACAGCTGAATTATATTTGGCATGGATTCTTCCCAGGTATCTCTGTGTCTTCTGCTCATTATACATTATCTAATTGCCGTGGCTTATCTGGTACAGTGCTGGCTGCCACACTTGTTCTGAAGTCTCCTCAGTCCCATAGTAGCACTGGGTCAAGTGAAGCCTATTTTACCGAAGAATTTCTGCCTTTCAGGCAAATGTAAAAGATACCTCCTTCCTTGCCCTTTGTAGTACTCTATTTCAGGCATTAACATTCCTTTTTCCCCAGTTTCTTACAATATTTTTAGTGGAGCTGTTGTTTAACATTTTAAAAATATTGAAATGGGCTCTCCCTACATTGCCCAGGCTGGTCTCAAGCTCTTGAGTTCAAATGATCCTCCCACCTTAGCCTCCCAATGTGCTGGGATGATGGGTGTGAGTCAGCATACCTGGCCTGTGTAAGATTTGAATTTATCACTCACATACTGTAAGCCAATTTAGATGACTCACTATGAACTAAAAGTTTTAAAATCAGGAAAACAGGGATAATGACTATTACTGTCAGAGTTGCTAAGGGTTCTGGACTTTCTGCTGTTCTAACCTGAATATTTCCTTAGTCATAGGAGAAATAAAGCCATGCTAATCTGTCATTTTTGTCTAAATTTTGATAATTCTTACAATAGTGAGTGGCTTCTCTTCTATCACACTCACTCTTGATTATCTTCTTCCTCCCCCATTGAAGCCTTCTCTGGCTTCGTTCTACTTGATCTCAAAATGTTGGTTTGGGGGAATGTTATGGACTGAATTTTGTGTCCTCAAAATTCTTATGATGAAAGCCTCACCCCCAGTACTCAGAATGTAACTGTATTTGGATATGGAATCATTAAACTGGTAATTAAGTTACCATGATGTCATTTTGGTAAGTCCTAATTCAATGTGACTGGTGTCCTTATAAGAAGACATTAGGACACATACATGTATAGAAAGAAGACCATGTGAAAAGAAAATATCCATCTACAAGCAAAGAGGAGAACCCCCTGAGGAAATCAGCCCTACCGACACCTTGATCTTACATTTCTAGCCTGCAGAATTGTAAAAAACGAAATGTCTATTGTTTAAGTGACCCACTCTGTAAGACTTTGGTATAGCAATCCTAGCAAACTAATGGAGGGTTCTTCTCTCTTCTCTATTTCATCTCTCATTAGGGGAATGTATCTAATCCTACGGCTTTAATATTATTTCTGGGATGAAAGAAAGAAAACATATTTTTTTATAATTTATTTGAAGAGTTAAATATAGTTTGAAAAATCTAATAGAGAATGATTGTTATTCCATGCATGGAAATGCCAAAATATTAAAGCATCTAAAGTAATGTTGTCATATTTATTAGTGTCATCTCCCAGCCACCAGAAGCAGCATTACAGTTCAACTTCCTAAAAATACAAAATCTGGGATCCTACCCCAGGCCTACGGAACCAGAAACTGAAAATGAGGCCCAGCATTCTATGTTTTAACAAGCTTTCTAGGAGCTCTTATTGCATGCTCAAGTTTGAGGATCGTGGATTATAATGAGCTAGAAATGGAAAATAGCATAAATATACCCTAGTGTTGAGGGTATAAAATGGCATCCTGGTAAAGTTAGTAATTTTCCCAAAGTCCCTAATCTCTATGTTCTGACTCTTCTTTCTTTGCTGTATACTATGATTTTTCAAGTTAGTTCAGGACAGTTCAGCACTTGGAACAATTTTGATTTGTATTGCTCTTTATTTCATTTGAGAGTATCTCTCCAATAGATCTACAAATCCTATGCCTTCTCTTCTCCTCCCATTAGTCCCACATTACCAAGTGCACACTTCATAATGCCAATTAAAAAAAAATAAAATGCCTATAAAGAAATACTTCAAAACTAGCTTTTGTCCTGTGTCTTGATATGCTACTAAAATGGAATGCAACTTAATGGTTCCACTGATTCAATACAGACTAAAATATACTCAGGTTCTTATAAATAAGTCACTGAGGGGATAATATTGTTCTGATGCTATTAAATAGGTTAAATTTTTAATGAAATTAAAAATAATAATTGGGTTGTTGGCTATAACCTATCAGTGCCTTATAATTTTCCCCAAATTCTACCAACAAATTCTTCAGAATTTATAGTATGATACATATATATATATGCTTTTATTTGCATTCTGAAACTTGACTCTTTAGGAGAGCACTCAAGCAACTCAGTACCTACAGATTTGTGTATGTGTGCACTCCCAAATAGTTTGTACATGGGTTAAGTGGCTTACTCAATTAAATACTCACATGTGCCTATTTATAAACCCTAAGTTGTCATAGGTACAATTAACCTAACAGTCACTTTTTGATTTAAATTAAATTTACATTTTGAGTTGAAAAGACAGCATGTCTCAATTTGTTTCTTTATGGCTCCCTAAGCAAGGCAGTGTCTTCTGCATGTGGTGGGGTTATCAACTGCAGACTGGGCTGTTTGGATCAGTGATACCCTTAATTAACACACAGAAGGTCATGTGAGTGCCCAGGCGCTGCCCATGGCAGATGCTTTGGCTAATCATTATTGAATCCAATCACTATTAATCACTGAAGTTTCATTGGGGTTTGTAAGTGTTGAGAGGAAACAGCAGGTTTTTCTACACAGCCCATTGAAGTCATTCTTCTTGTCCATTAACTCTTATGAGGTCATGATGCTAATGCTTCCCCATGAGGATTGTGTATCTTTCTTCCCATGCACTGTGTGCTTCTGGAGTTTGCAGAGTCTTGTTTGGATCACAGCCACATTGGTATATCACAGTCTTAACTAACAGAGACATTTCCATTTACTGTGAAAGAAAATACCTGGCAGTCTCAGGAGCAGGGAGATAAGTACTGAGTTCCGTTTGATCACCATGACCAAAAGACGTTATTAAAAAGAACTCTTTTGTATGTGGCACAGGACTAAGTTGTCTACTTGTCTCTTCATTAAACCTTTTACAAATTATTGCCATAATTTTTGAATTTGGATTAAGTTTTAAATATTTTCTCCCTCGCTCTTATATAAACTTGGCAAAAGAGCTATTTAAAGCCATGCCTATAATTTTTATATTACTTAAGATTACTAATGTATTAATTTATTCCCATAAAAGATATAAGAAAGAATCTGTAAGCAGAGGTTGGAGAATTGTGGGCCATTTTCCCTACTGGCCCAGATCCAAAATTGTGCATGATTGAAGAGAAGCAATGTTTGAGTATTAATTTGTCTTCTCTGGATTTTGAATTAGATGAATGTCACCAAACAATTATACAATAACTGTCCTGACCTCATTTTTCCTCTGTATGTACTTCCTAAGCAAGCTAATATTCAATAAATTATCACTTTGCTACCAACTTCCAAACAAACATTTTCATTCTTTTTATTGTTTCCACTTTGGCTGTGCAGGCCCATTCAATTGAGCAAATATTTTATTACCTCCAGTAAGTGGAATGCCCACACTGAGGCTAGAGATGATACAAAATAAACAGAAGGAAATTCAAATGTTTTGCTTTTGAGAATATTAAAAATAATAGAGAAGATAAAACTTGAACACTAACAAATATTGGCAAAATATAGTAAATGTGGTAAGGTGAGTTATAAACAAATTGGTTAGAAGTATGAGGAGATCCCTTTGCACATATAGTAGAAGCCTAACTCTTTAGCTGGCCATTTGAGGCAATGGTATTATGCAACTCAGCACACTGCTTGGGCTTGAGCTTACTTTAAAATGTTTCTATTTCTATTTACCTGACACCCTATATATCTAATGCTAGTAGTCAGAAAATACATCTTTGAAGATCAGTTAGAATGACCACTTACTGATGGAATTTTGAGAGAAGAGTATCAAATATCACTTTAATGATCTCATTAATCAAAAATCTATTTAATGATCTCATTAATCAAAAATAATAAAAAAATAGGAGGAGAAGGAGAATATTAGTCCAATGAGATGGGGGATAGGAAAGGTAATAAAAGTACTTATTTATTATGTTAACATCGAGGTATTATCTTGTCATCATGTAAAAATACTGAGATGCAAATTGAAAAGATTTATCTGGAGCCAAAGCAAAAATACTGGGCCTGAAGAGTTAGATTTAAAAGCCATTACTGCAGAAATTCTATTTGAAATCAAAAGTGGCAATCTAATAGAGGCATAAAAGGAGAAGCACAAGCTGAAGCTTAGGTAGTCCTACAATTATTTTGCAACTGGGAGAATACAAAGCTGTGGAGAACCCAAATAAGCACTCATCTGGGAACTTTGAGAAAGATGGAGAATAATGTAAGGGAGAATTTAAAGAAGCGAGGGCTCTTTACTGCCATCCACGGCTGTAGAAAATTCAAAGATCGAATTTTCACTCAAATTTAAAGAGATGGCTTTGCATGGACAGTGAAACTGCTCAGTGCCCGGTACCAAAGAGTTTCTTTAGAAAGTGTAAGCAAAAATTTCCAAAGTACTGGTATTAAGTGGCTGGCAAAATAAGGTGGAATTTTTTTTTTAAGAGGATCAACATAAAGTTGGAGAAATTTGTCAATAACAAGTCACTTACCCTAAATTTCTTATCTCTAAACTGAGTTTATTTGACATAGATTTAAAAATGGTTGCAAAGATTAGAGAGATTCTAGTACTATACTACCAATGTAAACACTTACTTAGCATTATTATCTGTTACGATTTTAACTAATATATAATTCAAGCTCTCTCTTTTATGTATTTGGTCGCTAACCATTCCTTTCTTTTTTTTTTTCTTGTTCAGCTTTCTTTTTTCTAGCTAAGTGCCACCTTGGCTAGTTTCTACTGAGTGTGCTAGACCAGGAGGCTTCAGCTGGCCTCTCTCCTCCTAGTGACAGTTTGTGTTTGGGACCCCAGTTCTTCAGATGGATGCTACTGGCATGGTCACCCATAATGACCGATGGGTACATCTGCATCTTTCAAGAAATTCATTTTGGCTGAGTATTGGCACTCCTTTCTGAAACATTTTTGAACCTGCCTACTTTTTCTTATGGGTACTGTTAACTGAGTTCTTTAACTACTAAAGTTAAACCATAATTTATGGTGAGGTTGCAGAAAGAGGCCTCTTTATGTTTTCATGGACCACTTCGTTAGGAATAAAAGCAGAACTGCCTTGAAAACTAATATTGAAATCTAAAGGTTTTAATTCCATTTCATGGTTTCCTGAGAGGTAGATGCATGAAATTCTGAGTGACACCTTGCTGTGCTTAGAATCATATGCCTTTTTTCCTTTATGATAGACTTTTAAAAAAAGTTGGAAGTTCCTCACTTCCTTAGGTGAACTGGATAAGGCAGGCCTTCCATGCAAGCTTGTCAGAAACCATCAAACAATCTGAATTTCTGGCAAATTTATGACCAAATTGTACCCCCTCCTACATAAGTAAAGCTCTACTGCCTGCTGTTAGAAGATGTTTCTTCATGGTGTTTTTTTTAAAAAATTCTGTACATGATTCTGTAACAAATGTGGAAAATAATCGCATAATTTATCATCTGAACATCATTAATCACCTACACTCTTTTATCATATAAGCAGTATGGTAGTGAGATATCATTAGATGATTCATTTCTCCTGTAGGAACCATATGGGGTTTGTCATCCAAGTGTAGGTTGAAAAGAATGGGGAGGAAAAATGTTATTCTTTTCATCTAACCTACAAAGAAACTGATAAACTATTTCTCTCTTTTGCTGTGTTAGTCTGCCTTGGATGTCTCTAATGCATGGTGATCTTGAATAGTACTTAAAGTTGCAACGGGATAGCTAATGATGTGAAGATATAGAAAAGGTGGCAATGAGATTGCTTCTATTTCAGTTATCACTGTGTTTGCTAGGGTCAGAGATTTATTATAAGCAATGTAGAGGGATAAAATTGTTGAGTGAGCTGAACTGAAGCAAGCTCTTCAAATTACTTTAATCTCTTTTCACATGAGAAAAATGTACATTTTAAACATGCAATGAAAGAAACTTTTTTATTATCTTCTATCAGCAATCCCCAAAGATTAGATATTATAAAAAATAAATCCTTTTATCTGCATCTCACCTGCATTTTTGACATGCATTATATATTTTCAAAAATATAAATCAGCATTGTTAGTATCTGTGCTATTATTTATAAACCAGATAAAAATGGAAGAGGTAGAAGTGGTGGCAAATTGGATAATAAAAATTTCAATAAGTTAGTTTAGTGCAGAATTTCTGAAACAGAGAATTATTGATATGTGAACCAGATAATTCTTTGTGCTGTGGAGCTATGCTGTTCATTACAGGATTTTGGTAACATCCTTGTCTACTCACCAGATGTCAGTAGAAACCTCTTCAGCTAGTTGTGACTATCAAAAGTATATTCAGACATTACAAAATGTTCTTTGGAGACTAAAACCCCCTCAGTTGAGAATCACTTGTTTAGAGCCCAATAGTCTCTAAGTATTTCTCTGTGCTTTATTTCATCCTAATGTCACATAAACCACATGAAATAGGTAATGGATTTTGCAAATGGGGAAAATGAATCATAAGGAAGTTAAGTAAATTTCTCAAAGTAACACAGTTGTTTAGGGGCATGATGAAGATTACAATTTTATATTTTATCTTCAAAATAGTGCTTTTGAAAAGGGCTTTCCTTTTTGACCATTGGTTTTCAAACTTTGGTGTAAACTAGATCCAACACAAATTGTTAGGAGCCATCCCCAGAGTGTCTAGATTAGAACCCAAGAATCTGCATTTTTAACAAGCTCCCAAGTGATGCCGATGCTGCCGTTTCAAGGACAGCACTTTGAGACTTACGGACCTAGACTCTATTGAAATGTAGCTTGCTTCAGTTTACAGTGTGCCCAAGGACTTCAAAACAGCACAGCCTTTCCCCTGGACATGAATAATTTGAAAAATTTTAGTTCTTCTAAGGGTTGAGGATTTTGACAATGAACAATGAATCTGTGACAACAGGTGTTGAGACTGACTCTATAAGGTATTACTCAGAGATCATGCTCCATTAGAATACCTTTCATGAGATATCTTTTTACAAAAACAAAAAATTTGAATCAGATCATGTATTACTTCATTTTCATGCTCCTGATAAAGATGTAACCCTGACCAGGCAACTTACAAAAGAGAGGTTTATTGGACTTACAGTTTGATGTGACAATCATGGTGAAAAGTGAAAGGCACTTCTCACATGGCAGCAAATGAAAGAAGAGCGCTTGTGCAGGGGGAAACTCCCCTTCTTAAAACCATCAGCTCTCCTAAGACCCATTATCACAAGAACAGGATGGGAAAGACATCCCCCTATGATTCAATCACCTCCTACCAGATCCCTCCCACAACTTGTGGGAATTGAAGATGAGATTTGGGTGGGGACACAGTCAAACCATATCAGATCACCACTGGTTCTGTAGCTCATTCATGGTATAATTTTGGGAAAGTTTCAGCTCCCCTATTGCATTTTTAACTACCTTATCTATAAAATGAGGCTTCTTAAAAATAGATGATCAGCCCCAACAGTCTATGTCCCATTATTGCTATAACATTATTAATGCACTTAAGATGAAAAAGGCAATGACATTTCTTTTAATTATCTTCAGGGATACCTGGGTAGCCATGCATTTATACAATATACTCTCATCAGTGAACTGCAGGTGCTGCCAGAAGGATCTCAAGCTCTTGTTTTTCTCATTGTCCAGCTGAGAAATTTTGTTTCTAATTTCTTTAAGAATAATCTGTGTTAACGTTATATCCCCACTGCCCTCTTCTGTAGTAGTAAATGCCTTTGAATCCTATTTTCAAGTGCTTAATACTATATTTCAGAACTTACACTGCTTTTTCTATTAAATTGTCAATCAGAACATCTAAATTTTAATTCTGTAGTAATTTGATAAAGGTCAGGAGATTTTTCTTTCTTTCCTCAGTTGATATAAATGTGCAGTCTGGCTGAAGAAAATAGCTTCATCCTTTGGCAACATAAAAACATTATTCTCTCTCTGATCAGCTGGAGAACATTTCTGTCACCTGTATATAACGTTAGAAACAATTTTATTGGTCATCAGCTCTTACATTCCCATCAGCTCTTGTGAGTCACTTACCTGTAGCAAGAAGAGATCAGATCATTTACATACAGAAGTATACAATGGCAACCAAAAGAAGAGATATTTATGGTTTTGTGTTTGCTTTTTCTGTGACTCACAGTTTGTATATTTTTTTGTTCACCAATGACTGTGTCTATGTCTGAACAAAGGGGTCTCTGAGCAGTGAGGTGATGGAAAACACATGAAGACCATTGCTATAATTTTCCTGCAGATAAAAGCAAATTGTAAGCAACTTACTTAAATCACCTGTAATCTCTTTAATGCAGAGACTGCCAATGTTAGCCACAACACATCTCAATTTCAGGGGAAAAAAAATTACCCAGGAAATGGCAGATGTACAAGTGAGAAAATAGAAAAATATGACAAATTCCCCATTGTGATTTCTATACTCATCGGAGCTGTTTTCCAGAAAAAGTTGTCCATATTAAAGCTGAAATAAAAACAATATAATAACATTAGAGAAGAGTGGAGATGTAGTACTAATTACAAGAATGACCCTAGATTAAAGTCCTGGCTTTGCCACCCGCAAGTTACATAACCATTTAATGTTATTTGGCTTCTTAGTCTTTAATTTTCTCATCTGTAAAATGTGGGTAAAAGTAGGACCTATATTATAGCAATTGTGTTATATCAGATGAAGTTTTATAGTAACTTGTACAATATATAACATATTCTCAATAAATGTGTTATTATTGCTGAAACATCAATCTTTATCAAATTTGTCTCATCCTGTATCCTCTTTGTAAGGATTCATAAAACATTAAGGGTAAAAATTAATTTGGATTAAAAAATATATCAACCTTTCAGAAAGATTTTTTTTTACTTTGATTAAATTGATTTCAATGCATCCTTTCTTAATGTATGCTATTTACCTATCAGAAGTGATAAGGGTTAGAAGAAAAAGAAAAAAGAGCTGAGACCATGATGTCAAATTCATTAAATGTATTTAGGTTTAAAGAAATATTCTCCATCCATACAGTGGTAATCATAAAACTTGCTTTATCTATTCTTTTAGTCATATTATGGACAATAATATAAGGATTTTGCCCTATTAATTTATTCAAGATCAGATTTCCAGTGACTAAATAATGTATACTAGTATACATAATCATGTAATTTAAAGAACACAACCAAAGACTCAAAAGTAAAAGAATAGGATTGAACATATGCAGAAATTATCTCCAAACAAAATCCACTCCAAGTTCACTTTAGGCACATTATTCAAGGTCATTATTTCTGTGATTGCCATTTTAATAACTTGATTCTGAAGTATTTAAATTATTCCCATCTATTTAATACATAAATTTAGAAAGGGAACATGTAGGAGAAGACAAACTAATTATGTTTCTCGAGATTATAGGTCCATCCTAATCAAAAGAAACCTGTTATTTTTTTGATGGAGAATGGGATTTAGGGACATCATGTGTGGAATTGAAATGTTACTGTCGCTTTGCTCTGCTGGGCTGGTGCTGCTGCCTTATACTAATGTATGATTCACTCCCTGTCATTCAGTGGTTTATTCCCATTAAGGCTTTTAGATACAAACTCCTTCAAAGTTTCTGCTGTAAATAAGCCAACATTCTGAGACACTTATAAGTTCTCTGAAGACAAGGACCTTGTCTGTTTCATTTTTGCACTGCCTTCTCTTCTCCACATTATCTAAGACTATCACAATTAAGACATTCATAAAATATTTAGAAGAGAGAATGTGGAAATAAGAGTATAATAGAAGGATCAAACAATATTAGATTTATTTGAATTTATTTGTGATTATAAATAAAAATTATATTTGTTTGTAGTATATGTGTATATATGTATATGATATTTAAATAATGCCTTCTGTTTATACATATACACGTATACATGCATGCACATACCACATGAGGGCAAAGTTATCTTTCTTAACCACTGTGGTCTCTGTGCCTGGGGTGAATGTAGTCAATTCTCAATATTTATGTGTTAAATGAATAAGCTAATTTTTACTACTTTCATTTTTTCTATTATAATATATGTTAGGTTATAAAGGAGTAACTGTGTCTACTACAAAAAAAACTTTTGTCTGATTTTGTTATGTAGCACTTACTTGTAGTTATTTGACTATAAATTAAATTTGGCACTAAATTTCTATACATATTTATGAATGAAGACATGAGAGAACTTCAGAGTGGGGGCAGAAAAGGGCACTTATAATTTGGGACTCATAAAAGAATGTTTTTATGAAGACAATAATACCTCGAATGGGTTTTGTACAAATTTATCACATTCTCTTCATGGAAGAGCTTAATGTCAGAATTGTAGAAGATACCTAAATGTGGGACCATCACTCATTTGAGAAAAGAAGACTGAGTGGATAAATAAATGGTCAGTGATTTGTTTTATGCCTATAGGAGCTTAACCACAACCCTTTGTAATATTTCAAAACAAATATATTTATGAATAGTTATTAATATCTTAGCACATACTTCTATGGCAATGCTGAAATGTCTGTAGTTTCAAGCTATTTTTATTTGGTAGTAAAACAATTATTGGGTAACATTTGTAGCCAAATCTACTTCATCTTGAAATTAAAAAATGAGTTTCAATATTACCAACTTTAATTAAGAAACACTTTTTTTTCTTTCTTTTTTTTTTTTTTGAGACAGAGTTTTGCTTTTGTTGCCCAGGCTGGAGTGCAATGGCACAATCTTGGCTCACCGCAACCTCGGCTTCCCAGGTTCAAGTGATTCTCCTGCCTCAAGTAGCTGGGATTACAGGCATGCACCATCACACCTGGCTAATTTTGTATTTTTGGTAGAGATGAGGGTTTCTCCATGTTGGTTAGGCTGGTCTCAAACTCCTGACCTCAAGTGATCTGCCCGCCTCGGCCTCCCAAAGTGCTGAGATTACAGGCGTGAGCCACCACGCCCAGCCAAGAAACATACATTTTTAAATGACTGTCATTGATGACAACTATATTCACAAATTGCTAAACCCTGAGAATCAAGGAAACATTGTTCTCCCAGATGACTAAGTAGTTTAGTTTTTAAAAAAATATAATTGAAATGCAGCCAATATAATACTTAGGGGTCATGACTACTTAAATTCAAATAAACTGATTCCATTTAATTTCTCAGCTGATCTAAGTTTTGGAAACATTTAGTTTTGTGAAATGCTTTTCTTTTTATAGTGCCTTGTATGGAGCCCTGGCATATGTTATTTTTGCGTATGTCACCAAACAACTGGGTTATCAGTTTTATTTCTTTCCTATTCCCTTTTAACACCATTTAAAAATATGCACAACAGCAGATAGAGACTATGTTTTACATTGCATAATTTGAGATTTTTTTTTTCAGTAGTGATATAAATTTCTCGAATAGTCTTGAAAAATTCCTTCATATTTGTTTAAAACAGCTACATGAAGAGAAATAAACTTAACTGTATTTTCTTTCTTGTGCTCTTATGTATAATGTCAAAGCCAAAAACCAAGGCAAAAGAAGTTGTGCTACATGAAATTTCTAATATACCTTGTGGCTATATTATTGAACACTAAATAAACTTAAGCAACTCTTCTTACCACCAAGGTGACTGGGAATGGAAAATCAGATACTATTATTGAAGAGTTGAATCATGTAACGATTTGATTCCTTTGTATTGATTTGTTCATCTTTTTATTTTCCCTGTCCTCTATAGGTGGACAAGAGAAGAAGCCTTTATAGGTGAATTAGTTGTTAGCACTATGTAAATACTATAATTATTCCAGGAAAATGGGATAATTTTGTATAAACAGTAGTTAACGTGTTTATGACATTTGCCAAAATACCTGTTTTTCTAATGCCTTATTTGATGAGGAACATTTTCTTTAATTACCATAAAAATACTTTCTTGCCATGGTTTTACAAGTCTGCTAGCACAGTACAATTTAAAAGATAATAAAATAAGAGGCACAAAATCTAGTTTTTTCCTCAAGGATATGTGGTATAAAAAGCCTTGACTTGAATTTAGTTTTTTTGACACTCCCTGATGTCTGTTATTCTAAATTGTGGTTGACAAAGTGATGTAGAAATGCTTTGTACTTAGCAACACCTTTATTCTAATATTTCTAAGCAATATATGTAATTATACTACTGCTATATTGTCTGATAAGGAAAGTAAAGCAGTTTAAATCTTATTCTGGAATCCATTACAAACTCAAAAGATCTGAAACCAGTCATGAATTTAAAGCTGTACTCATATTAAGCTGCATTATTATTATTGTTAATTATCTGTCTCCTTTAGAATATTTGCTACCTGAAGGTAAAAACTGTGTCTGGTTACTCACGCTTATATTCTACATGTTTCACTAGAATAAGCACATAGTAAATACTCACTAAGAATTTGTTAATCAAATGAATAAAGACATTAACTCTAGGGGAGATGAATACGTATCACACAGATTTTTATTAAACCAAGGTGTTCTAGAAGGTAAGAAGAAATCAATGGGAAAAATAATCTGATTGTCCCCAAATGTTCCTAGTGTGACTTCATTCATTAGTTATTTTTGTTATTTTGGCAATGTTCTAAAGATTCCAATAAAATGAAACAACTCAGCAATTGAACTCAGTGAACTGTTGGGCAAAATGAAATTGGCAAATATATGAACAGACTCGTTTTGGCATAGAACATTGTAATAACAAAGTTGCTCTGCTCACTTGAGCGTTTGGTTATTAATAAAGTTCTCCAAGCAATTATGCAGTTCTCTTACGGTGCATTTTAACTAAAGTACAAATTCTAATTTTATCTCTGGAATTAAGATTCTGTAGCTTAACGTTTAAGATCTATTCCCTATCTTTGTTAATACAGGTGATAACTGATAAATATGAGTCATTGACAAGTGCATACTGCTATTGTATCTCACTAAATGTGCAAGATACAAATCTCTTGGCTATTAAATTTAGTACAAACATCAGCAGATAATTAGAATTTAGAAACCAACTCTTTGAAAAGAATTGGAGTAGCCTAGAGCTAATATCCTGTAGTTACTCAATTGTACAGGATAATTTATCTCCAAATTTTTGCATTATAATTCAAATTTAAAAGCTTACATGACTCACAGTATCAACAAATCTGATGAAATATTTCTCTAGCCTGTGTTTTTTAGTCTCATTTAACTTCAGGTGAATTCAAACTTTTAACTTTATATCATATATAACTATTACTTTATATGTTTTCTTTCACAACTTTAAACATTAACTGGTGAGAAAGTATCTTGAAATCTTGCATATTTTAAAATTATTTAGAATTTGTTTCTAGCTATAAAGCCTTAAACAATGTTAGTTCCATAAAATAATACTGGAAATATTTTACTTACGTCTCTCTTAAAATGGGTTTTATAAATTTATCTTGAAAATCAATGTATAGCTGACGATACAGTTTAATGTCTAAGATAGCTGAAGAATTTGGATGATCACCTACGTGTCCCCATAGATGAGGCTTATTAGACACTTTTCCCAGAGGTTTTGAGAACTCTCATGGCTGCCTTACTGGAGAATTAACTCAGTGTCTTAGGCCTGTTATGTCTTATAAATTGAGGTAAATAAGGCATTTCCTCCTTAACAGAGGAACAGGTACATTCTGACTTTTGTTTTAAGATAGATAACTCAGTTTTTAAGCATTTCTGTGTGTTGCCTGCACATGTTCATGTGCGTGTTGTATGCTGTCAGCCTAAGACCACTTGACAAGTTGTTTCCTAGTTGTTGAACAAATTCAGTATGTACCATGGCTCAAATGCAGTGCATACTTATTTCTTGCTGGGTAATATCCAAGATATATAATCCTGGCAAGCTGGCAGGTCTCATTTCAAGGGTGATTCAAGATCCTAGTTATCTTCTATCTTGTAGTGTTGCAGCTTTAGCTGGTGGCTTCCATAGTTACTGTGCTTATTTTTCTTTTTTTTTTTTTTTTTCTTTTTTTTTTTTTTTTGGTGAGACGGAATTTCACTCTTGTTACCCAGGCTGGAGTGCAATGGCACGATCTCGGCTCACCGCATCCTCCACCTCCTGGGTTCAGGCAATTCTCCTGCCTCAGCCTCCTGAGTAGCTGGGATTACAGGCACGTGCCACCATGCCCAGCTGATTTTTTGTATTTTTTAGTAGAGACGGGGTTTCACCATGTTGACCAGGATGGTCTCGATCTCTTGACCTCGTGATCCACCCGCCTCAGCCTCCCAAAGTGCTAGGATTACAGGCTTGAGCCACCGCGCCTGGCTGCTTATTTTTCTTAAGATGGCAGAAAGAGGTAAGAGCCTGGAGGCTTACACCTACATCAGGAAGGTTTTTAAGGAGCCAGACATAAAGAGCATTTATATGACTCCTCTCTCCCTATAATTCATTATGTAGAATTCAGTCACTTGGTATTATAAGTTGAATTCTCTGCCACTGCCTACCCTGGAACCCCACCAATATATATGTTGACATCTGAACTCCTAATATCTTACAATATGACCTTCATGCAGATAATCAAAGTGAGGTTATTAGGATGGGCTCTAACCCAATGTAACTGGAGTTCTTATTTAAGAAAAAAAAGGCAGTTTGAACACAGAGACACGTAAAGAAGGCAGACAATATGAAGAGACAGAGAGAAGATGGCCCTCTACAAGACAAGTGAGAGAAGCTTGGAATAGATCCTACCCTATAAGCACTTGGGAGGAACTAACTCTGCCAGCACCTTGATTTTGAACTTCCAGCCTTCAGACCTGTGTCAATATATTTCTGTTGTTTAAGTTACCCAGTTTGTGGTACTTTGTTGTGACTGCCCTAGCAGCCAAATACACCTAACTATAACTAACTGCAAAAAGAAGTTTGGAAATATAGTTTAACATACAAGTTCCCTTAAAAATCCAGCAGTAATTTACTTTTCTAATTTCTTGTTTTTCTATCTTAAATTCTGTAATCCATAAATTTTGAACTTCTTTTCCAAATACATTACTCTTCGCCTTTGCATTAGTTATTCTTTCTAAGGCATTTCCTAAAACAATCTTGAGTTTTCATCCTATTCATCAGTTAAGATTTAGCTCGAATGCAACTAGGTATTCTGGGCAGAGTCATAAACTTTATTTCTTGGGGGTTATACATTGTCTTTACCTCTCTTCAGTACCGGATATGCTTTTCCCTTTAGATTATGCCTTGGCTGAGGTCAGGGGCTAGATTGATTCTTCTCTCATTCCCAAGTGCCTAGCACATTGACTGATGTGCAGCTGGCATTCAATAACTATTTGTTGAATGGATGTTGAATGAGTACAAGATTATGTCAACCCCCAAAAATCTGGGGGGATGTTGGAATGAGTAAATAAATTGCTTGTAAACTTTAGATACTTTTTTCCTGGCTTATTCAAAGTTTTTTATTTCTTGTCACAGTAACTAATTAGATTATGTATTTAAATTAACTACTAGCCCTCCCAACCCTCAGGGATATTCAAAAATGAGCAATTACTTTGGTAAATATCATCAATATGAAGCATCTGGTTCCCTAACATTTAAGTTCCACATTTAATTCTTATGTGGTTGTTCAGTCTAGACACAGGCAATGTAAAGGGAAATTTGGTCTCAAGAATGCTTCCTGCTGCTTCTCATTTGCATGCCCGCCCAGACAATGGTCTTTCACTAGACTTTAAATAACACTCCTTAAATCCAGCTCAATAGTCCTGGACTGTGTGTCCTTGTTCTTACCTGTTTTCTTGGTTGTCCCATTAGAATACTTGGTGACTGCAGAGAGCGGAGACTACTTCTTGAAACAGGAGCAAGAATATGAAGAATCCAGTGTCATTCAGGAGTATTTTCTGTCCCAGAAAAGCCCAGAAATCATCAAAGGTAAGAACCAAAGCTGACAGCGGTAAAAGATTATCCTGCCTGGAGAGGTAAAGGCACCAAGGTCATAAAGAAAATGAAAGGTGAAAATATTTTTATTTGAGATAAAATAGAGCAGGAAATGTGGTGGAGAGGAATGAGTTTTTTAAATATATATTATTATTTTTCAAGACTGCAGTAGGGTTGTATGAAATATTAATGTCCCTCGACTGTACAAGATTCTTGAGTAGCTCTGGGAATTGGGAAGTCCGCAATTTACAACCTCTCTTCTCTGTTCTTATCAGCAATTTAACCAAGCTCCTGTTAGCAAGAGACACTTAAGCAACAGAAATCCTAAAGGAGATTTTTAAGCTGATTGTAAAGATAATACAGTTCTCCTGCATAAAAAACAAAGGATTATTAATACTGTGCTGCTGGTAAAGTCTCACTTTACAACTGATGTAACTTTCTGTATTAAATCAGCCCCACCAGCACTGGAATGAGCCAAGCTCAGGCATCATTTATCACTAGCCATTGTGGGTGCACCAACCATAGCGCTAGCCCTCAATTTGACCCTTCCAAAGGTGTGCCCCCTGTGTGAGTGGAGGTTTTTATCTGTAGACATGCTGATCTTTTTCAGGATTTAAATTTCTTTTCCTGACATGGTTTATGGCTCCTGTCTCCAGGTGCTTGTTCTCTGAAGTAAGAGCCTGCCTCTGCAATGCACCTGCCATAGCAGATCATGTCCCTTTGGCAGTTTGTAGCACCAGCTCCTTTACAACTCTTAAATCTCAGTTTATGATCCATTTACTTGAAAAATTCATAATTAGTTAAGTTGCTAATTTGGCCTTTTGCTGACTCACCCAGGGAGGTATGTCATGTGAAGATGGTATTGCATTGCTGAATGATCCATTGATTGATACATTTTACTTTGGGTTTTTGTTTTGTGTTTATAGGTTGCTTTTACAGATTTGAAGACAAAACACTACTCTTTTCCTTTTAAAGATAAAAGCCTACATTGAAATGGGAAACTTTTTTTTTCTTTCTTTTCCCTTCTTTTTCTTTCTCTCCTATTCTCCCCATTTTTTTTTATTTTTAAAAATAAATCAGCTTGTAGAAAGAAGTGGAATATTATGACCTCAGAGTAGCAAGTTCTTCCTTCACATCCAGAATAAATGGTTAATCAGAGTTTTTTCACACTGTTATATTTCTCTGTTCTTGAGGTACAAGATCAGTGGTAGATTACAGTCATATATTATATATGAGTCCATGCCAATGCATCTGTAAATGCCAGCTTAGATTTATTAAATTCCTTCATTTAATAAATGAAGGGATTGAAAGCAGCAGATGTTTATTGAGTCACTACTATGTCCTTGTAGACACCTACTTGGAAGTGTGAGAATACAGAGTAAAAAAGAAAGACTATTTCTGTTCATTTTAAGCTTGTATTTTATATTCCTTAGACTCCATTATGGTAAGGTAGATTCACTGAAAGTTTGCAAACTTTGAAATCAATAAAACTGAACTTAAGTTTCCCCAAATATTAGCAGCATGATCTTACAATATAGTGGGAAAAGTAATAACATAGTAGTTTTTATATGACTTTTCGAATCAGATCAGCTTATATTTGTGACTTTGTAACCTTAGCCCAATTAGTTAACTTCTTTTAGTCTCAGGTTTTCTCACTTGTATAGAGGTGACATTAATATCTCATCCTATTCCAGACAATTGCTGGCCAAAATCAAAAATATATTTAAAGTAGATCATACAATATGTCTAAATATGTAAAAGGTATAAGGCAAGCCAACATACTGTTCAATAAAATATGTTTTTTATTCTTACCTAAATATGTTCATAATGACTTGAAAGTCCAATTTAAGATTTAAAATTCTGAACTTGTTAAAGTTCTGAACAAGCAGAGGTAGCTGGTTCCTAGTCTGCTGTCCTCAGCCCATAACCATCTCTTTCCACTGCCAGCTCATTTGATTAGCACAACAGACCTCAGATATACACAGGTGAAAATCACAGCCCATGCATGCTCAATCTATAAACCCATAACAACTGTTCCCTGACTACTTGCTGGCCAAAGGTTCTTCCATCAAGGATATAATCTGCCCTTGGGAGATGAACCTCAGGAAGATGTACTTGCATGCTCTGAAAGTGGGTAATAAAAAATCCTTAGTTCTGTGCTGAAATCATAGAAAAGAACTATATTAATGGGGACTCATTTGCATCAATCATAGAATGATAACAGTTTTGTCTACTGCAAAAGTGTAATAACATATTTATAGCTGGTAACTTGGCACCTGATATTTAGAAAAGTTTTAAAAGATGTACTGGTTCATAGTTGATGCCAATGCCAGAAGTACCACTGGACTTAACATTCTCAGGGATGTTTCCTTCAGCGCTGGAACCATGCCAAGCTCTGCAGACATTTGAAGGTGGTTTTTTATTTTTGCAATACGTTTTGGGGATGGGGACAGAGAACTTTGCACTGAGAACAGGGAGGAAGACATTACTGTATTTATATCAAACACCAAGCTTCCATGAAATTGCTTATCTTTTAATTTATGCCCTCACAGAGGTGCATTCATAGGAAAACTAGTTTATTCCACTTATCAAAATGAGATAAATGGGTAAGATTTAACAGCAGCTTGATGAATGAATGAACACATTTTTGTGACATTACCATAGTTAAAATTCACTATTTCTCCCCACGAACACCCACATTTCTTGATAGCTTGTGGTATATTAAAAGGCACATTTCAATCCTTAGAACAACCAGGCAAAAAAATAAATACATTTTAAGGGTATACTGTATACTGTCTAACAAACAGACACAAAAAGTAAAAGAGAAAAAGGAAAAAAATCATGAGATATGTAGAAAACAAATAGAAAAATGCTAAACACAGGGTGAATGAATGGATGATTATTCTATAAAATCAGGACAAATCAAAGGGATAGGTTTGTGTTGTTACTATTCGCAATAAGGGAAAGAGAAAAAGAGTCATCAGAATGACAAAAAGAAGCAAAACTGTCTTTAATCTCCGACAATATAATGCTCTATGTATAAAATCTTAAGGAATACCGTAGAACACACACACACACACACACACACACACACCTCAAATGTAATAAGTTCAACAAGGTCACAGGATAAAAGTCCAATGTTTCTGTATATTAACACACACACCAAAAGTGAAATAATGAAAATTATTCCAATCATAATAGTATAAATAATGGATGGTTTACTATCATTTTAACAAATTTTCAAGAGCTGCACTGAAACCTACACAACATTGATGAAAGAAATATATAAATTAGTAAAGAGGCATTCTATCTTCGTGGAGTTCAATAATCAATATTATTAAAGTGGTAATTCTCTCCAAATTGATATCAATGTAATTCCTATAAAAATTCCAGATTTTTTGTTTGCAGAGATCAACAAGCAGATCTAAAATTTACATATAAATAGATAAGATTAAGAGTAGTCAAAAGAATTTTGAGGAAAAAGAACAAAGTTGGATGACCTATATACTTCCTAAGTTCAGAACTTAGTATAAAGTACAGTGTTGTCTTAGTAATCAAAACAACATTGTACTTGCCTGAGAATTGTCATATATATATATATATATATATATATATATAAATGGAACAGAATTAAAAATAAAAAATGGTCCAGGTGCGGTGGCTCACATCTGTAATCTGACACTTTGAGAGACTGAGGTGGGCAGATCACCAGATCAGGAGGAGTTCAAGACCAGCCTGGCCAGCATGGTGAAACCCCATCTCTACTAAAAAATATATATAAAAAATTAGCTGGGCATGGTGGCACAGGTCTGTAATCCCAGCTACTTGGGAGGCTGAGGCAGGAAATTGATTGAACTTAGGAGGTGGAAGTTGCAATGAGCCAAGATTATGCCACTGTACTGCAGCCTGAGTGACAGAGTGAGACTCTGTCTCAAAAAAATAAATAAATAAATACAAAACAAAGCCTTATGCTTAAGGTCAATTGATTTTTGATGATGAGGACAAATCAACTTAATGAGAAAAGTATATACTTTTAAACAAATTGTGCTGAGGAAATTGGATATAAAAAGAGATAAATTTGGAGCTACCTCATACTATTCACCAATATTAATTAAAATTTAGTACATATGTAAATGATACGTGCTAAAACTGTAAGTCTTATAGAATACAACATGAGGGTAAATCTACATAATCTTGTGTTAAGCAAAAAGTTTGCACACATGGCACCAAAAGCATGATCCACAAAATTTATACAATAAATATTTGGATTCCATCAACATCAAAAATCTTTGGCACTTGAAAAGTAACTATTAGGAAAACGAAAGACAAGCCACAGACTGGCAGAAAATATTTATGTGTTATATCTCTGATAAACGACTTATGTCCTGACTATATAAACTCCTCTTACAACACAATAATGAAAAAACAAAACAACCCAGTTAAAAATAAACAAAGATTTT
Organism: Saimiri boliviensis; assembly: GCF_048565385.1. Taxonomy (NCBI): domain Eukaryota; kingdom Metazoa; phylum Chordata; class Mammalia; order Primates; family Cebidae; genus Saimiri; species Saimiri boliviensis. The sequence goes on along the minus strand of NC_133454.1, from coordinate 107,788,511 downwards.
GTCTTAGTTTAGGAAGATATAACAAAGTTACATAGGCTAGGGGGCTTATACACAACAGAAATGTATTTCTTGCAATACTGAAGGTTAAAAGTCTGAGATCAGGGTGCCAACATGGTTGAGTTCTTGTGAGGGTCCTTTTCTGGTCAAAGACTGCCAACTTGTCATTGTATTCTTTGACAGAAAAAGAATGTGAGAGCTCCCTGGGATCTTTTTGTTATAATGGAACTAATTCCATTCATGAGGGCTTCACCCTTATGATCTACTTATCTCCTCAAGACCTCACTAATACCATCACATTGGGGTTAGGATTTCAATCTATGAATTTTGGAAGATATAAACATTCAGTCTGTAAGAGATTTGAGTAGGCATTTTACCAAAGAAAGCATAGGTGGTCAATAAATACACCAGCAAAAATGATCAACATTCTTAGTCATTAATATTGCAATGAAATAATGCTTCATGCTCACAAGAATGGTTATAATAAAAAGAGAGTAACAAATGTTAATAAAAATGTAGACAAACTGGAACCCTCCATAAGTGCAGAGGGAAGTGCAATGTAATGTCACTTTGGAAAATAGCAGTTTTTTAAAAGTTAAAATTAAATGCACTATATGGCCTCATAATTCTAATTCTAGGAATCTATTCAAGATAAATTAGACCACACAATTTTTTGTATGTGACTGCTCATAGCAATGTTAGCCCCAAACTAAAAATAATCCAAATGTTCATCAACTGGTGTATGGATAAACCAAATATGTTTTATCTATAAAATGGAATACTATTTAGTCATAAAAAGTATATGCTCTAAATCAATGAGTCCCCAAGACACGCTAAATTAAGAAGTTGGACACGGGCCGGGCGCGGTGGCTCAAGCCTGTAATCCCAGCACTTTGGGAGGCCGAGGCGGGCGGATCACAAGGTCAAGAGATTGAGACCATCCTGGTCAACATGGTGAAACCCTGTCTCTACTAAAAATACAAAAAATTATCTGGGCATGGTGGCGCATACCTATAATCCCAGCTACTCAGGAGGCTGAGGCAGGAGAATTGCCTGAACCCAGGGGGCAGAGGTTGCAGTGAGCCAAGATTGCGCCATTGCACTCCAGCCTGGGTAACAAGAGCGAAACTCCGTCTCACAAAGAAAAAAAAAAAAAGAAGTTGGGCACAAAAGACTACATATTCTATAATCCTGTTTATGTGAAATGCTCAGGAAAGAAAAATCTGTAAAGACAAAGTAGATTAATGGTTGACTGGGGCTAAGTATGACAGCAGAGACTGACTCTATGAACCCCAAAATCTGAGATAGGTCTCAGTTAATTTAGAAAGTTTATTTTGCTAGGATTGAGGATGTGTGCCCATGACACAGCCTCAGAAGGTCCTGACAACATGTGTTCAAGGTGGTCAGAACACAGTTTAGTTCTACACGTTTTAGGGAGACACAAGACATCAATCAAGACATCAATCAACATATGTAAGATGAACATTGGTTGAGTCCCGAGAAGCGAGACAACTTGAAGTGGGGAGGGGGCTTCCAGATCATAGGTATGTAAGAGACAAGTGGTTGCATTCTTTTGAGTTTCTGATGAGCTTGTCCAAAGGAGCCAATCAGATATGCATTATCTCAGTGAGCAGAGGGGTGACTGAATAGAATGGGAGGCAGATTTGCACTGCTTATGGGAACTGCTTATGTTCCCAGCTTCACTTTTCCCTTTAGTTTAGTAGTTTTGGCACCCCAATATTTGCTGTCCTTTCAGAACTGCAAATAGACACAAGCAATCTCTTTGGAATAATAGAAATGTTCTAAACACATATTGTGGTGATAGTTGCATAGCTCTATACGTTTACTAAAAATTATTTAATACACACTTTAAAAAGACAGTTGTAATTAGAAAAGAACTTTAAATTATCTCAGTAAGTTCTCTGCTTCCAAATCAAATTGCAGGTTGAACATTTGTTTCAGGCCTTTAATGTATGTCATACATTCAGTAAGTGGTGAAAAGATATAACCTGGATCTTTGGGGCTCTGATGTCTGTCTGTCTCTGTCTCTCTGTCTCTCTGTCTCTCTGTCTCTCTCTGTCTCTCTCTCTCTCTCTCTCTCTCTCTCTCTCTCTCTCTCTCTGTGTGTGTGTGTGTGTGTGTGTGTGTGTGTGTGTGTGTATGCAATTATGTTTGCCCGTATTGGACATATGCATCAGCAATAATGCCATACATCTGAAACATAGTCGATTTTAATGACTGCAGCCTATCTTCTCTAAGACCTAGTTGTGTTTTGTAAAACTTTTGGCTGGCTAAAGGAAAGGTTTTCATTCTTTAAATCAAACTATATATGTGGTACTTGTTAAAACTTCAGTTCACAGAGTCCCAATGAACAGAGGCTAGATGGAGGTAATAGAGAATAATGGACAGCAGATTCAGATTTGAAATTATACATATTCAGATTATAATCTCAGATTCCCCAGGTTCTAGGACTGTTGATTTAGAAGCTTATTAATTAAAGTCTTTGGATTTCAGTATCTTCTTTGCTCCGGCCTGCAGAGCAACAGACAGGAACCCGGGCAAACCTATCGTGGATGAGAAGGGATGGGACAAGAGGCGCGAAGAATGGCAGCAAGACAAAAGTTCTGATCAAGCTGCAAAGTTTATTTCAAAATGGGTTCCTTATATAGGGAGGGGAGAGGGTAGAGAGGGAAAGGGGAAGTAGTTCTGATAGGCTAGGAGACGAGTGTTCAGCTCATGATCAGCTACCCCATTGGTGCAGCCATGCATGTTCTGCACGTGATCAGGTCCTTCATTGGTGGCCCGCATGCATGCTCTGTGCGTGATCAGGCTCTACGCCCGGGGCATGCTCCTGGCGGGGAGGGCTGATGCAACTTGCTTTTGGCGGGGAGGGCTGATGCAACCTCTTGTTCCAATTGCATCAGCTTAGCCTGGGTTCCCAACACTTCTTGGCAAATGAAAAATGAGAATAATAATACATCTCACCTTGGAGTCTGTAAGAATTAAAGTTATGAGGAAATTGCAAACCCAATGCCTACGAACACTCATGAATATCGAGCCTGTTTTCTTTGTTCACTAAGAGCTTATGAGAAGCTGCAGCCCTCACATAACTTCAGATTTAGAAATTTCTTTCATTGTAAACTTCTGTAAGTTTTAGTTTTTTGTATTAGTTTTTGTATTAGTTTTCTATTTATCATAACAGATCATTAGAAACTCAGCAGCTTAAAACAACACATATACTATCTCATGTTTTCTATGGGTCCGGAGTCTGGTTACGGTTAGGTGCAGTCTCTGTTTAGGTCCCAGAGACGAGCTCAGACATTTCTGTACATATAAGCAAACCTTTCTTTTTCTGCTGCTTTGATGTTTTAAGAGTTTAGTTATTGTAATGGATTCAGTACATCTACTATCTTCATCACTCCTTTGCACTCCAGATTATTCTCTCTCAACTGAATAAAAGTGATCTCTAATTGGATGACCCACAGTCATTTCAAAGGAACACATTAATTGTCCTTAATGTTCCCTTGACAATCTAAGTATCTGATGTATTTTCAAAAAAATTTAAAGTGTATATCAATTGACATAAAATTTTAAATTTATCCAATGGTTATAACTTCTGTTCACTTCTACATGAGCATACTTTTATAAAACTATAGGAACCATGGGCTGCAAGACTTTTCTTCACATGGTATAACTTCCATCACTTTAACGTCATCTTTCTTTTTCTTTCTTCTTTCTTTCTTTTTCTTTTTTCTTTCTTTTTTTTTTTTTTTTTGAGGCATAGTTTTGCTTTGTCGCCCAGACTAGCGTGCAGTGGCACAATCTTTGCTCATTGCAACCTCTACCTCCCATGTTCAAGTGATTCTCTTGCCTCAGCCTCCTAAGTAGCTGGGACTATAGAAACGTGCCACCACACCCGGCTAATTGTTGTATTTTTAATAGAGACAGGGTTTTACCATGTTAGCCAGGCTGGTTTCCAACTCCTGACCTCTAGTAATCCACCCACCTTGGCCTCCCAAATTGCTGGGATTACAGGTGTGAACCAGCATACTCAGCTGAAATTTGCCTTTGAAAGAGGGCTTCTTTTGGTAAATTTCTCTTAGAATTCCTACCATTTTTTCTGGCTGGGTACAGTGGCTCATCCCTGTAATCCCAGCACTTTGGGAGGCCAAGGCAGGCAGATGACAAGGTCAGAAGTCCAACACTGGTTGTTGAAATATTTAACTACCAGCCTGGCCAATATGCTGAAACCCCATCTCTACTAAAAATATAAAAATTAGCTGGGCGTGGTGGTGGGTACCTCCCAGCTACTCAGGAGGCTGAAGCAGGACAATCACTTGAACCCGAGAGGCGGAGATTGCAGTGAGCCAAGATCATGCCACTGCACTCCAGCCTGGGTAACAGAGTGAGACTCCTTCTCAAAAAAAAAAATGAATTTCTACCCTTTCTTTCCTTTGCTTTCTAACATTAAAATCTTTTCTTTAATATCATTTATCCCCTCAGTCACACAGTGACCAAATATTTTCAAAGACTCTGTTAATTTTCTCTTCACTGCTTCAGACTTGTCTGCTTTTCATTCCCACAGCCCTATATTCCAAACTTTCTTTCTCTAATAAATGATTGGCCATAATATGTTTCTCAGGCACATCAAAGTATCTTTTTTAATAAATAATGTCTTCTCACTCATCTACTCTATTCCTCTTTTGCCTCCTTCTTTTCTTCTCTCTGAGGGCCCTCCTGGTCTGGACACTCTTGTACTCTCAAACAACACTATATATGAGCATAAAATAGATCTTGTCATCATGAGACTCCGTGCTATATTGATTCTCTAGCAAATAGAGTCTAAACTCAGCCTGACGTTCTGTTAGTGGCTATCTCACTTAACGAAAATCACTGCTCTTTACCGTTACCGTAACTTAATTCCTAGAAAACCAGTATTTATCTCAGACTACTGTTATCTCTGTGCTATTTTCACATTTTTTGTGTGTTAGTTTTCTATTGATATCGTAACATCATTACAAATTCAGAAGCTTAAAAAAACACATTTATTATCTCCTGTTTTCCATGGGTCAGGCATCTGGTCATGGTTAGGTGGATTCTCTGTTTAGGTCTCAGAGATTGGATGAATAAAAGTGTTGCCAGGGCTGCAATCCTCATCTGAGGGTCTGGATTCTCTTCCAAACTCACTGGTTGTTGAAATATTTAATTACCTTATAGCTGATAGTTGTTTTCTTGCCGGCTGTTGGTGGGAGCTGCTCTCAGCTTTTGTAGGCTGCCCCTTGAAATTTCAAAACATATTTATTTGATTTCTTTCACAAAGACAATGTATGTGCACATTTCTCTCGCTTTTTCTACCTTCAGCAAAAGAAAATTCTGCTTTTAAAGATGTCACTTCATTGCATCAGTATCTTAGTCCATTTTTATGCCACTGTAACAGAGTATCTGAGGCTGATTAATTAATAAACAATAGAAGTTTATTTGGTTTATAGTTTTGGAGTCTGAGAAGCCTAAGAACATGGTGCCAGTGTCTGGTGTGGTCGTTTGTGCTTTATTATCTCATGGAGAAAGGTGGAAGGGCAAGGAAGGGCAAGAGTGAAAGAGAGAGAGCTGAACTCACTTTTATAACATTCCACTTCCATGACAGCCACATTAATTCATTTATGAGGTTGGAGTCTTCATGGCTTAATCACCTTTTTATAGTCCTACTTCCTAATACAGTCATAATGGCAATTAAATTTCAACATAAGTTTTGGAGGAAACTTTCAAATTTTAGCAGCCAGTCATATTCAAATAATGTCCAGTAATTTAAGATCAGCTGACAGATTTCAATTACATCTGTAGCATTCCTTCACTGCAACACCTTGTTTAGTAATTGATTGAACCACAAGAGGATGGAAATCTTGAAGGGCTATTTTTAGAATCCAATTCCTATGCTCTTCATTGCCTATAAAAACTTCTGCAAAGCCTTAAAGGTTCATCTCAACACCCAGCTATTTCTTGTTGCTTTCTCCAATTTCTTATTCCACAATGAGGATCAAAGATATAGATATGTACATTTGTAATATATGTCATTGTATATATACACATACATGTATATATACATATAATATTCCACTCCCATGACAACCACATGAAACATGTATACATATAATACATGTATATATACATCTATACACTTTTGATCTTCACAGTAGAAGATCAAGGAAACATTCAATCTTTAGTAGTCTGCAGATTCAAATAAAGTTTGACTGTTCAGAGATTTCTGCTAAGGTTTGAATGTTCAGAGAGACATGCACTTTCCTTGTCTTTGAGGAGGAAATCAAATAAATATATTCTGAACTTCCAAGGGCAGTCCTCTTATTGAAACTATATACATCCTTGTATATATGTACATATGTGTGTACATATATATACATATATATCATTGTATATAGTTTTTTAAATGAAATATTTATCAATATGTCTAAATGTGATTATATGTTGGTGGGAGTATAAGACCCCCTCCAACTACATAATCACAAGTGCAAGCACACACAAGCACACACATATACATAGTACTCTCTCAATTTTTATTTTAATGTCATTGAATGTATAAAACAACTTTCTGCAAAGTCTTTTTTGCGTAAACATATGCTGTGACAATTATATGTTAGTTATCTTGTTAGGAATAATTCTCAGCGTACATAATATTGTTATACTTACAGGAAACTGCGCTAACCTTTTCTTGAGATATGACAGGATCTCTGAACTACTACTTAAGCTGAAAAGTTTATTGTAATTTGCCGTAATCCCCAAACAGCAGAATTTAGAGAAAGTCCAATATAGGATGCTAATGAAGCTAAATTGTGGACTAAGCTGTGTTGGAAACAAGCAGGCAACACCTTCTAATGATCTTCCTCCCAATATTGCCAGAGAATTTTAGTCTAAGTCAAGAAGCATTTTACATAGTAAGCATACCTTCAGAGAATGTCCATTTAAGAAATTACCTTTTGAAGAGGTTGAGAGGTCCCATGCTCATTTTCACTGATTCTTGAATAAGACTAGCAGGCTAATACATGTATAAATTATGTTCTCATTTTGGAAGGGGATAACAGGATTAAAAAAAAAAATCAATGGAGAATTCTATTTCTGTATTTTGGAACATTGAAATATATCAGCTATTTATTATGCCCATATCAATGGAATATTGAAGCTGAAACAAATTTCCTTTCAGAGTGAAGGCAAACATATTTGCTAAGACTCTGATTGGATTGCATAATGACAGCAACTAAGATTTAATGTTAGATGGAGAATGTGTTTTTATACATTTAGCCATACACTTAGTCATCAAATATTTTTTAGATGTTCTAATTTTTTTCTTTAAGAAGACCAAATTATTTCAATGCAGCCCTGCTTGTGATGGAATAATTTCTGGCATTAAACTGAGTATATTAAAGTAAGTGGTGATGAATTAAAAGCACAGTAGAATTCTTGGTGGGTGTGAACTGATGAGTAATCTTAATTAGAGGTAAAATGTATCCATTATTTTGTACTATAAATGGACTTTCATCTTATGAATTACAGAGATAAAGTTGACATGAAATACAGTGACACATTAGTCAAAGACTTAGTAAGTGAAGTAGATACAGGTTTTTTTTTTTTTTTTTTGAAAAAAGAAAGGACAGCCCAAATTGTTAGCATTTGATTTACCTCAATGTACCTAATCATTTATACATTTATTAGTTGACAATATTCTGTAGTTCATGACCTGGATTTGTACTGTGGTTTTGCTATAGCTAAAATTCAATTATAAATTACTATTTACTTTGCTATTCAATTTAAGTTAACATATTAGGAAACTGCACATACTTGCCCAATAATAGAACGAAAGTAAATCAGGAAAACTGGTAGCTTCCACTGAAGGTTGCATAATAGCCAATTATTGGGAAATAAATTCACCAGATATCTTGGGGTTAAGCATCTCTTAGTTTAAGGAAGTAGAGGTAGTAAGATAAGTAATGATAATTTGTTATACTGTATGTGATAGGTTCATTCTTGGGATATATTTTACTTTATATATTATTCCATTTTATTTTGCTATAAGAAATATCTGAGGCTGGGTGAATTATAAGAAAGGCAGTTTAATTGGCTCATGTTCTGCACAATTTTTAGGAAGCACAGTGACATCTGCTTCTGGGGAGGCTTCAAGAAGCTTCTAGTCATGGCAGGAGGCAAGGGAGACATGGGCACATCATGTGGTAAAAGCAGGAGCAAGAAAGATAGATTGCAGGGGAGGTGCCACATATTCTTAAATGATCAGATTTCATGTAAACTCAGAGTGAGCACTCACTTACCACCAAGGTGATGGCCCAAGCCATTCATGGAGGATCTCCTCCCACAATCCAAACACCTCCCACCAGGACCTGCCTCCAACATTGGGGATTACATTTCAACATGACATTTGAGACAAATATTCAAATTATATCATTCTACCCCTGGCCCCTCCCAAATCTCATGTCCTTCTCACATTGCAAAATATAATCATGTCTTCCCAACACTCTCCAAAGTCTTAACTCATTCTGCTTTTAACTCAGAAGTCCAAAGTCTAAAGTCTCATCTGAGACAAGGCAAGTCCCTTCCACCTATGAGCCTGTAAAATAAAAAACAAGCTGGTTACTTCCAAAATGCAATGGAAGGTATAAGTACTGGGTAAGCATTCCCATTTCAAAACAGAGAGATTGACCAAAAGAAAGGGGTTACAGGCCCCATTCAAATCCAAACCCTAACAGGGCAGTCATTGAATATTAAAGCTCAAAACTAGTCTCATTTTACTCTATTTCCCACATCCAGAGCACATTGGTATGAGGGTTGGCCTTCCTAGACCTTGGGCAGATCTGTTCCTGTGGCTTTGCAGGGTTCAGTTCCAAGGCTGCTCTCACAGGTTGGTTGTTGATTGCCTGCTGCTTTTCCAGGCACCAGCTATAAGCTGCTGGTGAATCTACTATTCTCAGATCTGGAGGGTGGTGATCCCCTTCCTACAGCTCCACTAAGCAGTGCCCCAGGGGATTCTCTGTGTGGGGACTCTAACCCCATAATTCCCCTTGGCATTGCCCTAGTCGGGGTTGTCCGTGGTGGGTCCATCCCTGAAGCAGGCTTCTGTCTGGGCATCCAGACCTTTCCAAACATCTGAAATCTAGGCAGAGGACAAGCTTCTGAACTTTTGCACTCTGTGCACCCACAGGCTTTATATCACGTAGAAGCCACCAAGGCTTATGGGCTTGTATTCTCTAAAGTGGCAGCTCAAGCTGTACTTGGGCCCCATTTGAGCCTTAGCTGGAACTGGTGTGGCTGGGATATGGGGAGCAGTGCACTGAGGCTGCACAGGGCAGCAGGGTCCTAGGCCTGGCCCCAAAACCATTCTTTTCCCTGGGCCTTTGATGGGAGGGGCTGCCACGAAGTTCTCGGAAATGACTTAAAGGCCTTTTCCTCATTGCGTTTGATATTTAGCACTTGGTTCCCTTTTGGCTATGCACATATCTCTGGCAAGTGGTTGCTCCACCATGCTTTAATTCGTCTCCCAAAAAAGCTTTTACTTTCTTTATCACATTGTTAGACTGGAAATTTTGTAAATATTTTTGCTCTGTTTCCCTTTTTTATTTTATTTTATTTTATTTTTGAGATGGAGTCTCTCTCTGGCGCCCAGGCTGGAGTACAGTAGCATGATCTCGGCTCACTGCAACCTCCATCTCTTGGGTTCTGGCAATCCTGCTTCAGCTTCCAGAGTAATTGGGATTACAGATATGTACCACCACACCGGGCTAATTTTTATGTTTATTAGAGACAGGGTTTTCATCATGTTGGCCAGGCTGGTCTCAAACTCCTGACCTCAGTTGTTCCACTGGCTTCGGTCACCCAAAATGTTGGGATCACAGGCCTGAGCCACTGTGTCTGGCTACTCTGTTTCCCTTTTAAATATAAGTCCCAACTATTTTCTTTTATCCTGCATCTGAGTGTAGGCTGTTAGAAGCAGCTACGTTACTTCTTCGATACCTTAGTGCTTAGAAATTTCTTCTGGTAGATACCCTAACTAATCACTCTCAAGTTCAAATTTCCACAGATCCTTAGGGCATAAACATAATGCGGCCAAGTTCTTTGTTAAGGCATAGTAGGTTATCCTTGACTCCAGTTCCCAATAAGTTCCTTATTTTCATCTGAGACCTCAGCAGCCTGGACTTTATTGTCTGTATCACTGTCAACATTTTGGTCACAATCATTTAATGAAGTTCTAAGAAATTTCAAGCTTTCCCTCATCTTCCTGTTTTCTTCTGAGGCCTTCAAAGTCTTCCAGTCTCTGCCCATTATCCAGTTCAAAGGCTGGGTACACATTTTCAGGTATCTTTATGGTAATACTCCATTTGGGGGACCATTTTTTCTTTATTAGGTCATTCTTACACTGCTATAAAGGAATACCTGAGATCGGGTAATTTATAAAGAACCTGGTTCCCTAGCTTTTACAGGAAGCATGGCATCAGTATCTGCTTCTGAGGGCTTTTACTTAGGGCAGAAGGTAAAGCAGGAGCAGGCACTTCACACGACCAAAGCAGGAGTGAGGAGGGAGATTGGGAGGTGCCACACACTTTTAAATAACCAGATCTCATGAGAACTCACTATCATGAAGACAGCTCCAAGCCATGAGAGATCCACCTGTGATCCATACACCTTCTATCAGGCGCCACCTCAAGGATCTGGGATTACAATTCAACATGAGATTTGGGTGAAGAGAAATATCCAAACTATATTACTGTATAATTAATTGTTTGGCATAAAGCACCAGCTTGACAGCTGAGTCAGTATAGGATGTGAAAACACAGTTTAGGGGAAAAAATATCATTGTAGTAACTTCAGTCTGACTTGAACATCCTGTGGGAAGAGATGCACATTAGACACTCAGTGTTTATACAAGTATGGAATATATTACACTGAAAAATTTAAAAATGTAGCATCAACAACTTGAAATACCTAGGAGAACATTTATTGACAAGATTAAATTAGGAAGAAAAAGAAAAACTGAACAGGCCAATAATTAGTGAGGAGATTGAATCAGTAATTAAGTCTCCTATCAAAGAAAAATGCAAGGCCTGATAGTTTCACTGATGAGTTTTACCAAACATTTAAAGAAGATCTAATAGCAATTCTTCTAAAAAAACTTCCACAAAATTGAGGAAGACAGATTACTCCCAACCTCATTTTATGAGAACAGCACTACGCTTATACCAATGCCAGAAAAGAACACTACCACACACAAAAAACCCATAGCTATTATCATATTCAACAAGGACAAGTTGAAAAATTTCCCTCTAAATTCAGAACAAGCAAAGATGCATACTCTTGTCATTTCTGTTCAACATATTACTGAAAGTTCAAGCCAGAGCAATCAGGCGAAAGAAAGAAATAAAAAGCATCAAATCAGAAAGGAAGAAGTTAAATTGCTTGTTTGCAGACAACATGGTCTTATATGTAGAAAACCCCAAAGACTCCATTAAAAACAGAACTATTAAACAAATTCATTAAAGTTGCAAGATACAAAATTAACATACAAAAATCAATAGCATTTCCATACAGTAGCAGTGAACTAAAAAAAAAAAAATCAAGAAAATAATACCATTTAAAATTGCTACAAAAATAAATAAAATACTTCAGAATAAATTTAACCACAGAAGTGAAAGTTCTTTACACTGAAATCTGTAAATCATTGATGAAATAAATTGAAGAAGGTGAATATGAATTGAAAGACCTCCCCTCCCACACTAATGAATTGGAAGAACTCCATACTACTCAACCTACAGATTTAATGCCAACCCTATGAAAACACCAACAACATTCTTCACAGCAATGGAGAAACAAAAACTTCCCAAATTTGTATGGTACCAAGAAAAGATACCAGATATTCAAAGTAATCTTGAGCAAAATGAACAAAGTTGGCATAAATATAAAAAGCTACCCACAAAAATTAAAAATTAAAAAAAAAGCTGGAAGAATTTCACTACCTGACTTCAGAATATACTACAAAATTATTATAATCGAAACCACATAGCTCTGGTATAAAAATAGACAGATAACCCAATGTAAGAGAAAAGAGAGCACAGAAATAAATTCAAGCATCAAAGACACCAACAACAAGCAAAGGAGTAAGAATACTCTCTTCAATAAATGGTTCTGGGCTATTCACAATGGCAAAGACATGGAATCATGTAGGTGCTCATCAAGGGTGGACTGGATAAAGAAAATGTGGTACATATACACCATGGAATACTATGCAGTCATGAAAAACAATTAAATCAGGTTCTTTGCTGCAACATGAGTGGAAATGGAAGCCCTTACCCTAAGTAAACTAATGCAAGAACTGAAAACCAAATACTACATGTTCTCAGTTGTAAGTGGGAGCTGAACATTTAACGCATATGGACACAAAGAAGGGAGCAATAGGCATAGAGGCCTACTTGAGGTTTGAGGCTGGGAGGAGATGAGGATTGAACAACTGCCTAACATACCGTGCTAATTACCTGGGTGACAAAATTATCTAGGCCAAATCCCCACAACATGCAATGTGCTCATGTAACAAACCTGTGCCCACTGAACCTAAAATAATGTTGGGGGGGAAAAATAAGTGAATAGTGCTGGGCAAACTGAATATCCACATGCAGAAGAATTAGGCCATATCTTTTATCATATACAAAAAATCAACAGAAAATGGATTTAAAACTTAAATGTAAGATCTAAAACTATAAAATGACTAGAAGAAAAAATGGGGGAAAGCTCCATTAAACTGGTCTGGGTAATGATTTTGGATTTGATTTCAAAAGCATAGGCGACACATGAAAAAGTAGACAAATGGGATTATATCAAACTAAAAACCTTCTGTACAGCAAAGTAAACATAGTGAAGAGACAACCTACAGAAAGGGAGTGAATACATGTACATTATCCATCTGATAAAAGGTTAATATTCTAAAATCTATAAAACATTTGATAGCACAAAAACCAAATAACTGGATTAAAGAAATGGAAAAATAACCTGAGTAAACCTTTCCCCAAAGAAGACATACAAATACCCAACAGATGGAAAAATGCTCAACATCACTGAACATAGAAGAAGTTAAAATTGAAATCACAATTAAATACTTCCTCACACCTGTTAGAATGGCCATTATAAATATAAAGAAAAAGATAACAAGTGTTTATATAGATGCAGAGAAAAGAAAACTCTTCTACATTCTGGCAATGTGAGTTAGTTCAGTCATTATGGAAAACTGTGTACAGGTATCTTAGGACCTTAATTTTCCAGCAATCTCACAACTGGGGATATATATATATATATATATATATATATATATATATATATATGTCTCCAAAGAAAACAAAATCAGTTTGTTGAGGAGACATCTGCACTCTCATTGTTATTGGTGTATTATTTATAAAAATTAGTATATGGAATCAACATAAGTGACCATCAATACAATGCATGAATGGATAAAGAAAACATATACCTATACACATGGAATACTATTCAGCCATAAAAAGAATGAAGTCTTTCTATTGCAATAACATAAATGAACCTTTAGTACAGTATGTTAAGTGGAATAAGTCAGGCACAAAAAGACAAATATTGCATAATCTCACTCATAGGTGGAATCTAAAAAATGTTGATCTCATAAAAGAGAGTAGAATGGTGGTTACAAGGCTAGAGTGGTTGGAGTTTCAGGTTAGGGAGATGTTCAAAGGATAAAAATTTCAGTTAGATATGAGGAATAAGTTCAAGAGATCCATTGTACAATATGGAGACTGTTGTCAATGGCAAGATATTCTTGAGAACTGCTGGGAATGCAATGTTAAGTCTTCTCACCACAAAATTATAGCTATGTGAAATAATACGTATCTTAAATAGCTAGATTTAGTCATTCCACAATGTATATATACTCCAAAACATCATGTTATATACTACAAATGCATAATTTATGTCACATTAAAACTTTTTCATGTAACAAGTTTTGCTTTGAGTGTTACATTTATCAATGCATGTAATACTTCCAATAGAGCCAACAAAATTTGACAAAGAACAAAGCTCAATTAATAACTTAAATGTTCAAATATTAAATAGGTAATAAAAGGCTTGTTCTAATCCTTAAATTCCAAAAAGCTCTTCCTGGCCAGGTGTAGTGGCTCATGCTTGTAATCCCAGCACTTTGGGAGGCTGAAGTGGGCAGATCACCTGGGTTGGGAGTTCATGAAAAGCCTGACCAATATGGAGAAACCCCGTCTTTACTAAAAACACAAGAAAAAAAAAAAAAAAAGAATAGAAAGAAATTAGCTGGGCATGATGCCTGTAATCTCAGCTACTCGGGAGGCTGAGGCGGGAGAATCACTTGAACCCGGGAGGCAGAGGTTGTAGTGAGCCTAAATCATGCCATTGCACTCCAGCATGGGCAACAGGAGTGAAACTCTTATCTTAAAAAAAACAAAAAAACAAAAAAAAACAAAAAACCTCTTCCTTTTCAACATGTCACAAAGGATGAGAAGTCCCTTCTCATTTTCCCAGGTATGAAGCTTCAGTGATGCAAGATGAATAAATTCTAGAGATCTGTTGTACACCATTGTCTCTATAGTTAACAATATTGTAAAGTACACTTAAAAACTGTTAAAAGGATAGATAGCATGTTAAATATTCCCATCACTAACTAAATAAACAAACACACAAATGAATCTGATGATAAACCATGGAGATGCTTGGCTTCTTCTTTTACATTCTTGGTAAACTAAGAAAATAGTACTTTTAATCAAAGTACTTCATTTTCTTTTGATACCCAAATGAACTTTAAGGCACCTGAAACACTTTTTTAGGCTAATTCCTGGAGACATTGGTAAGTGCACACATTTGGAGAAACAAAAGAAAATCCTCTGTGTCAAAATTTTGCAATGTATAGTATTTTAACCTATCTTTATATACCACAGCAGGTCAAATTTATAATAACTAACTTTTATTGGGACTTCCACTAGTAGAAATAGTATTTTCTTAGCATCTGGAGGTATTTCTGAAGATTTTTAAAATTACACTTGAAAAAGAAAAGTCTGACTATGCAATCATAAAAGAAAATTAGAAAAAAAAATTTTTCCCTGAGTGACCATTAGAGCTGACCCCTCTCTTAAGATAACAGTGAGCTTGTCATTCTTTGACTAAAGTTTGTACCTTTATGTCACTAATATATACCTCAAGACTTTCCAGAATTAGAGATTTTACCTAATATGTGACAAATCATCATTCTCAATATAGGCTATAAATGGCTTAGATGGCACAGTTTGGCAGAACTCAGGATGGACATTATTAGTTGTAACCAGGTGCTAAATTATTTTCAGGTAGATTATATTATTACTTCGGGATTCTCCTTTAATTCATTCTGGAAAGACTGCCCTCTGCAAATGAATTTCTCTAATATCTATTGAACTTAACATCCCAAAATGTTGTTTATCTTAAGCAGTTTTGTTTAAACAGAGACAAGTAAATCACAGATACGAAAATGTTCCCAGAACATTAAGAATTTTAAGTTCGTATTAAGAACTTTATGCATAATAACCTGCCTAGTTAATTCTTTTGTTCCAATTTAGAAAGACAACACCTTAGGTTAAACATATTAAGAGAATCAAATGACAAATATGTAAATAGAAAATAAATAACAATCATTTTAGCAACTATTTTAAGATACTAAGGTAGAAAGATCAGAGCATGGCATTTGAAATTAAAAAAATTTGTATTTCTAATTACTGTGTGAACTTGTAAATGTTTACTAATTATTCTTGGCATCATTTTTTAATCAATATAGAGTTCACAATATCTAAGTCACCTCATTATTATAAATAATAAATACATGTATATTTATTAGGACAGTATATACCATTTATTAGGTATTCAACAAATGATGCCTTAATTTTGTTAGCATATATATGGAACATTATAACTTACAGATATTACCTTTATATACATTAAAATTTTTTCACACTGAATTGCCCAGAACTTGAGGCTCTGAGAGGTAAGATGACTTTCTCAAGTTTTTGCATGTAGCAACTTTCTAAATGATGGCTTCTTGTATTTGTTCTACAAATATTCTGGTTTTCATATGTTATCTAATTTAATTTTCATGACAACTAAAGAAACAAGTACAGAAAGATTAAAATTATTCGCTAAGTATCACACAGCTAAAGAGTAATGGGCAGAATTCCTAACCTCTATCAAATCTCATGCTCTATATATTACCCCACACTGAACCCCCATACTCTTAAGGATATTGTGCTACCTGATCAATCTAATCTCAGTTTTCTATTTCACTGTACACACACACACACACACACACGTCTAATCCTCTAGCTGTACCAGACTACATATTGTTCCTCAAGCATATTGTATGCTTTACATGATATCCATTATGTTATATTCACTTCCTAAAGTAGTATCTTCACTTTTAGCTAATTATATTCCCAGTTTCCTCCCAATCTTCTGTCTATTTTACCTTTCCTTTGAAATCCTTCAGTAAACTACTAGGCAAAATTATTACATTGTCTTTTGTGTTCTTATAGTTCTTTGCATATCTCTTCTTATATTTATAACTCTGCATTATAGCTAATAATAAAAATACCTAGCCATTTTTTAGAACTATGGGTCTCACCTAAGCATTTAAAATGTTTACTCATTTTAGTTTTACCACAAGCCTATGAGTTAGGTATTATCATTATAATCCCAATTTTACAGTCACAAAAAATGGCAAGATAAGGTAAAATAGCTTTTCTGATTTCAGCCAGCTCATTCTTCTCATACTTTGCATGTATGTCTTTTCCACCCATTTACTTTTAACATCTTTGTGTCTTGTATTTAATGTTTCTCACTTGTAGACAGCATGTATTGGGTTTTGCTTATTGATCCATTTTCTCTCTTTTAAATGAAATTCTCATTAAGAAAAACAGATGTTACTGCTGTGATAGTGGTTTTTTATAGAAGAAACTGTGAGGTCAGCACAGAAACAGAGAAACAGGAAGGGCTTAACAAGGGGAGAGGACCTGTGATTTCACCTTTAAAGTATGAATTAAAAAAGGTTATAAGCACATAATGGCAGTAGCATCCCTGACAAAGAACATACAGAGATGCAAAGGCTAGATGATATCAAAGGTGAGTATAGAGGAGATCTTGGCACAGTTCGCTTTTATACTCTTCTTTAGAAATACTTTACCCCCTCAAGTGAAGGGCTGAGTGTAGTTGCTATGTTTAGACCAAATTAGTTTCATGTACCATATGTCTCTTGGCAGAGCCATGATTAATTGGGCCAGCTTTAAACATGTTAGTTAAGGTAGATTCATTTGTATCCCTTTTGAAGATTTGAACTAGAAAACATGGACATCAGTGTTAGAAAATCGTGACATGCCAGAATATATAGATTTAGTGAGAAAAAAAGAAGTACAGTTTTATGTAGTCATTTTCTCTTTGTTTACAGAGAACAGTATATTCCTTTCAATATCATTTCCATTTACTAGCATGGTACTGACTATTTATTCCAGCCATATAGATCTATTAAGTTTACTGCAGAGATATTTTCAAGATTCTTATGTTGCCTTTTTTGGCTACCCTAGGAGAATAGTGAAAATTACAGCTTATACAATCATGGCAAAAATAGTGTGTGTGAATAATAATAATAAAAAAGGCAACTCAGTCCTTTCTATTTTCTGTGCACTTAGTGTCATGTCATGAATGTATAACCACACCTCACTGATGTAGGCAAATAGCAGGGTGACATGAACTGAGATGGAAATGGATACGAACATGATGTCAGATGGATTATGTTTTTATTTGTTCTATAAAGTACCATATACAGTTATGAAATTCCATAAACAATGTCAATACTGGCTTAATATATTCAGTAGCAGCTGTTCTATTTAAGGTTGGGATTGACCATGTTTTCATATTACAGAGAAATAATACTAATCCAAAACAGTTTATCAGGAATAAAACACTACAAATCAAAGTAATGAAGCAATGATAGGCAATTTTCTGTATATTAAGAAAAAAGTAAAAAGTATTGAATTGTGCCAGAGACTTGAATGGACCATAACGAATCTGAGAGGCTGAATGGTGATTCAAAATAAAGCGAGGTAATTAACAGATTGGAGATCTGCAAGCAACAGGTAATTGGATTATCAATGGATAATTTGTTTCCATGGATTTTTTTTTTTACTATCTGTACATTTGCAATATTTCATTCTTGTCATTTTGTTCTCTAAAAGAAAGTCCTCAAAACTCAGTTAATCCCCCGTATGATCTCCATAATTAAGTTGTTTTGGAAAGATGGGTACTGCATTTTTATCCTCAAACAACAGCCAAAGCCTCATTTTAATTACAAATGCCACTTTATTTCCGCTGTTTTTGTACTGGCTCTGTGAGAAGAAAACAAGTTTTTTTCATCCTCCAGGGAGCAACAATACAAGTCTAATAACTTTGATATTCAAAATATTGACCACTGATCTGTATCTTTTTGCTAGTAATGGCAATTAAACATTAAAACTTTCAAGTATCTTTTCATCAGATTTCTAAGTTTGCTGTAACTTTTAAAGTTACAATTGTGAAATGAGGGCATATGTTTACCTGTTCTGCCTTCTTTGCAGTCATCTCAGACTCACAGGTTTCATCGCTAAGGGATATGGAAAACCACTTCCCTCTGTTGGTGGGAAGAGAAGTTGTCACTTTTCAAGGCAGTTGTACAGACTTGGAAGAATCCATCTACAATATGTAGAAAAATTTCAAACACAGAAAAAGCATACAGTAAAATTAAGACCTTAACCTGTGAAGTCCAGTGTCACAGAAATGAAAAATAATTTTATGAGGTGGCCATTAGATATAACAGACAAAGCACTGTTGTAGACTAATTAAATTCACTTTTAAAAGCCTTCAAAATGTTATTTTTTCTAATAGTTACTTAGACAATTGAAATACTTAAAACAAAAATGTAACATACTAAACTTACTTAAAAACTTGAGTTGTTTAAAATGTTTAAGAATAATTAAGTAGTAAAAATTTCCTCAAAAATAATTGTTAACATTTTCTATGTTGTTATAAATAAGATTGGTAAACTAAAATAAAAACCAGCTTTAAAATTGTATAAAATGAGTTCTAATATTTAAAACTAAAGAGACTTCTGGATGATCTTTTTGAAGGGGAAAAATCTTCAAGGGAATTATTTTGTATGTGTGTTTGTATTATATTTAACAATCATTTTTCTCATCAATAACTTGAATCATTTATTATCACTGGTGTCTTTCTATAATGTCCCACTATATTTGGACATATGTTTTGCATGATTAAAAAGTTCGATTTGTGGGCATCCTGGGGAAAGAGATAAACACTTGGAGTACCTTCTGCAGTCTAAAAAGACAAGTATTATAGTTGAGGTCAAGAGTATCATTGAGGACTGGAACCTTCTTGCTTGGGCAGAGACTTTGGCATATGGCAGGCCAGATGAGGATAAAGTATACTGCATATTTAGGGGAAAAATTGTTCCATAAGAATGAGGACATTTGGACCCTGCTAAACTTTCTACTATATTTTTTAGGCTTTTCAATACAAAAGTCATTTCTTAAGGAAATTCGGTGTTTCTACATTTTTTTATACTTTGGTCATTATTTCATCTTTCTTCTTGAGACTATAGTATAGTGGCTTTGTAATTGAGATTTTAAGGACTTCTGGCCTCTTATTACCAAAGACGAGTTGTGTCTGCATATTCAGAAGAGTAATTTGAAGGTGATCAGTGACTCCAGGAGAGAAGAAGAGGAAAAAAGGGAAGGAGCACAGAGCTGACGTTTACTGAGCACATAGCAGGTGCTTTTCTTTTATCATTTCATGATTCCTCAGTAACTAATTTGTCTTGTTATAATTATCCCTATTTATAGATTAAAAATAAAACAACTAAGAATCAGAGATTGTAATTGAGGTCACACAGTTAGTAAGTAGCAGGCCATATGGTTAACCCAGGTATGATGCCAAAGTGACGCAGGAGAATAGGGCATGGAGACAGGAAAACCAAGGGCTTCCTAGAATCGAAACACTTCAGCTATGACAGGAAATATCCTCTTTATTTGCATAGAATGTACACCAAGTAAATGCATTTTTAACTTTATTTCATCCTTCATCCTTGTAACTTTACTTCATCCTTCGCCCTATGCAAATCCTTTACTTAGGGTGTATCCAAGTAAAAACTTTGTAATTTCACTTTAGCCTCTTCCTTTATATAGGACGTACAGCAAGTAGCCAAATGAAACTTCTGTAACTGGGCCAGAAAGTTCTGTAACTGGGCCCTTGAACCACTAGCTTGGGCCCACTCCTACCTGTGGAGTGTGCTTCCATTTTCAATAAATCTCTGCTTTTGTTGCTTCATTCTTTTTCTGCTTCGTTTGTGTGTTTTGTCCAATTCTTTGTTCAAAATGCCAAGAACCTGGACACCCTCCACTGGTAACCAAAGTTTTTGTTCTTTTTAAAAATGGCAAAGGGAAATGAAACGTGGTGATAAGAAAAGATTATTTTCCCAAGAAAACACTTTTATTTCAGACTTTTTTGATCCTCTCTTTTTAAAAGAATACCTTTATGTGATCTTTATAACTGAATTTATCATAAGAAAGCCATTTGCTTATCCACAAAATGTATACTATTATGTTCTCTGTTTATGAGATTGAATATCTCATTTACATAAACCATTTTTATTCTTAGCTTACTTTATGTGTGCATATTTTCCATGTTGTTTTTGCCATGTGGTATTAAATAGTATAAGAACCCTTGTTACCAAGTCCAAACTTTTACTGCTCATTGCGCAACAGCCAGTAAGTCAAGAGATGAGGTGCTGGGGAGATGGAGAGCACCTATTCGGAGAGCTAGCAAACTGACAAGATGGCCGACTAGTGTCCTAAAAAAAAAAATCCCTGAAGTCAATATGGATTTTACATTTTATTACAAGATACATGTACACATATGTTAATTGTGGCACTATTCACAATAGCGAAGACATGGAATCAACCCAAATGCCCATAAATGGCAGACTGGATACACACCATGGAATGCTATGGAGCCATAAAAAGGAACAAGATTATGTCCTTTGCAGGCACATGGATGAAGCTGGAAGCCATTATCCTGAGCCAACTAATGCACAAACAGAAAACCAAACACTGCATGTTCTCACTTATAAGTGGCAGATGAACAATGAGGAAACATGGACACAGGGTGGGGAACAACGCACACTGAGATCTGTTGCAGGATTGGGTCGGGCAGGGAGAGCATTAAGCAAAATAGCTAATGCATGCTGGGCTTAATACCTAGGTGATGGGTTGATATGTGCAGCAAACCACCATGGCTCACATTTACCTATGTAATAAACCTACACATCTTGAACATGAACCCTGGAACTTATAATTAAAATGGAAAAAAATTTAATATGAATTTTAGGCTTCTTTCATGTAGGAGAGGGGAAAGACAGAAAGGATTGAAATCTAGAAGTGACTTAGGACCTTAGACATCTGGGTGTAAACAAGAGCTTGAGGAGGTTGTGAGGCTTCTTTGTCCTTGGTGAGATCACAATGCACCTATAAATCTTTAACACATTATTGCATTTGTATATACCTTCCTTAACTCATCAGGAATTACTTAATGAGAAGGGACTATTGTCATTCTTGCTTTAAACTATGAACTAAATCCCTGCCAGAGTTAGCTTGGCCTACATACAGAGAAAGCAAAACTATCAACCGAAAAGATATCACCAAGGAGTAAGGAGTTAGCTGTAAAATAGAGCTTGCCATGCTAGGCCTCCTTTTCTGTGTTACAACTTTCCTAATAATTTTCAGAAATAGATGGAATCAATGCTCATGAACAGATTTATTTGCTTTCACTGAAAGGGTAATGTTAATATCAAGTATGTGTGTTTTTCTCATTAGGGTCTATTTTAATGACCCCATATTTAGGTATTCCATGACTTTTCAATATAAACCAAAGGGAATTGCTTTTCCTCCACCATTGTAACAATCCATTCAGCAAAAGAGGCCAGCAGGAAACCCCAAATTAATGATGTTTGTATTGATTGTATGTGAGTCTAAATTGCTGTAATGGAAATGTCTGCATTTTCTCAGATACTTTTCCTAGTGGCATTTAAGAAGTAACATAACTGTTTTTTCAATGTATTACCAATTGTTTCAGGGAGGAGAAGACATAATAGCTACCTGTTTCCATTGCTTACTTGGAACCACACATTTACTAAATATATTACATGCATTTTGCTCGATGAGATATGTGTTTTAATTAGTTTTTGGGTATTTGTTTGCTTATTTGTGTTTCTTTTTAAGAAAAACTTTTCACCCTAAGGCATTTTTGAAAGCAAAACAAAGGGGTGTAATGTTGGTTCTCTGAAAAAAAGCCATTTTATTCCCGCTATTACCTCTACCGTAAGGTTCCTGAGAATAAAGGGAGATGAAATTAGAGAGATAGTAGGGACGGGCTGCACTAACAGGAAGAGACTTGAGTAGTCCTGGGGTCTTTCAAGTAAAATTTTGTGATTACAAAATTTTTCATGGAATTGCCACTTCTTGGAGGTCGTGTTCTTGAAAGACTCTTCTCGTATGGGTGTAGGGAGAGATCTGAGTGTGTGTTCAGGTTTTGCTACAAGGGTGGAATGCTAAAAACCTTGACTGGAGGCAACTATTAATTGAACACAAAGTGGACCAATGGCCTCTTAGGATAACTAGACAGTTTGTATCATCTTTCCTCTCCTTCTCAGCCTTGATTGTGGTTATGATGTGGGGCCCCATGCCACATAATACAGTTGATTCTCCAGCTGCATGTACCCACTCTACTTATTATTTCTGCATTCTGACTCTCCCTCTGGCATTCGTTAAAGAAAGGAGTGCAGATGTTACTGGAAACGGGTCCCAATCCAGACCACATGAGAGGGTTCTTGAATCTTGCCCAAGAAAGAATTTGGGGTGAGTTCATAAAGTGACAGCAAGTTTCTCAGGGAAGAAACATAGGAATGGCTACTTCATAGACAAAGCAGCTCCAAAGGCTACTTGTTGGATATTTTTATGGTTATTTCTTGATCATTTGCTAAACAAGGGGTGGATTATTCATGAATTTTATGGGAAAGGAGTGAGGCATTCCCAGAACTGAGGGTTCCTCCCCTTTTTAGATTACATAGGGTAGATTTTGGATGTTGCCATGGCATTTGTAAACTGCCATGGCTCTGGTGGGAGTGTCTTTTAGCAGCCTAATGCATTATTATTAGTGTATGTATAATGAGCAGGGAGAATGACTGGAGGTCACTTTCATCATCATCTTGGTTTGGTGGGTTTTGGCAGGCTTCCTTACCATATCCTGTTTTACCAGTAGCGTTGTTATGACCTGTATCTTGTGCCAGCCTCCTATCTCATCCTGTGACTAAGAATGCCTGACCTCCAGGGAATGCGGCTCAGTACACCTTGGCCTTATTTTACCCAGCCCCTATTTACCCTGGTGTGAATGCCTCTGACACACAGTATTTCATACCAAAATATGGCTTCTGGCTATAAGGAGTATTTTGACTTAAAAACCCTTGGAGTTCAACAGGCCTTGGAGGAGACTTTTCCCTTATCTACAAAAAGACTGGAGAGATCCACCAAGAAGAACAATTGTTCTTTCTTCCATTCCCTGTTATCTCATTATCTATTGTAGGAAAGCAGAGGAACAGTGTAACCAGACCTGGCCCAACTCTTTTACCAAAAATATGCCTGCATCTCAGGTTCGTTCAGCTTTAAGGAGAACCACTTAAAAGTCACTTTCTGTTCCCCCATCCATTCATTCTCTCAAGTATCCACTTATTCTCCTTAGCAATCATCTAATGCCCATCAATAGAATTACCTATACTTTCCATCTGCCCACTCCATTCCGAAAAGAGCTTATATAAGTTCTTGGGTCCCACTGGGATATTGGATAATCACTCTGTGATTCTCTCCATACACATGGTTAAATAAATTTGTATGCCTTTTCTCTTATTAATCTGCCTTACTGAAAATTGATTTTTCAGTGAATATCTTGACGGCAAGGGGAAGCCTTCTCTTTACCCCAACATAAACAACAATTAACTTAGTGACTACTATATGTCTAGCACACTAAGATCTTCAGATAGTTTTCATCTTACTATAATTTCTTCATATGCTACTGAGATGGGATTGTTCCCTTGACCTTGACCCCACCTTCATTGGCAGGATCTGGAGTGGTTGTTTCACTCAGCCCGCCACTGAACACCGCTCACAAGAGGGAACGTGCGAGCAAGCGAGTGTGGGAACCAGAGGGAATGAACATTGAAACAGCTAGTCGCTCCTCTCTGGTGGGAGAATGCTCTGTGGGGCTCTGCAGCAGCATCCAAGCCCCTACCCTCTCAGCACCTGGGTTCTTGTCCAGAGTTCAGAAAGAATCTGGTCACATGAATGGACTGAAGGGTAGTGTATGCAGAAGATTTTATTGGCTGATAGAAGCGGCTCTTAGTGGGATGGGGAATTGGAAAGGGGACAGTGTGGGAAGAAGGTGATATTTCCTTGAAGCCACACCATCTGAAGTTAGCTGCATCTATCCACAGTATCCAGTGGTCAGTTGCAGTTCAGTTGCTGCTTCTCTGTTCACTATTCAGCCACTTATATCCCCAGCGCTCAGCAGCTTGTATCCCAATGCTTAGCTGCCTGTGTTACTCTGCCAGCTGAAATCTTTTAATGGGCACAGGATAGGGGTGTGGCAGGCCAAAAAGGCAACATTTGGGTAGAAAAACAGGGTCAGCTGTTTCCAGTTAAGGCTGTGGTTCCAGGCTTAAAAGTGGAGTTTAGTCAGGAGCCCATCTGTTCTGTATTATTTCCTCCTCCGAAGAGACACATCTAACTGCAATTAGCATATAGATGATGACCAGTCTTAGCTACTTCCTGCTAAAAGGGGACGTTGTTTGGGGAAAACAGCAGTCAGATTCCTCCCGGAGGTCTACCAAAGGGTCCCCAGCAAAAGGGAACCGTTGTCTGAGGCTCTGGCTGCTTGCACATTTGAAGTCTTGATGATCTCTAGGTGAGAGAAAAAACAAGCTTTACAAGGTTAGGTATGTATGGATCAAACGTGTATTATGCGATGAAATAATCTAGTGACAAAAATTACAGAAATAAGTGAAATATACTAACAATATTATACTCTGAACTGTCTCATCCTGGTGAAAGAAATTAAACCTTGCATGGGATTGGTAAAATGTTATGAGTGACATAACTGTTCTTGCCACATCTGTAGCAGTTAACAGGTGAACCTTCAGAATTCTGGGGTTTGTGGGCTTACATGATGGCCATTAATATTCTGCGTCTTTATTGTGTCTAAAAGACTAAGGTGGTCACATTCGGGAGGTCCTCTAAAGTACAGTCTGGTTCCAGGGGCCATTTCTGGGTAAACATTGGAGGTGGTAAAGTTTGTTGGTTGCCCATTCTGAAAGAGGGAATTCAACATCCCTCATTTCCTTCCTTTCAGCGAAAACTCAGGGTGTGAGGAAGAAAGAAAGTGGGCATCCCCCCTTTGTCTTCTGTCTTTTCATCCCTAACTCCTGGTGACCTTGGCAGGTGCCACCCAGGAGTACCAATGCAGTTTGCACCCATGATGCATGGAGAGGCTAAAGAATAGGAATTATTGACACTCACCTATGCCTCTGCCTCTCCTATCAAAAACCTATGAGTTCCCTGGGCCTCATTTATGCCATAGAGCAGGCGTCCCCAGACTACGGCCCACGGGCCGCGTGCGGCCCCCTGAGGCCATTTATCTGGCCCCCCCGCCACACTTCAGGAAGGAGCACCTCTTTCATTGGTGGTCAGTGAGAGGAGCACAGTATGTGGTGGCCCTCCAACGGTCTGAGGGACAGTGAACTGGCCCCCTGTATAAAAAGTTTTGGGATGCCTGCCATAGAGCATGGACTCCTTCCATGAAGCCGTGGGTTTAATTGGCCAGAATTTGTCCTGCCCCTTTACACTGTGCCTGTTACCTGGCTTGGGATCCCTAAGATCTAGTTTTCCTTTCTAGGGCCTCAACCTGAAGCTTGAAATTGAGTTTGGAATAAAAAGATGTTTCAGGGGGCACATAGATTCATTTAGATTATGTCCCAAATGGGTTTTGCCAAGTTTATGGCTAACCAGTGTGAGTCGCTCCTCTGACGTTTCCCTATCACAAGCAGAGTGCCGAGGTAGGAAGAGAACGCTCTTTCTTAAAAAAGAAGAAAGACAACTTAAAGTGCATAAGATGGAGGGACCTCGGGGAAGAGCCTCTTGCTCTGTGGAAACAGGTTCCTTTAATCACCTATCCCTCCCCGGGTTCAGGCTGGCTAGGCCTCCGTGAAGGGAAACAGAGCTGACATTCCTTTTATCTGAAAAAAAGAGAGGTGGCAGAATCTTGGAAAAGAGACAGATCTGACCATTCCACATGGTAACTCACCCTTTTTCATTTCCTGGACGGGCCCCCAGATGACAGGATTGTTCCCTTGACATTGACCCCTTTGTTGGACAGAAACTGGAGTAGTTAGTTTCACTCAGCCCACTGGCCACATCTCACTAGAGGGAGTTTGCAAGCAAGCGAGTGTGGGAACCCAAGGGAGCAAATGCTGGAACCGGCTTGTCACTCCTCTCTGGCAGAGCAGACTCTGTATGGCCTCCACAGCCATGGCTAAGCCCTTACCCTCTTGGCACCTGGGTTCTTGTCTAGTATCCAGGAAGAATCAGGTTCACATGAGTGAATTGATGGGTAGTATATGTGGAGGATTTTTCTGGGTGATAAAAGTGGCTCTCACTGGGATGGGGAATTGGAAAGTGGGAGGGGAGAAGGTTATTTTTCCCTGTTTCCCTGAAACAGCCACACTGTTTCCATCTACCTGTACTCTCTGATGCTCATTTGCTGCTTCTTTGCTTGCTGCTCAGCCATTTGTGTCCCCGATGTTCAGCCACTTGTGTTGATTTGACAACTTAAGTCTTTATGGGCACAGGATAGGGTCGTGGTGGTCCAAAAGGCAACATTTGGGCCAATAAATGGGGTTGGCTGTTTACACTGAAGGTTGTTGTTGCAGGCTTAAGAGTGGGGTTTAGCCAGGAGCCCAGCTGTTTTGTATTAATACCAATGTCAACTGAAGAATCATGAAGGCCATAAATTTGAAAAGGAAACCTTTATTTCTTCTGAAGTGTTGAAGCCCTCAGAGTGACCATTCTGACAGGCTGGGAAACATAGCCTCTACCAGAAGCCAAAAACATATACTTGAAGAGAGGGCCAAAGGGAACAGGAATTTATGCTGAGCAGGGTGGCTAAATATACATATTGAGTAAGCCATAGGAAAAAGTATAAATATTCATGAAAGGAGAAATTTTCACATGCACAGTTGTGCATCATGACCTTGCATGCCTCTTACGTACAAAAAATGGCAGTGTTAGCATGATCCAAGAGTGGAGTTTTTGGCTCTCTAGTTTCAAAAGATAAAGCAAAGGACCCAAAAATCCTTACCTTGCACACTCCATAGATAAGCCAGAACCACTCCATGGTCTTTGGTCTCTTATCAGGAAGAAATGTTGGCCAGTTGTTTTTTTGAAACTGCAAAAGGGAGGAGCAGCATCAGGTGGTTGGTTAAAATCAGAGGGGCAATGAGTGTTTTCAAAGGGAGTATTTCTGTTTAGCTCTTAGGGAAGAAAGCCTCATGGCTGTTAACAGAGTTAGCAATAGAGCAGGTATAATGAGGTGTGGCCCATCATGACCAAGGACTTGGTTTTCAAGATTACTCTGGGGTTCCCTTGGCCAACAGGTGGTCCATTCAATCAGTTGCAGGGGCTTAGGCTTTCATTTTTATCTCTTACCATAGACAAAAATGTCAAATTTAAAACATTTTTACTTCTAAGCCTGTGCTGTAGAGACAGAATGTTTTGTTAGGATTATTTATTTAAATAAAAAATTTCTTTGAGATGAGTCATGCTCTGTCACCCAGGCTGGAGTTGAGTGGTGCAATCTTGGCTCACTGCAACCTCCACCTCCTAGCTTTAAGTGATTCCCCTGCCTCAGCCTCCCCAGTAGCTGGGTTTATAGGCAGCTGCCATCACACCCAGCTAATTTTTGTGTTTTTAGTAGAGACAGGGTTTCACCATGTTGTCCAGGCTGGTCTCGAACTCTTGATCTCAGGTGATCCACCCACCTTGGCCTCCCAAAGTGCTGGGATTACAGGCATGAGCCACCATACCTGGCCTTCCTGGGATTATTTCTAAAAGCAGTTTCTGTTTAAAAATGCAAATTAAAAAATGTTTAAGAAGTTATCCTAGATTTTGAATGGAGATGGGGCTCAGTAAATAGAAATGTATTCTTTTACAAATGAAGAAATTGATATAGTGAGTTAAGGGTCTTTCCAGAGCTGATATCACAGCTAAGTGTTAGGGATGAAAAAAGATCTTAGGCCTATGAGATATCTTGGCTCTTAATAATTAATTATGATACTAAAGTTCAGAGTGAGAGAGAGATGATGCAAATGATTTGATTTCTAAGATGATCTCAGTTTCTCTAGGCTTTAAGCCCTATGAAGGCTGATGTCTTAAGGCTTTGGAGATTTCTATTGTTGTTAAAGGCTTACATACAATTTTTAACGAGGGTTGTTAAACTTGCTGATATCAAGTGTTATTCTGGTATTAAGAGATACAATTTTTTTCTCAAGGGACACACAATTTTGAAAACCCAAATGACTTTTCTTTGGGCTAATTCAATCCTTTCATCTCACATAGGTAATACATATTCTTTAGCAATAGAATAATAAAACAATTGAATAATTTTCTTCATCCTTTATAGTGTATCTCTGTGTTTTTGTGGCATACCAAACCATAGTTTGTAAACTGGTAAAGATTAAGTTTAGCCGGGCGCAGTGGCTCAAGCCTGTAATCCCAGCACTTTGGGAGGCCAAGGCGGGTGGATCACGAGGTCAAGAGATCGAGACCATCTTGGTCAACATGGTGAAACCCCATCTCTACTAAAAATACAAAAAATTAGCTGGGCATGGTGGCACGTGCCTGTAATCCCAGCTACTCCGGAGGCTGAGGCAGGAGAATTGCCTGAACCCAGGAGGCGGAGGTTGCAGTGAGCCGAGATTGTGCCATTGCACTCCAGCCTGGGTAACAAGAGCGAAACTCCATCTCAAAAAAAAAAAAAAGATTAAGTTTAAAATACCTTATGAATGTATTTATATTTATCTTTCTATATATAGTTTGCTGATTTGTTAGAAAATCAGTCATTTCATCTGTAAATGTAAATAGAGACAATTTGACTTCCTCTTTTCCTAATTGAATATTGTTTATTTGTTTGTCTTGCCTGATTGCTCTGGCTAGAACTTGCAATACTATGTTGAATAGGAATGTTGAGAGAAGGCACCCTTGTCTAGTGCCAGTTTTCAAAGGGAATGCTTCCAGTTTTTGCCCATTCAGTGTGATATTGGCTGTGGATTTGTTATATATAGCTTTTATTATTTTCAGATACGTTCCGTTGTTACCTAGTTTATTGAGAGTTTTTAAAGTAAATGGCTGTTGAATTTTGTCAAAGGCCTTCTCTGCCTCTATTGAGATGATCATGTGGTTTTTTACCTTTGGTTCTGTTAATGTGATGGGTGTATTTAGAAGACCCCGTCATCTCAGCCCAAAATTTCCTTAAGATGATAAGCAATTTCAGCAGTCTCAGGATACAAAAGCAATGTGTAAAAATCACAAGCATTTCTACACACCAATAACAGACAAACAGAGAGCCAAATCATGAGCGAACTCCCATTCATAACTGCCACAAAGAAAATAAAATACCTAAGAATACAACTAACAAAGGATGTGGAGGACCTCTTCAAGGGGAACTGCAAACCACTGCTCAAGGAAATAAGAGAGGATACAAACAGATGGAAAAACATTCTATGCTCATGGTTAGGAAGAATCAATATTATGAAAATGGCCATACTGCCCATAGTAATTTATAGATTCAATGCTATCCCCATCAAGCTACCATTGGCCTTCTTCACAGAACTGAAAAAAAAAACACCTTAAACTTCATATGGAACCAAAAGAGAGTCCACATAGCCAAGACAATCCTAAGCAGAAAGAACAAAGCTGGAGACATCACTCTACCTGACTTCAAACTATGCTACAAGGCTACAGTAATCAAAACAGCATGGTACTGGTACCAAACAGAGATATGGACCAAGGGAACAGAACAGAGGCTTTGGAAATAATATCACACATCTACAACCATCTGATCTTTGACAAACCTGACAAAGACAAGCAATGGGGAAAGGATTCCCTCTTAAATAAATGGTGTTGGGAAAACAGGCTAGCCATGTGTAGAAAGCCGAAACTGGACCCCTTCCTTTCACCTTACACAAAAATTAATTCCAGATGGATTAAAGATTTGAACATAAGACCTAACACCATAAAAACCTTAAAAGCAAACCTAGGCAATGCCATCAGGACATAGGCATAGGCAAGGACTTCATGACTAAAACACCAAAAGCAATGGCAACAAAAGCCAAAATAGACAAATGGAATCTAATTAAACTTAAGAGCTTCTGCACAGCAAAAGAAACAATCATTAGAGGGAACCAGCAACAAACAGAATGGGAAAATTTTTTGCAAGCTACCCATCTGACAAAAGCCTGATACACAGAATCTACAAAGAACTAAAGCAGATTTACAAGAAAAAAAACAAATGACCCCATCCAAAAGTGGGTGAAGGTTATGAACAGACACTTTTCAAAAGAAGACATTTATGCAGCCAACAAACATATGAAAAAATGCTCATCATCACTGGTCATTAGAGAAATGTAAATCAAAACCACATTGAGATACCATCTCACGCCAGTTAGAATAGCCATCATTAAAAAATCTGGAGACAACAGATGCTGGAGAGGATGCAGAGAAATAGGAACACTTTCACACTATTTGTGGGAGTGTAAATTAGTTCAACCATTGTGGAACACAGTGTGGCGATTCCTCAAGGATCTAGAAATAAAAATACCATTTGACCCAGCAATCCCATTACTGCATATATACCCAAAGGATTATAAATTGTTCTGTTATAAAGACAGAAGCACATGTATGTTTACCGCGGCACTGTTTACAATAACAAAGACCTGGAACCAACCCAAATGTCCATCGATGATAGACTAGATAAAGAAAATGTAGCACCTATACACTATGGAATAATATACAGCCATAAAAAGATGAATTCATATCCTTTGTAGGGGCATGGATGAATCTGGAAACCATCCTCAGCACACTGACACAAGAACAGAAAACCAAACACTGCATGTTCTCACTCAGAGATGGGTGTTAAACAATGAGAACACATGGATACAGGGAGGGGAATATCACACATTGGGGTTGTTGGGGGGTTAGGGGAGGGATAGCGGGAGGTAGGGCAGTTAGGGAGGGAAAACATTAGAAGAAATGCCTGATGTAGGTGATGGGCTGATGGAGGCAGCAAACCACCACAACGCGTGTGTACTTATGCAACAATCCTGCAAGATCTGCACTTGTACTCCAGAACTTAAAGTATAATTAAAAAAAAAAAAAAGAATTTAGAATGTCAATAAAATTGCTCCTGCTAGATTTCAAGGAGAAAAAAGAGAGAGAGAAAAAAAAAAAAAAGAAAGAAAATCAGTCATTTCAATTTATAGAGTAGCCAATTGGTTCAATGAAAAAAAAAAAAAAACTTAGATTGTGAGAATGAATTGAACTATTTATATATGCAGAAAAAGATAACCACTTTATAGTCTCAATCTTGATTTGCCACAGCAATGAGTTCATGATGATACAAAGGGAGTGCCGTCCACTGTTTTTAGTACTCCTGCTCAGTGTTTTCTACACAACTCCAGGCAGCCCCATTTACATAGACTGCACTTATTTTTCCCCTTCATCTTTTACTGTGTGTTCTTTTCTTGCTCAGTTGCTTTGAGTTAGGCCTTCCAGAAGCATCTGCTGGAATGCTTAATGATTTTTTGATGGCACCAACCAGTTACTTCAGTTCCTGCATAGGGTTAAGATATGAACTTAAAAGTTCGAAGAATGTCCTTGAACTCCTAAGTAATAACTCACGGTTTGATAGAGATTTTGTGAGAGGAAAATAAACCAATTTGTTTTAATTTTCTCTACCACCACAGGATATTGTTTCTGCAGGAAGAAAGGGATGAAAATACTGCTAGAGGTATTGAAAAAGTTATTAAATAGATGAGTACTAAAAAGAAAAAAACTTACTTCCTCTGTCAAAGCCCTCTGGTGTTGCCAAGTCATTTTGTAGCTGACATTAAAGAGAGACAGGGCTGCTGTCTTCAAAGGCTCACAAGAAAAAAAATCAACGTGGCAACATCTAAAGAACAGAGGGAGAAGGTAATAATGAGAAAAATATTTGTGTTATTTCTTAAATCAAAGAGAGATTTGAAACTATTAATGAAAAGTCTCCCTGGGAAACTAAATCTTATTAATAGTAACAGGTTGACAGAATGATTTAGTGTTCTTATTTCATTTGCAAATGTGGAAGGATAGTATCTTAATAATTAAAGTGATGAAGTTTATGCTTCTGTAATCGTGTGTGTGTGTGTGTGTGTGTGTGTGTGTGTGTGTGTGTGTTTCAAATCCAGCTCACTGCAAGAGATGTGAGATGTATCAGTTCACTTCTCACTGATATACATTAGTAGATCATTAGAATATATGTAGCCTTACTGAATCATAGCGGGGAGATTACTGATGCATTTGTTTACAGAGAAGGGTATCTTTTATCTCAATAATATATTTTAAAAATGGAGTCTGCAAGAGGATATATATTTTGCCACCTCTCTTTCACAAAACCAGAGAAAATAATTTGTCCCTTTGTATTCTCTTGAAGCCAAGCTAGAATGTTTATATCACATTTGTTGAAGGACAATTTTAAGAAAAAGGTATAATCATACATCTTATATAGAAATAAAATGAGCATATGATAAACATGGAATTAACTCATTATTAATGAGTAAACTGAGAAGAAGTTACAACTAGTTCAAAAGACAATGCCAAGAATGGATACATTTTTAAATCAGATATATTACCATGAATGTTGCAAGTGGAGGCAAACTGGCTTCTAACACAGTGAGGGAGGGAAGTCTGTTGAAACTTTACCAGAAAAAATTATTTTCACTCTATAAAAAATAATCATTTTGTTTTACCATGATTCATGCTTTCTGGAGTTTTCTATAATTTGTAAATAGTTCAAAGTCAGTGAAAGACTAGAATCAGATAATCAGGAAGAATATGTGCTAAAAAACTACATAGTTTTAATATATACTTGAGAAATCCAATAATATTTTTATTTATTATAACTTTTCTTACACATTGTAATTCTCTGGTTGACGTATTTCCTGCCTGTTTGATGATCTCTGCATATTTGTACATCTGCTTTGCCTAGTGAGGTGCTGAGCTTCTCTGGGGCAAGTACTGTGCCTTGAATTATTATCATCTCTCCATTATTCCAAATATAGTAACGGCTTTTAAAACTCTACTTATTAAATAGTTGGTGAAATGCAATGATCAATATTGAGTGTTACTGGTCAGCCTCAATGAACATTTGGTCTTCATGGTATGTTGTCCAATAATACCCAGAAATATCATTGGAGGCCTAGGGAAATGTGGTGCTTGTTCTTTTGGGCTAAATCATTTGGTTAATATCTACACTCCTGGCTTTGCTTCATGTTCTTAGTTGATACTCTTATAAGATTTTATTGGTGAGCAGATAGATCTTTTGGCCCCAGCTTGCTCTAACAATCTAAAAAACTATTCAGGTAGAACTACTCAGCCAGACAAACCTAGATTCAAATACTACTCCATTACCTTGTCCCTCAGGGATTGCGTGATCATAGGTAAAAAATATTTAACTTTTCTGAAATTTAGTTTTCCTTAGTTTTCAGTTCTTTAAATTGAGATACTACTATAACCTACTATTGTCACAAAGATTATATAACATACATAAAAATTTAATCTAGCAAGGATTGCAATAAATACTATTTTTCTTCTTTTCCTTCTTTATGTATTTAAATTTAAAACAAACAAAAAGTCAACATGAAGTCTCAACCTCTGTTGAATACAATTTCGGATTGTGATTAGCATTAATACTCATACAATAAATTTTTTAAAATAAAGATTTGACTAATTTTAGCTTATAAGATTACTATTTAAGGTCACTTTTAATTTAAAAAATAAAAATGTGTTTTAAAATTAGGACAACTTTTTAAAACTTTTACTTCACTCCTTCATAATTAGAAAAATTCTAGTTTTTTAAAAAAGGGCTTTTTCCCTTTCCACCTGTTAGAAAATGAAAAGGTCAGAATGTTTTTTAGAATATACATATATATATATTTTTTTTACTTAGGAAAATTTCAGTCGTCCAATTCAGAAAACAAATTAGCCACTATACTCATATTCTAGAACAGAATACATCAGCATTCGGGCATAACACTCAGTATATACGCAGAGTTGGTCGCTCAGACTCATACTGCTTTCATGAAAATAGAAACTGAAAATCAGTCTCTTGAAAGGTCTAGCTGCACGGAAACGGATGGTATATGATATTTTCGTTGCCAATCCAAAACAAGTACATTTTCTTCTTTTATATGCTGTTTCTTAATTTACAGCAGGCTTTTCAGCTAAACCAGCAAAAAGACCACATGGGAGATGCCTACTTAATGCAATTTTAAGCCATACTTATTCTTTCAGAAACAGAAAAACAGAAATGAAGTTTACCCTCTTTGTTTGCTGATATTTTTATGGCAGTTCCACAATTTTTTTTATTCCTCAAAAAATTACATCTGCTGAGGCGTGAGAGCATTTGGCACAACTTAAATTAATGCTTCATTTATTTGTCAATTATTTTTCAGAACAGTTTTGTCACCGTATTGTCTCTTCGACATTGCCTACTACTTAAAAACAAAAATAAGATAAACAAATTAAATGGATATGTCATATCCTCTGGAAAATGTCTGAGTAATAAGACATTAAATGTTGATATCTCCATCGATGTGTTTAGACATTCCTGGGCTTCCATGGAGATTTTAAACACAGGTGAGGTCACTGTACACACAATTCTGTAGAAAATTTTTTAGAGACTCAAAAATTCTCTCTAAGGTTATTTACAGGAAGGAAAAATAATCTTCAAATTTTACTGCAGCCAATTCTAATCTTTCGGGATTTGGAGCTCAGAATTTAGTAGACTGTATCGTGAGCACTTCAGCATTTAGAAACCTTTCGGAACAAAGCTGAAATGACAAGTAGATTGAGATTTCATACTGGAGGGAGCTGGCTGGAACTCACATGACCAGCATTCTACATGATTTTGATTTATGAACTGATCAGATACAAACCAAATCCTACTTCCCTCTCATTAGTGATAATTAACAATTAATAGAGCAGTAGAGAAGTCATCTACAAGATTCTTTTCTCATAGATCTGATTATAGGTCATGTATTCTCTTTAGAAAATTTACCCACACTATAATTATGTTTCATATAGACAAAAAAGTACCTACATTTCCAAAGCAGTTGTATCACATATCAGTAAAACCTCAGAAATACTGAGAATAATTTCAGGAAAAGGGCTATTTAGAATGGAGAAAGCTTTGCCTTAGCTACTTTTTTAAAGGAAGAAATATAGTCCAGGTAAGTATTGATAAAGAAATATAGTCCAGATTATCTAATGATAAAGAACAAAAAGTCCTGGCGAGAGACGAGCGTGTATTTGAACGTCAAGTCTAGCTGCAGGCCCTAACTTGTCCAAAATTGAACTCTTCCTGCTGCCTCCTACTTGGTGCCTACTGCAATGCTATTGATACTAAAGGTTATTACCATAATCACCCCCAATTGCTGAAGCCAGCTATTTTGTAGTTTTATTTCTCTTTTTTTCTTTTTTTTTTTTTTTGAGATGGAGTCTGTCTACTAGGTTGCAGTGCAGTGGTGGGATCTCTGCTCACTGCAACCTCCGCAGCCTCCCCACTAAAGCCCCCGCTCCCCACCCCTCGCCCTGTAACTGGGACTACAGGCACGTGCCACCACGCCTGGCTAATTTTTGTATTTTTAGTAGAGATGGGGTTTCACTATGTTGGTCAGGTTGGTCTCGAAATTCTGACTTCATGATCCGCTGCCTCAGCCTCCCAAAGTGCTGGGATTACAGGCATGAGCCACCGTGCCGGCCTTGAAGTTTTTATTAACACTTCTTCAATACATGCAACCAAACAACCACTTGGGCTATTGGTCCTACTGCCTAATTGTCCTTCAGATTTATTCACTTCTCTTTTTTCTTGCTGCCTCTTTACTTTGGTCGAATCTACTGGCATCTCTAGTATGCCCTCAGAAAGAGCTGGTAACTGGTCCTTCTGCCTCAGGGCTTTGTTCTTTTAATTAATAATCATATAGCCAGAGTGTTCCTCAAAATTTGACCAGGTCAATCCAGCTTATTGCCCTACCCTGCCATACACACAACACAAGGACAGGCACATATACTTACTCTTTTGTTGTTGGTGGTGAGACAGAGTCTCACTCTATCGCCCAGGCTGGAGTGCAGTGGCACAATCTTGGCTCACTGCAACCTCTGCCTCCCAGGTTGAAGCGATTCTCCTGCCTCAGTCTCTGGAGTAGCTGAGATTACAATCACCTGCCACCATGCCTGGCTAAGTTTTTTGCATTTTTAGTAGAGACGGGGGTTTCACCATGTTAGTCAGGCTGGTCTTGAACTCCTGACCTGAAGTGATCCACCCACCTCGGCCTCCCAGAGTTGTGGGATTACAGGCATGAGCCACCACACCCGGCCTACTTGCTAACTCAGACTACTTACTCACTCTTAAAACAGATTTCTCTTAGGAGAAATTCTCAAATGTCTGCAATGGCTTATTGTTCTCCAAAGAGTCTGAGTTCTATCTACTTCCCCCACCACTGGAATCACCATATCTAGGCTCACATATCCATCTTTTAACCAACTGGCCCAGAAGGAATCAAATTTTTGTATGAAAAATTCCCAGAAACATCTGGTGGCTCACTACGATGTGATGTATGGATAAGTTTAGTGGGTGTCATGTAGCTAGAAATGGATTTACCTCTGCTGGAACTGTATACCTTTCTAAACCAAAATTATAGACATTCTGGGAAAGGATGAAATGATGCTAAGAAGGTAACTCGGCACTGTGTACTACAATAGTATTAATCACATTTTAATGTGATAAAAATTACCTGGGATGCAGAGACTCATGCATCTGATACTGGGTGAAACCTGAAATTTGGCATTTCTAACAGGTTTCCAGGTGACAGTGATGCTGCAAGTCCACAGATTTCTGAGCAGTACGTCACTAGAATGCCTTATTTGCATGTATTGCAAAGTAGAATACAGTTATTAGAGCTTGAATTTTGGGGACATAGAATCTGGGATTTAATTTCTGAATCTGATTCTTATGTTTTGGCTGACCGTCAGACGCTAATTAAATACTTTTAACCTCAGCTTTCACATCTGATAAATACCATTACCTATCTCAAAGGATCTTGAGTATTAAAGAAGATTATATATGCACAACATTTTATATATGCTTTAAAGTCATTAATAAATATGACTTTCACATTCTAAGGGTTCCATATTATTAGAGTAACATTTACTTGTGAAATAAAGCATAACACTATACTAAAAATCACTGCTCTTAAAGAAGTTACTGTTTTTAGAGAAAGAACAAACATAGCTGTACAAATATCTGTGAGATTTGATTCAACTCTAAACTTTTATTACCAATGACATGAAAATACAATTACTGGTAAAATGAAAATATATCTATAATTCATATTAATAGGGACTGAATTAATGAAGTTTTCTCTAGGATACTTTTCTTTTTAAGAATATTAAGAAAATTTGAAATAAAATTATAATTCTTTTCTAAAGATAAAAAAAATTGAGTCCCAATTTATCTGCTTACAGAATTTGCATATAATTTGAAAAGAAAACTAAGATTTAGGTATTGGTCAGCTGAAAGAAGTGTTTTCATTTCTTTTTTTTTTTTTCAGATAGATTAGAATTCACTCAAATAGGTACATAACTCTAAATCGTATTTTGATTACAAATTATAACTACTTTGAGAAAGTATTTGTTTTTTGAATTTCATAAGAGAAACTATGTTAGATTTGCCTCATTCATCCAGATGAAGCAGATACTAACAAAAAGATTAGAATGCAAATGTTTTCTTATTTCCTACAGTTACTATTTCTGCTTGAAAGAAAAGGATGTGTGTATTCACTATGAACTCATTTGCATTTGGCTGCAAATTGACAATGAAATCTGGGGGCAGGAAGGAGGGTGCTTTTTGCCAAATTTTAGATGATTTGGAGAAAAACAGTGGCTGTAGCCTTATAGAGGATGTCAGGAGACTTTCCGTCCTCTCTGGAGTTAAATTAGAGGCATATGCGTCAGTATTCTGAAAATGACAATATTTTGCATTTAAGTCCTTGTGCAACATGAAATAAAAGTCCATCTTTTTAATGCTAAATTCACAAAACATACAAAGCAGTGTGAAATAAAAATAGATCATAAATTGTTGTAAATATTATTAAAATAAACTGCAGCAGCATTTTTAATTTTTTCACAAACGATTTAAATATTTTATGCAAAGAGAACATAGTAAACCTGCTGACCTCAAGTTCAATCCCACTCTTGGTTCAGAAAAACAAAAAACAAAAGCAGTGTACTTACTGATGATCTGATAGTCTTTACCACTCGAATTTTATTTGTTTGATTTTCATAAAATTTAATTTGGGGAGAATATAGGAGAGCACCTGAAGTCAGGAGGATGTTTCTGGACAAATCCTGTTGCTCTTGCTTGGTGCCATCGATTAAATAGAAAGAGAATTTCGAAAACAAAGATAGAACTCCAGCTTGGGAGACAAGAGCAAAACAGCATCTCAAAAAAAAAAAAAAGAAAGAAAACAAAAATAGAAATATGGGTTGGAATTTTTGATGGGGGATGAGAGGGGGAGTAGTGTGTGTGTTGTGGGGTGGGGGGAACATTTTGTGTCATAGGAGAAACAAAGATAAATGAGATCTACTGTTGTATCTACAAGAACAGCTATTTTAGATATCCTGTTTCAAACATTCTTTATTATGTTGCTTATCTATATAGAATATGTGAAATATTTTAATAAAGAAAAAGATGATGAAGTAATGTCAGATCGCTTTTCTTTAGTGACTTTACCGCCAGGGAACAGTTGGCAATGTCTTAAAGATGTTTTTGTTTGTCATAACTGGGAGGGTGAGTGCTAGTGGCCTCTAATGAGTAGAGGCCAAGGATGATGCTAGACACCCTACAATGCACAGGGCGGTCCCTCACAACAAGGAATTATACCACCCAAAATGTTAACAGTGCTGAGGTGGAGAAATCCTGCTCTAGGATTAGGAAGCACATTGCCTCTTTGCTCTTATTCATTTTGTTTCTTAACAAAACTAAATGGCAACCTTAAAAGCTGTGTTAACCCCACTCATGTTTAAATGTCTTTTTAATTCGGGACAGAGTCAGGACCTTGTTTTTTAACCTTTTAATTGTTTTTTAAAAGATCCATTTGCTCATTATAAATAGAACAAATTGAGAAAATAACTTGAATTTTCTTACAAACTATTTGAAACAGGTGTTTGATTTGATGTTTTGTAGTGAAATTAATATATCACTGGCTCTGTGGTTAGAATGCCTGAGTGTTAATCCTGGCCTTAAATTTTTCGTCTGTGAGTTGGACCTGTACTAGGAACTACAGTCAGCCCTGGAATACATTCCGGGACCCCCATGGATACCAAAATTTGTGTAACCAAGTCTAGTTGTCAGCATTGTGGAACCTGAAGAAAAAGTCAAGTGTTCTGTATATGGGGGTTTCACATCTGGAAGGTACTGTATTATCAATCCCTGTTTGGTTTCAGATGTTAGGGCGGAGAGCCTGACTATATTTACTGTAAGATGTAAATGTAGTCTATAAGAGCACCCACACGGTTTAAACCCAAGTTCTTCAAGGTTTAATTCTACTTCATAGCATTACTATAAAGATTAATTAAAATAAATCATGTAAAGCAATTAATAGAACCTAGCAGAAGCAAGTGCTAAATAAGGGTTAGCTCTTTCTATAAAACAAACAGAAAATAAGCCATCCTTCCTAACCTTAATCCTAGGTTCTATTTGTCTTTATGCTCTCTAGCATCTGTCCTTATATACATGTATGTGGCAGTAAGATGAAATCTTTTAGCCTGTGCTGGGGGAGACAACTGGGGATCATATGGCAATTTTGCTAGATTAGTTTATGTAGCTGGGTATTATTGAAAATCTTTGCAAATTATAATACACATTAGAATATGTTCTATATAATTTCCCTTACTACTTGGAAGTCTTTTTAGGTATTTTGCTGGGTGCAGTGGTATACTTTATATCTACATTGGAGATTACCTAAATACATTAAAATACAAACCAATGCTGCTTGTATACGAAGATCATCATTTATTCTACTGCAAATGGCATTGTGCTAGGTGCTGGGAATATAAAGCTGAGTAAGAAGAGCTCTGACCTTTAGGCATACATACTCTAGTTTGGGAGGAAAGACACATACAAAGAAATTGTAGTAGAGTGTGTTAAGGAGTGTGCCAGACTCTTGGACAGTACTGCTATTGAAATGCACAATTTGTGAACTGTATTAAAGGAAATGGATATAACAAGAACCAATTTTTATTTTCTACTTTTTTTTTTTTCTTTTTTCCAGAAACAGTGTCTTGCTCTGTCACCCAGGTTGGGTTAGTGCAATGATGCAATCATACAGCCAAGAACCTCTGGATTTAAGGGATCCCACCTCCGTCTTTCAAGTAGCTTGGACTATAGGCACAGGCCACAATGACCTGCTAAATTTAAAATATTTATCTGTAGAGATGGGATCTCTCTATGTTGACAAGGCTGTCTCAAACTCCTTCACTAAGTAATCCTTCCACTTAGGCCTCCCAAAGTGCTGATTATAGGCATGAGTCACCACACCTAGCCAGGATAAAATTTTAAGCCTCAAAATAGTTACACAGGAAAGATAAACTCCTGTAGCACTTCCGTTTAATTATTTGAAAAATCAGGCAATTGTGGTCAGAGGTAGTAGAGATATCAGTTGATTTACTTAAGTGTATGCATTTTATATTTTAATTTCCATATTGTAAGTATCAAAGACTAAAGTAAAAATATTCAGTTATAGAAATTTGTGTAACATAACCACAACCAGATTTATAAAAAGTTATTTATCTTGCATATAAGAAATATAACACCTACAATAGAAAAGGGCATCTCTGGTTTTCCTCTGCCAGGTAGACACAACCCTGAATATATTAGATTCAGTTCTTGGTGTCTCACCTTAATGACTATAAACACATTGATAAGAAAGGGAGTAGTCAAGATTAATAGAGTGAACACAAATAATGCAACAGGGCAATTGGTTCAGAAACCTGACCATAAATAGCCCAGGTATAAGCAGCTAATAAAGGGTTTTAAGGGGGCCCAATTTTATAAGGGGTGTTAGACCACAGATTATAATATGTGGTAGAAGTGATAGAATTGTTGCACAGTAGTATTTGTTTCATCCTATAAAGGAATAATCAAGTTTTTTTTTTTTTTTTTTTTTTTAAACATGAAATGAACCATCTTAGGAAGCATAGTGTTTTTACTCTTTGGAGATGTTTGTGCACAGGACTGAACACATTTGACGGGATTATTATTGAGGGATTTAAACATCCTGTGGGCAATAAAAAACAATGTTTTTTTCAACATTGAGAAATTCTGATGTTAAAAAGGAAAACTGGATTAATTTGTACTTGACTAAAATTACGTATAAGTTAAGAATGAATTGAATGTTGAATGCTATTCTGGGCTGCATTCAAGTATAGAAAAATAAAATTATACCACTGGTGTCTCTCGGTTCTGTAACAGAAATGAGATGTCTATCTCATGAGGCTATTACAGTCAGCAAAATATTTAAATAATGACAATTAAAGGGTGGCTGGCTTCCCTAACTAATGAAAGTTCAATATCTTCTAATTATATTGGTGGCACAGAATGGTTGCAAAATATGACTCTGTAGCTCTACTGCAATCCTGTAATGAGTGTTTCATTTCAGCTCTATGCAGTAGGCTTTCAGATCCCTTGAGCCTATGAAATATGCCATTGCCAAAGGAACTCACTGTTTTTGACATAGTAAAGGAAAGTGGCTGCTTAGGGAACAAAACAATTTAAAATTTCAATTTATTTCAGCAATCATTTATTATTCTTGACTTTGTACCATTATCTGTGCTAGATACTGGAAATAATACTAAGATTAATAAGGCATGAAACTTGCCCTCTAGGTGCATAGTTTCTAGTGAAAGAGTAAAACACATGGAAAATATCTGTTACATGCTTGTATACTGTTGGTGAGAATGTAGATTCATGTAGCCTTTATGGGAAACAGTATGAAGATTTCCTGAAAACTGAAAATACGGCCACCATTCAACCAGCAATTTGGGTGTCTACCCAAAGGAAAATAAATAAGTACATAAAAAAGACACTTGTACTTCTATTTTATCATTGTGCTATTTGCTGTAGT
This sequence comes from Saimiri boliviensis, assembly GCF_048565385.1. Taxonomy (NCBI): domain Eukaryota; kingdom Metazoa; phylum Chordata; class Mammalia; order Primates; family Cebidae; genus Saimiri; species Saimiri boliviensis. Next base: position 107,745,811 of record NC_133454.1, on the reverse strand, counting down.
AAAGTAATGGAATCAACCCAAGTGCCCATGAATGGATGATTAGAGAAAGAAAATGTGGTACATATATACCATGGACTACCAGGCATCCACAAAACCGAAGGAAATTATGTCTTTTATATTGACATGGATGGAGCTGGAGGCCATTATTTTAGGTGAAATAACTCAGAAACAGAAAATCAAAGATGTCTTCTCACTTATAAGTGGGAGTTAAACACTGGATACACAAGGACAAAAAGATGACAACAATAGACACTAGGGACTTCAAACCTGGGGAGGGTAAGAGCAGGGTGAGTGTTGAAAAATTATCTATTGGATAAATTGTTCACTATTTGGGTTATGGGCACACTATAACCTTACCCAAATCTTACCATTACACAATTTACCCATGTAACTAAACTGCACATATAAATAATAATATATAATAATTTAGAAAATTTGTTACAGAATGAAGAAAGCATACTAATGAAACTATGCACTAAAAGCCATCAGAATGCATGGAAGATAACTATCAGATGTGCTGATGGATGGTGATGACAGTGAAGAGAATGAGAAACCCGAGAATAGTATGAGTAAGTTTCGGAACCCTTTCAGCAGGGTTCTAAAATAATACGTAATTTTTCAGATAGAGACAAACAGACACCATAGAGTAGGTATTACCAAACCATACCTAACTATGAGTGAAAGCGTATAAAACCCTGACACTATTGGTGTGATTCAGCATTGGGTATTTCTATGGTCTGAGTGTTTCTGTCTCTCTCCCGCAAATTTATATGTTGAAACATAATTTAAAAATGTGGTGGTGTTATTAAGAGATAGGATTTGGGGGATGTAATTAGGTTATGAAGGCTCCACCCTCTGAATGGGATTATGCCCTTATAAAGGAGACCTGGGGGAGATGTTCATCCCTTCCACAATGCAAGAACACAGTGAGAAGTCATAGCATCTATAACCCGGAGAGCAAGCTGACCAGATACCATGTATGCTGGTGCTTTGATCTTGGAATTTCCAGTCTCCAAAACTATGAGAAATAAGTTTTGTTGTTTATAAATTACACAGTTTAAGGTATTTTGTATTTTGTTATAGCAGGCTAAACAGACTAAGACAGATGTCTATGTTGGTAAAGACCTTGATGTGAAGATGTAAGGTTGGGTGGAACAGCAAACAAAGGAAACTGACTCCATCAAAGATTTTAAAATTAAAACCTTTAAATTTAAATTATTTTTTCTTAATATTTTAATCCCATAGATTATCTACTTTTCAGTAAATTATGATTGTTTACTGATGCTGCTTATGAGCTATTAATCCTCTACTCAGATATATTAAAAGTAAATATACTCCTTTTGGAGGAATGCCATTCTGCAGCATTTAATTCTCTACTTACCACCCCCATTTGGTTATACTCACCTTCTGTTTTCTAGAACTTAATCTCCACAATTTATCGGAAATTCATCACCTGCTCATAGTGTTCTACTAAAGCACATATCATTTTGACTGATTTTATGTCTATAAAGGTAATCCTTCCAACATTTGGCCTCTTAGTTTACCTGATGACCCCAAAGATATACTCTCTTCTCCTCACCCACTCACCTTTAAATTTCTACCATTTAACTTGTTCCCTATTGTAAATTTTACTCTCCCGAACATATTTTTCATACATTCTAAACTCTGACATTACTCTTTTCCCAGACAGAAAACTTGATTATGTCCAATAAAACCCTTCATGACTTCCTTTCCACTAGTAGGTCCTTTTCATTCTTCTTTCAACTCTGTCAAATTATTTCTTTTCTTAATCTATCCAGTGTCATGGACCGTCCGGGATGGGTAGGCACGTCTGCCCGGGGGTCTCTCGACCTGCAAGAGGGTCCCAATACCTGGAAGAGGGAGTGCGCCTGGAAAATTAATAAGGACAGAGAGAGAGAAAGCGAGGCGTCTGGAGGGCTGATAGGCTGTGCCTAAACAGCAAATTTTATTTTTCAAAGGCCAGGAATAAATACACTTTCTTGGCTTTGGTTTACGTCATAGTAAGAGGAATGCAAATGTATGCCTCACATGGCCTATACAATAGAGAAGTCAGATATGTGATCAATGGTTGTAAAAAGTAACAAAATTTTCTACAATTACAAAGTTTGTTTGCATCCAAACATTATTCACAAAGCTTGTTTATATCCAAACATTATTCAGGAGACTTGTTTATATCCAAACATTGTTCATGAGACTTGTTTATATCCAAACATTATTCAGGAGACTTGTTTATATCCAAACATTGTTCAGGAGACTTGTTTATATCCAAACATTATTCAGGAATCTCTGAGTCAGGAATCCAAGCCATCCCTTATGGTGGCATTTTGCTTTGCCACCATTATCTAGGGTACAAGGCAGTTAGGTAAGTAAAGGTTAAAACTTATTCTTAAAGTCATAAAAAGGTTAAAAGCAGGAACTGGTTGCTAGTAGGGGGTTACTTGGTCTAGCAGCAACGCATAGTTTTAGGCCCAAAACGATATTGTGGTTGATATTAGAAACTGATCATTCATCTTTCAGTTCCTATATTTCCGGATAGCTCGACTGCCTCCAGTAGGAAACTGTGTTTGGGATCAAACTCACCATATAGTGAGACTCACGCCTTTTAGGGGTCTCACACGGGAGTGTTCCCCACAATCCAGTACATATTTTTTTGCCCATCATTTAAAAAACACAACTGACAATTCTCTCACATTTTTCTACGTAGACGGTAACAGTCACAGTAATTGAATTAATTAAATCAACTGAATATTTGAAATATCCAGTCTTTTCTCACTGTCAGAATGTGGTCCAGCTTGGTATCTACCATTACTTTGAGAAGATGGAGTATATTAGTCCATTCTTATACTGTTATGAAACAATATCTGTAACTGAGTAATTTATAAAGAAAACAGATTTAATCTGCTCACAGTTTTGTGGGTTATATAGGGTTCTGCTTCTGGGGAGGCCTCAGAAAACTTACAATCATGGTGAAAGACAAAGGGGAAGCAAGCATGTCTTGACATGGCCAGGAGGAGAGAGAGCAAAGGTAGAAGTGCTACACACTTTCAAATAACCAGATTTTGAGAACAAATGGGGAAGTACTACACACTTTCAAATAACCAGATTTTGTGAGAAATCACAAACTTTCAGGAGAACAGCAAAGGGGAAGGTCTGTAAGAACTTGCTTTATGAATCTGGGGGCTCCTTTGTTTGTTGCACATATATTTAGAATAGTTAGCTCTTCTTGTTGAATTGAACCCTTTACCATTATGTAATGCCATCCTTTGAATATTTTATCTTTATTATTTTTAAAGTCCATCTTGTGAGAAGCTAGTATTGCAACTTTTCCTTTTCTGTTTTGCATTTATTTGGTAGATTTCCCTCCATCCCTTTATTTTGAGCCTGTGTGTCATTGCATGTGAGATGGGTGTCTTACAGACAGCACACCAATGGGTCTTGTTTCTTTATCCAGCTTTCCACTCTATGTCTTTTAATTGAGGCATAGCCCATTTACATTTAAGGTTATTATTGATTGTTCGAATTTGATCCTGTCATGATCTTAGCTGGTTATTTTGTAGACCTGTTTATATGGTTGCTATATAGGATTACTGGTTTGTGTACTTCAGTGTATTTTTGTAGTAGTTGGTAACAGTCTTTCCTTTCTATATTTAGTGCTTCCTTCAGGCACATCATTATTGCCAGTACCTGCCTGGAATTCCAGTGGGTTTTATCCAGTGAGGTGTTGTATAATTGGGACCTGCAAACTATTGCTGCTCAGCCCCATAGGTTCATTCTCTTTCCTAGGGGTATGTAAAGAGGTCTAACCTCCTGTTTTGCCAGAGTTGCAGTTACTTTTGCTGAGGAAGCCCAGAACCAGAGTGTGTAAAGCTCCTGGGTCTCCACTCATGCCTGAGCAGCTGCTCTGCTGAGACTCTACATAGCTTTGTGTGTCTGACTAAAGTCCTTGGTGGAGTGGGTTCATGAAGGATCTCCTGAACTGAGGGTTGCAAAAATCCTTGGGAGAAGTGTAGCACATTTACTTACTGCTTCCCTGAGTTGGGGAAGTTCTCTGAGCTCCATATTGCTCCCAGGTGAACCATTGTTTTGCCTTGGTTTTCTCCATTCTCCATGGGTAAAGTTGTTTCCTTGATTAGTCCCAATGTGAATACCTGCATGTTTCAGTTGAAGGTGCTGTCTTTACTTGGCCATTTCATTCCTCTCCATGAGAGCCACATACCCTAGCTGCTTCTATTTGGCCATGTTGACGACACATCCCCTGAAACTGATGCTTACATATATTATGTTTCATTGTTCCAAGATGCCTTCTCACACATTTTAATATTTTATAAGTCAGATGTATCTTACAATTGATTATGTTATATAGTCACTTTGTATAAGGTGGCTCTCACATCATAGTTGCCAAGTCAGGCAGTGTGTAAAATTGGTTTTGCAGATTGCATAACAGTACAGCTGTCACTTGACTATTCAGTTAACAAACCATTGATTGACCATTTAAAGAAGTAATAGATGTCATGATTCTTGTCTCAAAACTTTCTGTTGAAAGCATCTGTACTAAAAGTTGCAGTATGTACATCAGTGACTTGAGAAGGCTTCTAAGAAATAAGACTGGAACACTCTTTTAAGAAATGCCATGTTATTAAAGCTCTTCTTAGCACAAAAGAGGTTACCATTTGTAAAAGTATGAACCACAAACTTTCTAATTTCAAAATTGATTCAAGTGTAGATCCCAGAAAGGCAGAGCAAGATAGTGGGGTAGACTCTCAAGCCATCGTCTCACCTATAGAAATATCAATTTGAATAACTATTCCTACATGAAAACATCTTCCTAAAAGGTAATTAAAGCAGGTGAAAGATCACAATACCTGGATGTAGCATAAGACAGGGTAGGAAGATGTATTGAATAGGATAAGAAGGGCAGTTTTACCTTATCCACAATCACCCTATACCAACACTACAAAATATAGTACTGGAAGAGATACCATCTGCTTGGGAGAAAGAGAAATGTGAGTACAGGACTTTCAGACCTGATATCTGAACACCACAACCACTGGGCCAATTTCAGCCACTCCAGGTTTTAGACAATTCTCAGCAGCAGGTGGTCTTCAGTGGTCGTGGGCTTCTGGTATGGCACAGTTTAATTTTTTTTTCAAATATTCAAAAGTTTGTTTTTTAAAATAGCCTTCACTACAAATTTAAAAGCCTGGGGAAGATCCTTTTTACCCCACCCAAAAGCTGATAAACATGTAAAGCAAAACAAATTCATTTTAAAACAACAGTATTAAAAAGGCAAAAGATAGCGACCGTAGGTATTAGTCCAACTTCTGAAAGGCAGTGCAGTTCTCATGTAATCAGGCTTTTGGCATGCCTCAACACTGCACCTCTTAGAGCAAGCCTTCAGTTTCTGTCAGTTCCATCATGGCTATGGTTGCTTCAGGCTTCTGGCCTGTCCCAGGACTGTAGTTGCTGCAGGGCTTTCTCAGACAAAACTAGTCTGGTTATTTTGTAGACCTGCAAAGACTGTAAAATGTATCTATTAATATTTCTTCCAATACAAAGACATTGAAACACTACTGCAAGGATCAAGAGCAAGCAAAGAAACATGACACCACCTAACAAACAAAAGAAGTTGCCAGTGACTGACCCTAAAGGATTATAACTGTATTCGTTGCATGACAAAGAATTCAAAATAACTGTTTTAAAGAAGCTCAATAAACTTCGAAAAAATACAGAAAAATAATTCAATGAAATTAGAAAAACAATGTGTCAAGAGCAAGAAATTTAATAGCAATTGAAATAATTTTAAAAATTCAACAGAAATCCTGAGGATGAAAAACACAATAAGTAAAAGTTAAAAATATAATATCAACAGAATTGATCAAGTATTAAAAAAAAGCTATCAATTCAGACAGGTTATTCAAAAATATACAAAGGAGAATAAAGAAAAAGAACAAAATATAAGAAATTATAGGATTTTTTGGACAGTATCAAAGTCACAGGAGTCATAGGAGGTAAAGAAGAAGAGAAGGATAAAGGAGTAAAAAGCATGCTAAAGAAATTGTAACAGGAAACTTTCCAAACCTGGAGGAAGATGTAAATACCCAGGCACAGGAAGGTCAAAGGTCTCCAATCAGATTCAATCCAAAGAAGATTACTCTGAGAAATATAATCAAATGATCAAAAATAAAAGATGGAGATCCTGAAAGCATCAAAAGAAAAGAAGCAAATGTCATATGAGTTCCAATAAAACTAGCAGCAGACTTTCAGCAGAAGCCTTACAAGACAGGAGACAGTGGGATGATACAGTCAAAGTTCTGAAGGAAAAACATTTTAAACCAAGGATACTATTACCAGAGAAGTTGTTATTTAAAAATGAAGGTGAAAGACTTTCCCAGACCAGCAAAAGCTGGTAAAGTTCATAGCAACCAGACTTGTCTTACAAGAAATGCTAAAGGGAGTTCTTTAAACTTAGAGTTGCTAATGGTAACAAAAAACCTCTGAAAATACAAAACTCATTGGTAAAAGCAAGTACACAGTCAAATTCAGGATACTCTAATATTGTAATGGTAATGTGTAAATTACTTTAGTATAAAATTTAAATATCTTTAGTATAAAATTTAAAAGACAAAACTGTTAAATATAATAATAATTTGTTAAAGGGTATATGTAATATAAGATATATAAATTGTGACATAGAAAAATCAACATACAGAGTGGGTAGAGTAAAAGAGTAGAATTTGTTTTCTTTTTTCCCCAAGACAGAGTCTTGCTCTGTCTTCCATGCTGGGATGCAGTGGTACAATCTCAGCACACGGCAACCTCTGCCTCCTGGTTTCAAGCAATTCTACTGTTTCAGCCTCTTGAGTAGGTGAGATTACAGGCATATGTCACCATCCCCAACTAATTTTTGTATTTTTAGTAGAGACAAGATTTTACCATTTTGGTTAGGCTGGTCTCAAACTCTTGACCTAATGATCCGCCCGCCTCTGCCTCCCAAAGTGCTGGGATTACAGGTGTGAGTCACTGTGCCTGGCCTTTTTGTTTGTTTGTTTTTTAGGGGTATAAAACTTTTTATTAGCTTAAAATAATCTGTTATGACTACAGGATTTTTTTTGGTAGGTATTATAGTAACTGCAAAGCAAAAACCTAGAGTCAACACATACTATTCAAGAGAATAACAGCCACAAAGGAAGACAATTAGGAGAAAAAAAAGGAATAAAAGATGTATAAAACAACCAGAAAACAACAAAATGACAGCAGAAAGTCCTTGAATTCAAATGGTTGAATATCCAGTCAAAAGATATAGAGTGTCTTGAGTGGATTAAGAAAAGTAAAAAGACCCAATTATATGCTGGCTATTAACAGACTCATTTCACCTGAAAAGGACACACATGGATTGAAAGAAAATGATTGAAAAAGATAGTCCATGCATATGGAAGCAAAAAGAAAGTAGGAGTATCTGTACTTACATCCAGTAAAATGGTCTTTAAGATAAAAACTATGAAAAAAGAGACAGCAAAGGACATTATATAATGATAAAGGAGTCAAATCATCAAGAGAATGTAATAATTGTAAATATATATGCACTTAATATTGGAGCACATAAACATAGAAAGCAAATATAACAATATCTGAAGGGAGACATAGACTGCAACACAGTAACAACAGGAGATGCCAACATCCAACTATTAGCATGGACAGATCATACAGACAGAAAATCAACAAAGAAACATCAGACTTAAACTACGCTAAATTAAATGGACTTAAGAGACATATTCAGAACATTCTATCCAACAGCTACAGAATGCTTATTCTTTTCAAATTAACATGGAACATTTTCCAAAATAGATCATATGTTATGCCACAAAGCAAGTCTTAACACATTTAAGAAGATTGAAATTATATCAAGTATCTTTCTGATCATGATGATGTAAAACTAGAAATCAGTAACAGGAGAAACTCTCAGAATATTTACAAATACTAGCAAATTAAACAACATGCTCCTAAACAACCAATAAGTTAATAAAAACAAATAAAAGGGATATTTTAAAATGTCTTGAAACTAACAAAAATGAACAAACAACATACCAAACCCCCTGAAATACAGCAAAAGCAGCTCTAAGAGGGATGTTCATAGTAATAAAGGATTTTAACAAAAAAGAAGAAAAATTTCAAGTAAAATGTTGCATCTCAAAAAACTGAGAAAACAATAAAGTAATCTCAAAAGTTAGAAGGAAAGAAATAACAAGTGTCAAATCAGAGATAAAACAGAGTGTAGAAAGACCATAGAAAAGATCAACGAAACTGAATTGCTTTTTAAAAGTTAAACAATATCAGCAAAACTTTAACTAGATTATCTAAGAAAAGAATATTTTAAAAATTCAGAAATGAAAGAGGAGACCTTAGAACTGATACTACAGGAATACAAAGAATCATAAGAGACTACTACAAATAATTATGCGTCGATAAATTGGACAACCAACAAAAAATGAAATTTCTTGAGACACACAACCAGCCGAGGCTAAGTTATGAAGAAATAGAAAATGCTAACAGATCAATCATGAACAAGTAAATTAAATCATTAATAAAAAGTCTTCCATCAAGGAAAAGCTCAGGACTTAATAGCCTCATACTAAATTCTATCAAACATTTAAACAAGACCTAATACTAATTCTTCTCAAACTCTTCCAAAAAATTAAAGAGGAAGGAATATCTCCAAACACCTTTTACAAAGCCAGAATCCTGATACCAAGGCCAGGCAGACACTACAAAAATAGGAAAATAACAGGTCAGTATCCCTGAAGAACATAGATGCATAAATCCTCAGCAAAATACTTATAAACTGAATTCAAGAGCATGATGAAAAGATAATCTACCATAATAAAGTTTGTTTCATCAGAGAGATGTGAGGATGATTCAGTAAATATAAATCAATGCATGTGTTAAAACCCATTAACAGCATGAAAGATAAAAACAATGTGACCATTTCAATAGATGAACAAAAACCACTTAACAAAGTTCAACATTCTTTTCTGATAAAAACACAAAATTAGATATAGAATGAACGTACTGCAATAAAATAAAGGCCATAAATGCTAAACCCAAAACTAATATTATATCTAATGATGAAAATTTGAAAGGTTTTTCTCTAAGACCTAGGACAAGACAAGGTAGCCCATTCTTGCCACTTGTATTCAATATTGTACTGGAGACCACAGTCATAGCAATTAGAAAAAATAAAATAAAAAGTAAAAGGCGTCTCAATTGGAAAAGAAGAGGTCAAATGATTGTGTTTGCAGGTGACATGATTTTACATTAAAAAACCGTAAAAATTCCACCAAAAAATGTTAGAACTACTAAACTAATTTGGTAAAGTTGCAGGATACAAAATTACCGTAAAAATTAGTCATGAGGCTGGGCACAATGGCTTACACCTGTAATCCCAGCACTTGGAGGCTGAAGTTTGGGGAATTCCTTGAGGCCAGGAGTTCAAGATCAGCCTGGGTAGTTTAGCGATACCTTACCTCTGAAGAAAAAAAAAAATTAAAAGTTAGTAACATTTCTATACATTAATAGCAAACAGTCTGAAAAAGAAGTTAAATAGGTAATCTCATTTATAATTATTACAAAAATAAAATGCTTATAAATAAATATAAAGAAATTAAAGATATTTACATGGAAAAATCACAAAATATTGATAGAAATACCTGAAAAAGACATAAATAAATGGAACTATATCTTGTGTACGTGAAATGGGAAAATTAAGATTGTTAAAATATCCATACTGCCCAAAATGATCTTCAGACTCAACATCGTTTCTTTCAAAATACCGAAGACATTCTTCACAGAAACAGAAAACAAATTGTAATATCTTATGGACCTCTAAAAAATACCCTGAATAGCCAAAGCAATCTTGAGCAAAAAGAACAAAGCTGGAGGAAATCACACTATGTTCCTTCAAAATATACTACAAAGCTATAGTAACCAAAACATTATGCCATTAACATACCAAGAGAACAGAATAGAGAGCCCAGAAATAAATCCTAGCATTTACAGCCAACTCATTTTTTACAAAGGCACCAAGAACATACAGTAGGGAAAAAGTACTCTCTTCAATACATGGTGTTGAGAAAACAGGATATCCACATGCAGAAGAATGAAATTAGACCCTTACTCAATATCATAGACAAAAAATTAACTTGAAATGGATTAAAAACATATGTAAGACCCAAATTTATGAAACTATTGAAAAAAAGATGAAAAGCTGTATGACATTGGTCTAGTTAACACATTTGTATATGACCCAAAAAGCACAGGCAACGTATGCAAAAATAGTCATATGAGGTTACATCAAACTAAAAAGCTTCTACACAGTGGAAAAAAACTTTAAAAAGAGTGAAGAGGCAACCTAGAGAATAGGAGAAAATGTGTGTAAACTATACATCTGTTAAGAGATTAATATTTAAAACATGCAAAGAACTTAGACAACTGAATAACAAGAAAACAAATAATTGAATTTAAAAATAAGCCAAGGACCTTGATAGGCATTTCTCAAAAGAAGACATGCAAATCATCAACAAGTATATGAAAAATCATCACTAATCATAAGGAAAATACAAGTTAAACTACAGTGAGACACCTCACACCTGTTGAAATGGTTTTTATCAAAAAGACAACAGGCAAAGATGTAGAGAAAAGGGAATTCTCACACACTGTTGGTAGAAATGCAAGTAGTATAGCCATTATAGAAAACAGTATGAAGGTTTCTCAATAAATTAAAAATAGAATTACCATATGATCCCACAATTTCACTCCTAGATAGTCATCCAGAGAAGGTAAAATCAGTAAATCAAAGAGATATCTGTACTCACCTGTTTATTGCATCAAAATTCACAATAGCGAAGATACAGATTCAACCTAAGTATCTTTCAATGGAGGAACGGATAAAGAAAATGTGGTACATGTACACAATGAAATACTATTCCAGCATAAAAATGGAAGGAAACCCTGTCATTTGTGACGACGTGGATAAATCTGGAGGGCATTATAAGTGAAACAAACCAGGCACAGAAAGACAAGTACCACATAATCACACTCATAAGCGGAATCTAAAAAAGTTGTTCTCACAGAAGTAGAGAGTAGAATAGTGGTTAGCGAGGAATAGGGTAGTTGGTAGTAGGGGGGTTAGGAAGATGTTGGTCAAAACATACAAAATTTTAGTTAAATAAGAGAAATAAGTTAAAGAAATTTGGTGTACAATATGGTGACTACACTTAAGAATTTCATACTGTATTAAAAAATGCTGAGACTGGATGTAAAGTGATCTCACCAAAAAAATAATAACTATGGCAGAAATCTATATGTGAATTGGAAAGATTTATTTATTACCAATGTATATGTACTTCAAAATAATATTTTTTACATTCTAAAGATGTACTTTTTTCTGTTATTTCATAAAAATTAAGAAGAATAAGACCTTGAGTGAGACAATTTTTCAGGAAAACCGTATTTTTTTCTGTTCCTAATTTTATGTTTATACAAGAGGAATATATAACAGAAGATTTATTTTAAAAGTTTAAGTTAAGAAGTCTAAGTGATAAAACATGGTTTATGTGACAGCATTTATAGTTTCTTAATGATTAATAAAATATTGACATATTTGGCAAACAGTAGAATCTTATATTTAATGAAATATATAAAAATCCACTCTTTTATAAAATCCTGGATCATTTTGTAAATTTCTTAAGTAAAATCGTAGAGTCATAGTTAAAAATAGGGCATTAGAAATCATGTAGTCTAATTTTCTCACATTGGATATACAAGTATTATAATGATATATAAATAAAATTACCTATTTTCAAGGATATAGTTACTGATCTGACATATTCAGTGATTTTTCTTGTCTGTTGGATCCATGTTGAGTAATTCATTTCTCCCTTGATATTATATGGAAGAACTGTATTGCAGCAATCTGGTTTTATACTAGAAAGAGCTGGCATAATAAACAGAAGGTTCTAAAAGTGTTTCAAGATGCTAAGAAATTCCTGAAGCCTATTTTATCCTTTGTTCCCGATAACTTGCCTTCCTGCCATGTGCTAAGAGGCCTATGATTCAAATGAGCTCTCTGCAAAATATGGATAACAAAAATATGCCTTGCTTCTGAAAAACCTCCCTACCCACCCACCCCCTACCACCAACAGAAGGAAAACATGGACCATGATTAACAGCCTTCCTCAAGGAATATGTTACACTTTATGTTAATTCACTCTTAGCATTTCATAAATAATAGGAACCACCAGTGCACCAAGAAGGTTTTGATTTTCCAGCATTAAATTTAGTCAACTTTTATCAAGTGAGACAAACCTATTAACTTAGCTTTATTATAGTCATTTAACAGTAATTTAAATTTAGGTTGGCAAGTTGAGAAGTACTCAGGGAAATGTATAGGCATACATTAGAGAGATTGCTGGTTCAGTTCCAGTCAATTGAAATAAAACAAATATCTCAATAAAGAAAATCACAAAAGTTTTTTGGTTCCTAGAACATATAAAAGTTATGTTTATGCACTCTATTAAGTGTGAGATAGATTTGCATCTATAAAACCAAAGTATATACCTTAATTTAGATATACTTTATTACTAAAAATATATTAACAATTATCCCAGTCTTCACTTAGTTGTAAATTTTGTTTTTGGATGATTTTACCTTGACGTTGATGACTGTTGAACAGGGTGATATTTGTTGAAGACTGGGGTGGCAATTCCTGAAAAATACAGCAATGAAATTTGCCACATCAATGGACTATCCTTTTACAAAAGATTTCTCTGTAGCAGGTAATGCCCTTTTATAGCATTTTACCCACAGTAGAAATTCTTTCAAAATTAAAGTCAATCTTTCACACACCGCTGATACCTATCAACTAAATTTATGTAATATTCTAAAGCCTTAGGTATCATTTCAGCAATGTTCACACCATCCTAACCAGCAGTAGATTTCATCTCAAGAAACCACTTCCTTTGCTCATCCTTAACAAGGAACTCCTCATCTGTTCAATTTTATCATGAGATTGCCACAATTCAGTCACATCTTTAGGCTTCACTTCTAAGTCTGGTTCTCTAGCTATTTCCACCACACCTGCAGTGACTTCCTCTACCAATGTCTTGAATTCCTCAAAGTCATCCATGAAGGTCAAAATCATCTCCTTCTAAATTCCTGTTAATGTTGGTAATTTTACTTTTCATGCATCATAAATGTCCTTAGTGACACTTAGAATAAAAATTCTTTCCAGGAGGATTTTGATTACTTTGCCTAGATGTGTTAGAGCAATGGTTCCCAACCCCTGGGCCTGTTAGGAACTGGGCTGTGCAGCAGGAGGTATGTGGTGAGTGAGTAAGCAAAGCTTCCTCTGTATTCCCAGATGTTCCCCGTGGCTTATATTATCTCCTGAGCTCCACCTCCTGTCAGATCAGTGGCAGCATTAGATTATCATAGGCACACACAAGCCCTGTTGTGAGCCATTCATGTGAGGGATCTATGTTGCACTCTCCTTATGAGAATCTAATGCCTGATGATCTTTCACTGCCTCCCATCACCCCCAGATAGGAGCATCTAGTTGTAGCAAAACAAGCTTAGGGCTCCTACTGATTCTACATTATGGTGAGTTGTGTATTCATTTCATTATATATTATAATAATAATAGAAATAAAGTATGCAATAAATGAATGTAATATGCTTGAATCATCTCAAAACCATCCCTCCCCACTGGTTCATGGAAACACTGTCTTCCATGAAACTGGTCTCTGGTGCCAAAAAGGTTAAGGTCTGCTGTGTTAGAGGAATCACTATTTATTGGAGCTATAGCCTTATGAAGTGCGTTACTTAAGGAACATTTCAAAGTAAAAATGACTGATCCATAGGCTGCAGAATGGATGTTGTGTTAGCAGGCATGAAAACAACATTAATCTCTTTGTTCCTCTCTATCAGAGCTCTTCAATGACTATGTACATTGTCAGTGACCAGTAAAATTTTGAAAACAATCTTTTTTTTCTGAGCAGTAGGTCTCAATAGTGGTATAAAAATATTCTATAAGCCATGCTATAAACAGATGTGTCATCATACAGGCTTTGTTGTTGCTGTTTTTTAATAGAGCCAAGGCAGAGCAGGTTTGGGAGAATTCTCAAGTGCCCTGAGTATGGAAGTGGTGAGTGAGTCCTCACTTTAACTGAATGTTACTATATAAGGTCAGCCTTTCCTTTGAATATTTTAACCCAGACATTAACTTCTCCTCCTGATGTATAAAAGTCTTAGATGACATGCTCCAATAGGATATTTTATGTACATCAGAAATCTGTTGTGTAATCGAACAACCTTTGTAAATTATCTTAGCTAGATTTTCTGGATAACTTGCTGCAGCTTCTACATCAGTACCTGCTGCTTCACCTTGCACTTTTTTGCATGTAAATGGCTTCTTTTCTTAAATCTCATGAACGAACCTCTACTAGCTTCAAACTTGTTTCCTGCAGTTCCTCACCTATCTCAGCCTTCACAGAGTTGAAGAGAGCTAGGACCTTGCTCTGGATTATGGTTTGGCTTAAGAAAATGTTGTGGTTTGGTTGATCTTCTATCCAGATAGCTTAACTAACTGGTGCAGGAGAGCCAGCTTTTGGTCTATCTCAGCTCTTGACTTGCCTTCCTCATGAGACTTAATCATTTCTAGCTTTTCTTTTAAAATGGTAGATGGCCTTTCATTTCAACACTTAAAGGCCATTGAGTATTATTAATCAGGCCAATTTCAATGTTTTTGAAAAATCAATATTGTTTTATTACAGGGAATAGGGAGGCCTGAAGAGAAGGACAGAGAGTGGCCAATCAGTGATGGAGTCAGCACATAAACATTTACTGATGAAGTCTGTGGTCACATACGAGCACAATTTGTGGCATCCCAAAACAATGACAGTAGTAACGTCAAATGTCACTGATCTCAGATCACAGTGACAGACATAATAATAATGAAAAAGTTTGAAATATTTTGACACAGAGACACAAAGTGAGCACATGCTGTTGGAAAACGTTTGTTGATAAAGTTGCTCAACATAGGATTTTTCACAGTCCTTCAATTTTTAGAAAACACAGTATCTTCAAAGCACAATAAAGCAAAGCACAATAAAATGAGATATGCCTGTATGATTTTTTTTCTATTCTCTATTTAATCTTTAGAATTAAATTGTAAAGCTGACAAGCCTATTGCCTGGTTAATAGGGAACAAATATCTGCTAAAATGAAAAAAAAATGCAATAAATTACCAGGGTTATACTCTTTCATTCTAAGACTGAAAATGAGCTTATAGTTTTTGCAGAGCCAAACATTAGCACCAAAGTGAGTTTTTGCAAAAGGTCTTTGCTGGGACGCTGTTTCTAATGGCTGATTCCTTAATAGCACTACTCTGTCTCATCCACCACTGACTCAGTAGGTGCGACAGGAGAAGAAACTCACTGTGACAAGGAGCTAAGAAAGGCTGACTTCTTCACCTGCATTTTCTAATAAAAAAATATATGGGCAGTAACACAGCCATTTCTGTGGTCCTGTTTTTATCTCTCCTTTTTTTTCTTCATATCAAAAACATGAACTAAAATATATCAGTTTAAATTTGCAATTCTATTTCAAATAACACTACAGCTCCTGCTATGAGTTTCAAAATAAAAATTAAATGCATTTCTTTATTATTGTGACTGTGTACAGCTAACCTAGCACATCTGGCTATGGTAGAAAGATGATAGTCTTGAGACCTATACATTATCTAAAAAGGAAGATATAGAGACTCAGAGTGTGAATGGACTCACTGTGTCTTAAATCACCACCTTAAGAGAGTTAACTTTCCCCTGAAGCCTTGTTCTCAGTGATACAAATTATTCAAGAACAATCTGCTCCTTTATCTTAAAGGAGAGGAACAACTTAATTTTGTTTTTGTTTTGAGATGGAGCCTCACTCTGTCATACAGGCTGGAATTTAGTGGTGTGGTGTTGGCTCACTGCAACCTCTGCCTCCTGAGTTCAGGCATTTCTCCTTTCTCACCTCCCTTGTAGCTGGGATTACAGTCCTAAGCCCCACCATACCTGGCTAATATTTTATAATTTTGGTAGAGACAAAGTTTCACCATGTTGGCCAGGGTGGTCTTGAACTGCTGACCTCAAGTGATCTGCCCGCCGTGACCTCCCAAAGTGCTGGGATTACAGACATGAGCTACCGCACCTGGTCAAGAACAACTGTCTTAATTTGTATGGAGTAAATATAAGCAAGAATCCAAAAGGAAGAGAGTTGTTAGATATTGTTTTTACTTTTTCAGGCTATAGTATAATGAAAACACCCAGAAAGTTGAGTGCTGAAGGTACATTTTCTGATGAGTCAACCAGTCTAAGCTAGTTTTATTAGAATGAAGCAATGTGCCATCAATTGCTAATAATCACATGACCTGTGTTTTAGAAGTGTTTTGTGGAAGTGTGATAAGCACATCCACTATCTTTCATCCAATATTGTTTGTGGAAAAGAGTATTTGTTATGTTCTGCTACTGACCTGCTTGGTTGTTAAATAGGCATTATGTTTTACTTCCCAGTTTCAATTTCTTCTTCTTTAAGCTCTAACTTTGCTTTTCTTCAGTGTCCACATCTCCACTGACTAGTCTCTATGCTTTAAGAAAAATGATTTCACCTTTGGTTTACTGTATGAATCATGTGGATGAGGAATGGCTAATCAGTGAAATACATTATCAGCTTTATTGGTTCAAAGATAGGTAGGTACTTGAGTAGAGACTAATGAGATACAAGATGTTTGCTGAAAGATTTCTTAGAAGAAATATTCTTCCTTATTCAAGCTCTCCTTCCTCCTATCGACTTAGAGGAGGATCCAGGACCCAGGGATTATTGATAGTCATCTTGTGACTCAAGGGGATGCTTTTCTTAGAATGACACTGATACCCTAGATGGCAGAGTAAAAGGGTTGAAATATAGTAAAAAATTAATACTGGTTCAATGAATCAAACATATCTTGACATCTGACCTAGTTCTGGCTATTGAAATTATAGGGGACAGTAAATCCTCTTTATTAAGCAGGCTTGAGTTGAGTTTTCTGTTATGTGCATCATAAAGTCCTAACTGCCAGAATATATGTTTAAAATATGTGACATAACTAAATAGAAATGAGGCTTTTTAACAGAACATCTTCCAAATGTACTGTAGAGCTTTTTCATATGAATTTAAGCATCATAATCTGAGCTTCATTGCTCAGTTTACATCTTCCAAATCTATATTATCTGTTTAGAATAAACACAAAATTCCAACTTTAGAAAAATGTTAATCAGGAGTGATGATCCACAATAAAGAATAAAACACTGACGCATTGTACTGTATCCTTTGGCATCATATACAGATACGAGTATTAATCAAATTTATGGTATACAATTTCAAAACTCTACGAATAAGGGATTGGCCCCTTGGTTTTCAAACATCAAGCCAGGTGCAGTGGCTCACACTTGTAATCTTAGATACTCGGGAGGGGAGGAGGGGTGTGGAGAGTATCTCTTGAGGCCAGAAGTTCAAGGTTGCAACAAGCTATGATCATGTCACTGCATTCCAGCCTGGGTGACAGAGTGAGACCCTGTCTCTAAAACTAAAACAAAACAAAACAAAACAAAACACGGAAACACCAGCCACTTTTTGATTGTTAAAACAGAGAAAGGTTTTCTTTTTCATGATGTAACTGCTTTTTATCTCTTCTTGTTCTCTGCTTTAATATTGTGACATAGAGGCCTCCCAAACTTCTTTTTTTTTTTTTTTTTTTTGATACAGGATGTTACTCTTGCCTAGGCTGGATGGCAGTGGTGTAATTACAGCTCACTGCAGCCTCAAACTTCTTGGCTCAGAGTCCCTTCACCTCAACCTCCCAAGTAGCTGAGACTACAGGAATATGCCACCACACCCAGCTAATTAAAAAAGAAAATATAGAGGTGGGGTCTCACTATAGTGCCTAGTCAGGTTTCAAACTCCTAAGCTCAAGCGATCCTCTTGCCTTGACCTCCCAAAGTGATAGGATTACATGTGTGCGCCAGTGCCCCTGGCTCCAAACTTCTTTGAATATGAAAATAACTCACATCCTAATTTGAGAACTATTAAGAACATGGTGCAGACTTGGCTTTACCATGGTGTGGGTCCTAATGGAAGGACAGTAGCAGGCACTGCATAGACACAGCCTGTCATGTATGCTCTACAGATACACTTTCAATATCCCTAGACAGCCTGCTCAAGGACACTCTCTACAGTAACACCTGTGATAGATGCCAGCTAATCCATTTATTCCACAATGAAAACCAACCAAGACTCATCATTCCCAGATTACCTGAAATTTCCCTATCCCTTCTCTACTTTCTGTTTTATCAATCATCCTTTTTCTTTTCTTCCATGAAAATAGCACCAGCCATGGTGGCTCACGCCTATAATCGCAGCACTTTGGAAAGCTGAGGCTGGTGGATTACCTGAGGTCAAGGGTTTGAGGCCAGCCTGCTCAACATGGTGAAACCCCATCTCTACTAAAAGTACAAAAATTAGCCAGGCATGGCAGTGGGTGCCTGTAATCCCAGCTATTGTGGAGGCTGAGGCAGGAGAATCACTGGAATCCCTGAGGCAGAGATTGCAGTGAGCCAAGATCACGCCATTGCACTCTAACCTGGGCAACAAGCAAGACTCTGTCTCAAAAGGAAAAAAAAAAAAAAAGAAAATAGTTCAAAGGTGATTTCCCACATATGGACATAAACTTTCTGAAACATTCAAATAATATATCTGATGAATATATCTAAGTTATTCTTTTTTTTATTGAGATGGGGTCTCACTCTGTCACCCAGGCTGGGGTGCAGTGGCATGATCATTACTCACTGCAGTCTTTACCTCCTGCGCTGAAGTGATCCTCCCACTTCAGCTTTTGGAGTAGCTGAGGCTACAGATGCTTGCCACCATGTCTGGCTAAGTTTTGTATTTTTTTGTAAAAAGACAGTTTTACCACATTGCCCAGACTGGTCTTGAGCTCCTAGGCTCAAATGATCTGCCCACCTTGGCCTCCCAAAGTGCTAGAATTACAAGCGTGACCCACCTTACCTGGCTGAGTTATTCTTTAATGACTGAGTAGTTTGAGTTATTCTTTGACAGGTCCAAGCTCCATTTCTTTGCTGACATTGCTCACAAATATAAATTACTATGAGGATTCCATGCCATTGGACTTAAGTATTCATGACTCTTGTTTAAAATAATTGTCCCCCTTCTCCTTATTTCCGTGAAATAAGGAAATTGTCATGCTTCATATTGCTGCATCTCAGTCACTTAGAGAAGGTCAGTCCTTCTGGGCTATATAACACCGTGGAAAATTTCAAGCTGATACTGCTCTATATAGGTCGTGTTCTACTTTGATTCAGCCCCACACACTGTAGCCCTCTGCCACAATGATTCTTCCAAACCCTTTACTGTGCCCATGAGAAATCTTTTAAGAGTTCCTTTTCTTTGTGTTTTAAAAAAATCTGTTTCTTAACTGAAACCTTGCTATTTACCAAACACACCATCTTCCTGAAGCCCTCTCAAATGGAAGGGGGTTTTCCTCTCTCTTTCAAACTCCCATAAGGTGAACTTTGGCACATATCCCCCTGGTTGTTATTGAAGTCTCCTAGTCATTTCTGACTGCCATAACAAAGTACCATAAACTGCGCATCTTATAAACAACAGAATCTTATTTCAGACAATACTAGAGACTGAATGACAACATGGTTGGGTTATGTTGAGGACACTCTTCTGAGTTTCAGACTGCAGTGTTTTCCTTGTATTTTCACCCTGGAAAAAGAGAGTGAGGATGGGATGTTATCTGTAGTCCCTTTTAAAAGGCACTAATCTCATTTCTGAGGGCTCTGCCCTATGACCTAATTATCTCCCAAAGACCCTACCTTCTAATGGCATCATATTGGGGATTAGGATTCCAATATAAGAATTCGGGGTGGATATTCATTCATTTCTCAGTTCATTTAATTTCTCAATAATTTCTTTTCCTTCCTTTTTAAAACAACGATGGGCAATATACCAACTCCTTTTACCTTCACAACATCCTATGTCACTTCATTTGTGAGCTAACATCTCTGGAATTCTCAGTCACCCTTTCTCATTTGCTGTAGGATTTAGCTTCTGGCTAACAGAACTCTGCATAAAATTCTGGCATTTTCTCCTATAAACTTAATGTATTGAGCATATTTATGTTCATTACCTGTAATACACTGAGTTCTTAATATTGCAACTTTCTAATGTCTTATGATCTTTACTCATACTACTTTACCCACTTACTTACCTCCAGACTGTATTATAACATGGAACATTTGTCTTTCAAAATCTTAGCTGCAAACCACTGCTTCCTATTCCTCTGGCTTACTTTGTCCACTGTCCAAACTACAGTAATTTTTGACTTTTGTGAGACCCTCAAACAATGATTGGTACCTCAATTTTGTGGAACTTTTTTTCTTAACAATCGTATGGCACCATCCTATCATCTCTCTCCTATTTTAAACCATTTTTGATTCTGTGATCCTGATTGTAATCCTAGGGGTCCTACTAGGCTCTTGTCTTTCTCTCACATTTCCTGTGAATTCTATTAGAATATGCTTACAATTTTATTTTCAAAGTATTTCTAAAATATTACTACTTCTCACCACCTCCTTTGCTATAGTCCTATTCCAAGACTGCCTCATTTTATGCCTGAGTTATTTTAATGGCCTCTAAAATGACATTTCCATTTCTACTCTTTTGTTATCCTCTTCCAAAGTCAATTCTACACATAGCCACCTGTGTGTGTTTTAATTAAAAGCTACCTTCTGATTGTTTCCTTCTCACTCTCAATAAACTTCAGTCCTATCTATGGCCTACAAGCTTTACATGATCTTGGTTGCTTCTTGGTTGTTATCTTACTATTCTCCTCTCTAGCCATACTGTTTTTGTTTTTGTGTCTTCCTGTTTCCATTTTCTCCGGAGAGACATTCTCCTTGGGGCATTTGCACTTGCTCTTCCCTGTACTGGGTCTGTTCCACTTCTCTAAAGTTACTTACATACCTCTTCCGGGTTCTGGCTAAAAGTTCACTAATACAACAAGATCTGTCTTTAAAATGGCACTTTCTTCCCAAAGGCACAGTTCTCTCTAACCTTCTGTATTAGTCTGTTCTGGCTGCCATACCAAAGGAGAACAGACTGGGTTGTACTTTCTCACAGTTCTGGAGTCTGAGAAGTCTAAAATTAAGGTTCTTTCTGATTTGATTTGTGACAAAGGCTCTCTTTCTGGCTATCTTCGCATAACCTTTCCTCAGTGCCTGCAGACTGAGAGGTCTCACTATTATAAGAGGTCTCACTATTTCTATAGAATCAGAGCCTTACCTTTCTAACCTCATTTGACCTTAGTTCCTTGCTTAGAGGCCCTGTCTCCAAAAATAGACATACTAGGAGTTAGGAATTAAAAATGACTCTCAGAGGACAGAAATATTCAGTCCATAATATACTTTATTTCTCTCTACAGTACTCACCAATTTCTGGCCTTCATATGTTTTTTTCTCTGACTCCTTCCTGCTCATGCTTCCTGTCACTGGAATATCAGCTCTGATAATTTGTTTGGTTTACTGATCAATCTCCAGAGCCTAGAGGAATGCTTGGCTTTAAAAAAGCACTTAAAAACTTGCTGAATGAATAGATAAACTCTTGTTTTCAAACACCTTTACTTCTCTCTTTTTTTGGCATGCTTGCCTGTATAAAAGCACCCTTGTTGAATGTATATATTTTTAAATATTTTATTTAAAGAGTACTAGATAAGCCAAAGCTTTGTGTGATCTCATACTACTCAGGTGACCCATTGCTAAAAGGATCTTGTAGTTGTCTTTGACTAGTTTTTATATCTCTTGATGCTTCTAGGCAAACTTACACGGAAAGAAAACTAAGACTTTAGATAAAGCCTAAAACCATGAATCATTACAGTGTTGCCTGCCTTGATTTCTAAAAGACTTTCTGCAAAGGCTTTTGCGTTTTTCGAAACAATGTTTTAAGAATTAATTGTAAGGACTAAATATGCCCAGCACTATTTTATTAAAGCAACTTAGGCATGATAACTTATGGACGTATTTTATTTGTTACTGATATGTATTTTGTTTATTACAACAGAGATTTTACAAATTGATGTTTTGTTGAATATTTGAACAATTTTGTTTTCATTGTATTTGAGAGAAAACTAGCCTAATCAGCATCATTTTATTCTATTCGTTTTCTTTCATTAGGCTCTGTATTTTCAGAGAAAAAAATACTCAGAAATTTAAGGATCAGAATTAACATTACTTATTTTGTACCTCACATGACTAAAATAAAGTGGCATAAAAGTAATTTGCAAAACCAAAGTATTGTCATTTGGCTGTTAGTTGGCTGTTTACTCAGTGGATTTCTCAGGGAAGTATGGCATGAATCTTTTGTGTGTGTAGTATGTGGTAAATACCCAGTGAGTTACTACAAGGTGATGTTGGATAGTAGGTTAAGTAAGATAATTTTGGAGACAAATAGAACTACATTCAAAACCAGGCCTTCACTAATGTCACTGGTGTGACTTGGTGTTAATTCTTTAATATTATCCTAATTTTTAAAATCTGTCAATTAAAGCTGTTATTAATACCCAGCTCATAATGTTTACTTGCACCCAAAAATGTTTACTATAGCAATGTGTTTCAGACTCTTTTAGGAATTTGGATGGAGAACTGTTGTGAATATTGAATGTTTGTGAAACACTTGCATAGTAAGTGTTTCATAAATGTGAGCTATTACATCATTTTACCCAAAAACTAGATGTGGGAAGTTTTAATTGACAAACTTATGTTTCCATCATAACTTATTATTCCTCTCATTAAAATATATTTTTCAAAAACTTACATTTTGGTCCTTGGCCATTTCTAACCTACTTCCATTTTTATTATGTATGTAGAACTTGGCCACTTTATAATTTAAGTAAATTGATACTTCCTAGTTAGGTGCTTAAAAAATTTATAATGTACTGCAAAAGAAAATGTATCTTCTGAGTGACTGTTATGAAAAGACATTGAAATTATAGGTAATCATTCTACATTTGCTTAACACTTTCAGGGCTATAAAAGTATAAGGACCTGCTTCATTTGAGAAAAAATAAAAAGTTATTTAGAAATATTATAGTCAATATTCTAGGTAAGCCAATAGTTTTGTTTTATTTTGTCTCCAAATATACATTTCAGAGCATAATGTCAATGTTTAGGCTACAGTACTAAAATTTCTGTTATTTTTTACTGTTAAATAAGCCTGAATGTTAGATCAAGTTTACGACAGCATCATGTTAGTGTATTTTTTTGTACTTTTGACTTAGGTCACACTGAAGAAAATGAAGTAAAATTAGAAGATCATTTGGGAGGAATAGTGCCTTGTCGGGTGAAAAATCTAATCAATGCTGCCTGCCTCACAGGGTGGACCTCATTATTCATGACCTCCTGTTAACAGATGGCTGCCATGGTCCTCAATTGGGGAGTGGGGGATATATGTCAGTTCACTCCCCTGAGGCTATAACATGTTCTCAGGCAAAACTATTGTCCTATTTGGCACCATTCCATCTTAGTGCAGGAGAAATTGGGTCAGTGAAGACAGACATCTATGAATCAGAGTTTAAGAGCATTGTTAGTAAATCCAAAGAAAATGTATGTTTGGAGATTCAGAGGTAGCAGTTATAATTCTTCGTGCTTACAAAACCCAAAGCCAGAAATTAAATTACTGAAAGTAAATCACTACATTGAGGATAATTTGTGAAGAATACTTTTTCAAAGGTAATTTTATAATTGACAGATACTATAGCAGCATATTAGAAAAAAAGAGAATATAGTTTGTATAATAGCATGTATTATTAATTTTAAGGAAAGGGTGATTTTCTAAAATATTTCTTGATATTAAGCATTGGCCTAGGTAATCCTGTTAAATTAGGCATCCTCTATATGCACACACATATAGAGTTATGTAAGCTGGTAGAAAATAACTGGATTAACCTCATGCAACTAATCTTAGTAGAGGGAGGAGAATGACAATGATGTGCATTAACTATAGAGTTTTTAGGGCCTTTTTACCATAATTATTTCACTTAATCCTTGGGACATCCTTTGTCATAGTTACTTCAATCTTCAATTTTTAGCTGAGAGATTACACATTTTTTTAAAAGATGGAATCTTGCTCTGTCACCAGGCTGGAGTGCAGTGGTGCTATCTTGGCTTACTGCAAATTCTCCTGCCTCAGCCTCCCGAGTAGCTGGGACTACAGATGCGTGTCACCATTCCAGCTAATTTTTGTATTTTTAGTAGAGACGAGGTTTTGCCATATTGGCCAGAATGATCTCGAACTTTTGACCTTGTGATCTGCCCGCCCCAGTCTTCCAAAGTGCTGGGATTATCGGCGTGAGCTACTGCACCCAGCCAAGATTATACAAGTTCTTAGGGTCATAAATTGGGACTAAACCATTCATCTTTGGTCACTTAAGCCCTGCTCTCTTTTCACTAAATTTCAGAATCAAAATTCACTTTTCTTTCACTGGAATGATATTTTACTTTTCTTTAGAAGAGTGGTGTCAAATTTGACTATCTCTTCTACAACTCACTTCAAGGAAATTTATTCTGAAAAAGGAACAGTATAGAAATTCATGATCACCAAGGAGATTTTCTTACAGTAAAATAAATACACATTCTTTACACTGGGGATAAATCATAAAAGTTGTAGAAGACGGAAACCAGAGAAGCCACAAATAACATTTCCACAAGCATTTACCTGTTGGAATCCTTGATTTTCCACCTTTACTTCTTTCACCTGTTTCAGGCTTCCTTTCTACCTGAGGAAGAAAAACATAATTTGATTTTTCCAGTTAACACAAAATTATTACTGATCTCATAATTAATCCCTCTGATGATTCTGAACATCTGTAAAGAAGAAAACAAAGCTATATAAAATGCATTATATATTTTAAAAGAAAACCACAGAAAGGAAACCAAATTTGTACAGTTGGGAAGGAAGGAGGGAATCTCATTTGAAAGAGAATTAAAAGATAATATTGATAGATTGTTTTTCATTTGGAAGTTTGACAGTTACATGTTTAAAAATGTAAATTATTTTATTCTTTTTCATTATTCAAGTTAGTTCTCCTGACGGATTTGTCCATTTACAAAAGAAAACTAATAATCCCACTCAAAAATCTAGGTGGAAAGAGAACAACTTAGTTCTTCTTATGCCTGGTACATCAATCACAGACAAGGCACCCTAAGGAAAAAAAAATCTATTTTTATTTTTATTTTTTATTATAACACATAGTAGTCAAAAAATGTGAGATTGATTTTTTTTAAGTTAAGACTTATGCCTATTTGAATATTGTCAAAAGCTATCTACTTTTAATCATTTTGTCTTTTCCTAAGCACAGACCAAGCTTAAAACAATCATAATACCTTACTACATAAAACATAGGCTTTTTTTTTTAAATATAAAGGAAGATATTCAAACTTTGGGGGGCTTTTTCTCTGCAACTACTGCAAAGTAAGATTTTAAAATACAATATAATTATATAAATAATATTCAATTAGAATAGTTATTTAGAAAATGTGCTCAAACAGAATCAAATCAATATTACCAAATCTCCTGTGAACACCGTTTTAAATATTGCTTTCTATTCCTTGTAGAGTTGGGTTATTGATTATAAAAATTACTCCCAAACCTCTATTCTGAATAATTGCACTCTTACTTCCTTGTCTTTTGCCCTCAAGTGCTATGAAAATTACAGCATTCTGATCAACGAGAATATAAAATAAGAACAGAAACAGTGATTTCTGCCTTTCTAGGCAATTCTTATTTTTGTGAACACAAATACTTTACTGTAATCATTTTTCTCTGAGGGGTATGTTTTTGAAAGCTTTTTAAAATGAGAAACACTGAATATGTTTTTATTTTGTTTTTTTTTCCCTTACCACATCTCATTGGGTTGTTAGTTATATATTCTGGGTTTTAACTTTCAGGTGCCTTCATGAAATAAGAAAGCAAATATTTCCTATAGTTAGGAAGTGCTAAGAAAACCCATTTGATTAAATTGGCATTTAAAGTCAAAGCAAGCACTTAAAATCAGTAAGAATTTATAGTATTGACTTCATATTCGTTTAGTTTAGTTTTATTTTATTATTGTGAATGTCCTAGGTTGATCTTAATTGTTTTGGGTGGTAGAAGGCCAAAGATAAATTGAGCCATATTTTTTAGCTAAATGTAAAACTCAGATCATGTTATTAATCCTCAAAGACAATATAGAAGAAACTCAGCTCTACTTCCTGCCTGTAGAGAAAGAGGCAGAACTGAATAGAAAACAGTTAAAATTTTGTTTTTGTTTGAGGTTCTTTAACTTTTTAAACAAAATGAAACAAAGTAAGATGTATTAACTTGTCCCAGATAGGTCCATTAAAAACAAAACCACTACTAGAACTTTTTTTTTTTTTTTTTGCTAGAATACTTTATTAGTCCTTTCTCATGCCACTGTAAAGAACTGCTCAAGACAGTAATTTGTAAAGGAAAGAGGCTTAATTCACTCACAGTTCAGCATGGCTGGAGAGGCCTCAGGAAATGTATAATCATGGCAGAAGGAGAACCAAAGACATTCTTCTTCACATGGCGGCAGCAAGAACTGTAGAGTGCATTAGGGAAAAAGCCCCTTATAAAACCATCAGATCTTATGAGAACTCACGTATTATCACAAGAACAGCACGGAGGTAATCGCCCCCATGATTCAATTACCTCTTATCGGCTCCCTCCCATGAAACATGGGGATTATGGAAACTACAAGTGAAACTGAGATTTGGGTGGAGACACAGCTAAGCCATATCAAATATTATTTTTACTGTGCAACTTTTGTTTTTATTACAAAGGTGTAGTTTACTTTGAGGTAAAGATGAAGGATCTGGTATCTGGGAAATTCTAATAATTCAAGAAAGCAGCATGTAGGCCATACTATAACATTTATTTTCCTATACCTGCATCCCTTTTTACTTTTGGGGGATCTTTTATAAGTTTCTGACAGAATCCAGTGATCCTTCAGTTGTTTTATTTTTGAATAACAAAGTTTTGTGTGGGAAAAATGTGTTTATGGGAATTGACTTCAATGTGTCAGAAAGCTACCTTATACAATCAAGGTAACAACATTTTTAAAGAAGGAAATAAATTTGTGTTATGTTTAGTGATTATTCCCTGCAATTGAGCTCACAATTGCAAGACATAAATTTTAAATAAGTATTTTAAAGATCCACTTATAAATAACAATGAAGTATTTGCATTGTAGAACTCACAAGTGTAACCTCTCATGATAAGAAAAATATATACCTATTTTACCATGTGTGCCTGTGGCTTAGAATAAAAGTTCAGGTGATAGAAGCATGTAATATGCAAAATTTCATACAACTTTAATGAAAGTAAAAATGCTGTATTTTTAAAACCTGGATTACTGAAAAAGTAGACCAGTAATGACTCATGTGCTAATGTTGAAAAGGTACAAGGAGAGTTTTAATAAATTTTTGATATGAAATTATTTAAAAATGGCAATATTTGTAAGCTACTCTCCTACTTTATATGATATTTACTTTTGTATATTATATATAATGAAATTAATGATTTTAAATATATAATTTGTCTTATACTTTTCAAAAATGTATTATAACAAACATCAATCAATAACATACTAAATATTCTCACTGGTTATAGGGCTGATATTGCATTATATTTGGGTTTATATTACATTTATGTATGTAGAGTAACTCATTTTTATTAGCTGCATCTTTGAGCTTTCTGCAGAGTGGCCCAATCTCTTTACTCTTTGTTAGTGTGTGTATATGTTTGTGTGTGTTTGTGTGTTTGTGGGTAGTGGGAGAATATCTAGGGGTTGAGACTATAGTCAAGAATGCCTGGCCGGGCGCGGTGGCTCACGCCTGTAATCCCAGCATTTTGGGAGGCCGAGGCGGGTGGATCACGAGGTCAGGAGATCGAGACCATCCTGATCAACATGGTGAAACCCTGTCTGTATTAAAAATACAAAAAATTAGCTGGGCATGATGGAGCGTGCCTGTAATCCCAGCTACTCAGGAGGCCGAGGCAGGAGAATTGCCTGAACCCAGGAGGTGGAGGTTGCAGTGAGCCAAGATCGTGCCATTGCACTCCAGCCTGGGTAACAAGAGTGAAACTCCATCTCAAAAAAAAAAAAAAAAAGAATGCCTATGACACAAAAAGTGATCATATATTTTCAGATAAATCATGGATTCCTTCCCATGTTTTTTGTTTGTTTGTTTGTTTGTTTTTTCTATTCCTTTCTTTGGTAGCTCAGTTTAATTTCTCCGAACTGAAGCTCCAACTATGGCATACTCAGGAGAACTTATAATGCAGAAGTAATTGTACGTCTGTGTGTGTATATTAGTCTATTTTCACACTGCTGATAAAAGCATACCCAACACTGGGAAGAAAAAGAGGTCTAATTGGACTTACAGTTCCACATGGCTGAGGAGGCCTCAGAATCATGGCAGGAGGTGAAAGGCATTTCTTACATGGTAGTGGCAAGAGAGGACGAGGAAGATACAAAAGGGGAAACCCTGATAAAACCATCAGATCTCATGAGACTTACTACCACCAGAATAGTATGGGAGAAACAGTCCCCATGATTCAAATCATCTCCCACCAGGTCCCTCCCACAACACATGGGAATTATGGGAGTATAATTCAAGATGAGATTTGGGTGGGACACAGAGCCACACCGTATCATTCTACTCTGACCCTCTAAATCTCATGTCTTCACATTTCAAAACCAATCATGCTGTCCTTACAGTCTCCCAAAGTCCTAACTCATTTTCACTAATGCAAAAGTCCACAGTCCAAAGCCTCATCTAAAACAATGCAAGTCCCTTCCACCTGTGAGCCTGTAAATCAAAAGCAATTTAATTACTTCCTAGATACAATGAGTATACAGGTATTGGGTAAATATAGCCATTCCATCTAGGAGAAATTGGCCAAAATGAAGGAGTTACAGGGCCTATGTAAGTACAAAATGCAGTGGGGAAGTCAAATTTTAAAGCTCCAAAATGATCTTCTTTGACTTCAGGTCTCACATCCAGGTCACACCAGTGCAAGAGGTGGGTTTTCATGGGCGACTCCACCCCTGTGGATTTGCAGGGTTTAGCATCCCACCTGGCTGCTTTCATGGGCTGGTGTTGAGTGTGTGTGGCTTTTCCAGGTGAATGGTGCAATCTGTCAGTGGGTCTATTATTCTGGGGTCTGGAGGATGGTGCCCTCTTCTCACAGCTCTGCAGGTGTTGCCCCAGTAGGGATTCTGGGTGAGGGTTCTGACCATACATTTTTCTTCTGCACCGCCCCGCAGCAAACTTCTGCTTGGGCATCCAGGGGTTTCAGTACATATTCTGAAATCTAGCCGGAAGTTCCCAAACCCAAATTCTTGACTTCTGTGCACTCACAGGCTCAACCCAACATAGAAGCTGGCAAAGCTTGGGGCTTGCATCCTCTGAAGCCACGACCCAAGCTCTACATTGGCCCCTTTCAGCCGTGGCTGCTGGAGCAGCTGCAATGCAGGGAACCTATTCCTAAGCTGCATAAAGCATGGGGACAATGGGCTTGGTCCATGAAACTATTTTCTCCCAGGCCTCCGGCCTGTGATACGAGGGGCTGCTGTGAAGATCTTTGACGTGCCCTGGAGATATTTTCACTATTGTCTTGGGGATGAACATTTGGTTCCTCATTACTTATGCAAATTTCTGCAGCCAGCTTGAATTTCTCCTGAGAAAATGGGGTTTTGTTTTCTACCTTGTCTTCAGGCTGCAAATTTTCTAAACTTTTATGCTCTGCTTCCCTTATAAAACTGAATACATTTAACAGCACCGAAGTTGCCTCTTGAATGCTTTGCTACTTAGAAATTTCTTCCATCAGATACCATAAATCGTCTCTCTCTAGTTCAAAGTTCCACGAATCCCCAGGGCAGGAGCAAAATGCTGCCAGTCTGTTTGCAAAAACATAACGAGAGTCACCTTTGCTCAGTTCCACAAGTTCCTCATCTTCATTTGAGACCGCCTCATCTTGAACCTTATTGTCCATATCACTATCTGCCTTTTGGTCAAAGCCATTCAACACGTCTCTAGGAAGTTCAAAACTTTCCTACATTTTCCTGTCTTCTTCTCAGCCCTCCAAACTGTTCCAACCTCTGTTGGAACTGTTCCAACCGTTACCCAGTTCCAAAGTCACTTCCACAGTTTTGGGTATCTTTTCAGCAATACCCCACTTCTCGTACCAATTTACTGTAATAGTCCATTTTCACGCTGATGATAGAGACATACCCAAGACTGGGAAAGCAAAAGAGGTTTAATTGGACTTACAGTTCCACATGGCTGGGGAGGCCTCAGAATCATGACAAGAGATGAAAGGCACTTCTTACATGAGAGTGGTAAGAGAAAATGAGGAAGATACAAAAGTGGAAACCCCTGATAAAACCATCAGATCTCATGAGACTGATTCACTACCATGAGAACAGTATGGAGGAAACTTTCCCCATGATTCAAATTATCTCTCACCGGGTCCCTCCCACAAGACATGGCAATTATGGAAGTACAGTTCAAGACGAGATTTGGGTGAGGACACAGAGACAAACTATATTAGTGTGCATGTGAAATTTGGGGTGGCAGAAGACTGTAAATATCTAATCCACATTTGTTTTTGCTTTTATGTATTTCAAGAAGGCAAGGAAAGTGTTATAAAATGAAGGAAATATAGTCGTTTCACAGATATCAAAATGAGATAAATCCCTTCTTTAAACAATAAGTGTTCAGAAATTAAAAAAAAAAAAAAAAAACTTCTGTAAAATACTGCTCATTGGTGAAGGGCCATGGCAAATTTAGGTATTTAATGTAGTCTTCAACAAGTCTTTTTAAATAAAATACTTTTATTTTTAAAATAAAATACTTTCTGAGGGGAAAAAAATGGTTTTGGAAAATTTTTCACCTGTTTCAGTTCTAAAGCTGCAATTCTGAACCATGTTTACTTTAATAACGAGAAAACTTTGGTAAGTGAGTCATTGCATTTTAATGGCTTAGTCAAATGGAATTTCTTGCATTGCATGGTCTCTATATATGAAAAATATTAATTCTTAGTTATCTTTGAAATAATTGGCAATCATAAAGGATGATACTTGGATCCTGTCTGAATCAAAAGATAAAAGAATCAGCTCTACAAATAATACAGTTACACCTGAGCCATTTTGCTAAATTCTGACTCTCAACAGATGCCTGAATCAATAGCTATTTACATTGGATATTAAAGTACAGAATTATTTCCATGGAAACTCTTAATCATTATTTTAGACAGAAAAATAAAAACTATGCTTCAAACCCCATTTTAATTATATTTCTGATGTAATGAACTTTTAACATAGAATTCAATTTGCATATGTGTGAAGTAGAAAGTGTGACATTACTCTTTGTTCTTATAAAACTTATTAAATCATATGATTCCATTAATAAAGTTTTTTTTGTAAACTCACTTTGAAATTTAAAATGAAATTGGCGTTTTCCATATCTATGTTAGAAAGGAACATTGACAGAATAGCAAATAATAATTTTTATAGCATAGAGTTGTAAAAATAAAATACATGATATTTTTTATAAGAAATTTGAGAACAGATAATCTAGATTGAATATTTCCATTCAGAGAAAAAAAATATACACTTTTACTTCAGACATTTGGAAACAAAAGAAAAGAACCAATTTACAACTCTAATATTCTAACATCATCTTTGATTATGTGTATGTGATTTTACCTGCAGAAATTTTTATGTGTTCATACATATTAAAAAAGTACTTTAGAAAATAAGACATAGAATTTTGAAAAAAGGTAATGTGGTAGTTATAAATTTTTGAAATATTTTATTCTTTGGAATGTATAAATAATTTTTCATTGACTTTGTATAAAATTTACTTTAAATTTTACCTACTTTCTTCTTTGTTTTATCCTCCTGTACACCTTCTTTCTATTTATCATCCTAGTAATCATTATCTTACTGTATTTTCTCTACAAACACATATTTGCTATGCCTAATTGAGGAAATCCATGTTTGTTCATTTTACACTGCTTATGGCTACCCATGTAAAGGAACAGGTTACGTTCTAGTGAGGGGAGAGAGGAAATAAAATAGATGAATAAAACATATAGCAAGTGAGATAGTGACAGAGATTTATTATAAGGGATTGCTTCACATGATTGCAGAGGGAAAGTCCTAATATCTGCAGCTGGGAAGCTGGAAACCCAGGAGAGCTGAGGGTATAGTTCTAATCCAAAGATCAGCAGGTTCAAGACTCAAGAAGAGCTAGTATTTCACTTTGAGTTCGAAGGTAGAAAGTGTCATGTCTCAGTCTGAAGACATGCAGAAGGCGTTGCCTCTTATCTGGGGAAAGGTCAGTTTTTTTATTCTTTTCAGGTTTTTCAGTGATTAGATGAGGCTCACCCACATTAGCAATAGCAATCTGCTTTACTCAGTCTATAGATTTAAATATTAAACGAATCCAAAAACATTCTTATAGAAATGCCCAGAATAATGCTTGACCAAGTATCAGGGGAGCCCCTGACTTTTTCAAGCTGACAGGTAAAACTATTCATCAAAACCCCAGTGAGTATAATAAAGATTGCTACTCCTATTATCCAAAATCAAAGACTTTGGGAAATTTTGAGGCCCCATAGTGGCATATTTTAATGCCTCATTTCTGTGTTCAGTATAGGCTGAAAAAATAAAAGAAAACAAACCAGTAAAAAGGAAGTAAATTTTATGGCAGATGTTTGTGACTTAGACAAGTGTGATATTAGTACAAATGGCGAGAAGACATTAGATTTAGATATTTTTTGACCATGGAACAGATAGGATTTGTTGATGACTTTGACGTGGAGTATAAAAGAAAAATTGGAGTCATGTATTTCTTTAATATTTTTGCCTAAGAAATAGGAAGCATTGAGATGCTCTCTTTGGGGGAGCGGGGATGGAGTTTTGCTTTTGTTGCCCAGGTTGAAGTGCAATGGTGTGATCTCAGCTCACTGCAAACTCTGCCTCCTGGTTTCAAGTGATTCTCCTGCCTCAGCCTCCTGAGTAGCTGGGATTACAGGTGCACACCACCATGCCTGGCTATTTTTTTTTTTTTTTCATTTTTAATAGAGACGGAGTTTCATCACGTTGGAAAAGATGGTTGTGAACTGCTGACCTCAGGTGATCCACCTGCATTGGCCTCCAAAGGTGCTGGGATTAGAGGTGTGAGCCACTGTGCCCAGGCTGAGATACTCTTTACTGTAGCTGGGAAGAATGTGAAATGAGCTGAATTAAGCTCATTTTTTTTTTTTTTGAGATGGAGTCTAGCTCTGTTGCCCAAGCTGGAGTGCAGTGGCATGATCCTGGCTTACTATAACCTCTGCTCCCAGGTTCAAGCAATTCTTCTGCCTCAGCCTTCCAAGTAGCTGGGACTGCAGGTGTGTGCTACCACATCTGGGCAATTTTTTTAATTTTCAGTAGAGACAGGGTTTCACCATATTGGCCAGGCTGGTCTTGAACTCCTGACCTCGTGATCTCCCCACCTTGGCCTCCCAAAGTGCTGGGATTACATGCATGAGCCACCATGCTAGGCCATATTGAGCTCATTCCATGTTGGCCGTGTTAGAATCTTAGTTATAGATATTTTGAGGCAGAGATGCCTATTAGACATACAAATTGACAGGTTGAGTAGGCAACTGAATTTATGAGTCATCAGTTGGAAACCTCAGCAAATAAATGATAATTATGCATGCCATCTTTCTTTATCTGTTTTGCCTTTGCTATGTTAAAACACCAAAGATCCAGACTAGGGTGTAGGCATCAGCTTAGGGTATAGCGTGATGTCAACTTCGACATGAAAGACATGCTTTATTTAATCTATAGATACTGAACACATGTACAACCTTAGCCCGTGTTCAAAGATTTGTTTTTATTTCTTATTTTAATGAATGATTGAAATATTGACAATTGCAAAATAAATATAACAATAGTTATATATCTTTCCTACATTTCTTCTAAAGTTCCAGTAGTTATCACTTACACGTATGGAGACTGGAGAAAACAATGACTAAGTAAGTTACCTGGTTTGATTTTTGTTTAGACTTTTAGCTAGAAATGTAACAGCAGATGTTCATTCATGGCAAGTTCACCAAGACATTATCCTGAAATTTGGATGGAGACTCTGGTTAGTAATATTTTTATCCACATTTAATCTCTCTCAGGGGCTGCTATAGCAAGAGCGGGATTTAGACTTTCTAATCCTGTCTACACTCTGACACCATTAAATGTGGTTAGTAGGGTAATTCTCAGCCGATTTCTTTTCCCTCTTTTCCACTGCAGTGTCTGTTTCGTAAAACAGCTTATTCTTTGAGAGTTACCAAGGGATGCACAAGGCAATAATCTAGATTCTTCATGTCTTGGGGATGGTTCCTGCCTACACTTGGCCTACATTTGACACTGGAAGAACCATTATTTTCTCCTATGATGAAATTTTCTTATTAATTGGCACAAGTGTTCTCCATGGGAATAGAAAATTGTTGGGTTAGCATAATTTGGAGTAATTATTTTACTACAATCTACTAGCTGTCAGTTCTATGAAAATTAAAAGATATATGAATATTATGCACATAATTACTCTAGGTGTATTTAGATGCCATATACTTTAATTTTTAATTGGAAGGATTGGAGTGTGGGCAAGGTATGACCTGTAGTAAAAAGTGATGAAGTGGCCAGGCACGGTGGCTCACACCTATAATCCCAGCACTGGGAGGCCAAGTTGGGCAGATCACGAGGTCAGGAGATCGAGATCATGCTGGCCGACATGGTGAAACCACGTCTCTACTAAAAATACAAAAAATTAGCCGGGTGTGGTGGCAGGCACCTGTAGTCCCAGCTACTCGGGAGGCTGAGGAAGGAGAATCACTTGAACCTGGGAGGCAGAGGTTACAGTGAGCCGAGATTACACCACTGCACTCCAGCCTGGCCCGCAAGAGTGAAACTCTGTCTCAACAAAAAAAAAAGTGAGGAAGCACAACAAAATAATTTTTTTTTCCATCCCAGGTTATACAACAGGCTTTGCAATCAGAATCTGTCATTTTTTGTGGCCAGGTTTCCAAAGTTTAATCTCGGTAGCTCCAAACCTGGTGAGAAATGCTGTAGGAATGACCTTTTGAAGGTGATAGTTTGTTAACTGAGAATACTGACAGTTTTGAATTCTTGAGCTCTGTATAGATATTTCTTGTGTCTTTGCAGAGATAGTTCTGCTGAAAATATTTCTATGCACGAGTGCAAGGACAGTAGACCCTTGACATTGAGAAGGGAGTGAGCAGTTCTTATTGAGATGCAAATACTGGCTGGCTCCTGACTCACTGTCTAGCTACTTGATTCTGCCAGCTTAGGGGGCCGCAGAATAGCATATACAATTGAAAATCATGCTTGACATATATTGTTTTATTTAATCATAACTGCTATGAGATGTAGAAAGTGTATTTTCCTCACAAATAACTACACGTCATGGGTGTTGATATCTCCTTCAAAAGTGCAAACCCTCCGTTGTTAAGCATACAAATGTAAATTATTTATTGTGTGTGTATATATGTATGAAGAGGACACAGGAGTTTTACTTCATTGGTGTTTTACTTCACTGTATATTTTTCATAAGTATTTTTTTTCTAGATATCTGTCTTTATCTCCTTTTTTGGAAGACCCAATGATACTTCGAAATTCTTTTATTCTTTGTGGTTACTGACCCATTTGTTCAAAGTGATATATTTTGTCAGAATTTCTACAGGGAACTCAGAGTACTAGAATCTTTGTTTTTATTGTTGAATTTTCCAAAGGATGAAATAAGTAGGTCTTTTTCTTGTCATTCTTAAACCACGTATTTATTCTGTAGCCATTTAGAAACTGAAAGCGGATCCTTGCCTGCTTACTCAAATAGCTATACTTAGTTGACTTAGACACTTTGCACTGAGCTTTTAATTCTGTAACATAAATTTGTAACTTCTGAACGTTGGCTAATTCAGGTATACCAACATTCTTTTCCAAAAAGTAAAGTCATTCTTAAGTTTAGTATTATTCGAGGTTATATAAGCTCTTCAGTTTCTCTAGTGTTAGAGACTTTCTTGACTTGTAAATATTAGCTGAAAATACTTAGTTGTGACTGTAGATAGGATTTAAAAAATACAGTGTTTGTCAAAATTAAAAATCAATAAAATGCAAGTAAACCTAAAAAGAATAATATAGTAACATAAGCTTCTTTGCCCATTATTTACTAGTTTCACTCAGTCTCTCATGGATTTCTTATATTGCAGAACATTTTGCCAATTATTTTAGGAAAATGACTTCTAGAAATTTTGCAATTTCATTTAAGAAAGAATTTGTTTGACATTCATTAACTCCAACTACTTTATTGATGTTTCTGATTTTTTTAAGTGTCTAATGTGGCAAAAAAAGAGAACTGTCAATCTTTTTAATTGTTTTTACTGAAGATAAGATTAAACTTAAATCGTTCTTACATGTTTTTGAAACATAAAGTTTTAAAAATTTACCAAAGCTAAAAAATTTAATCTTCTCAATCTAAAGAAATTATATGACCATTAAAAAAATTATAAGTCAGAGGAAGTCACATATCATGTGAAAATCATGAAATAGTGGGTAATGCCTGTAGTCTCAGCACATTGGGAGGCTTAGGCAAGTGGATCACTTGAGGTTAGGAGTTTAAAACCAGCCTGACCAACATGGTGAAATCCCATCTTTACTGAAAATACAAAAATTAGCTAGTGGTAGTGGCATGTGCCTGTAATCCCAGCCACTTGGGAGGCTGAGGCCAGAGAATTGCATGAACCCAGGAGGCAGAGGCTGCAGTGAGCAGAGAGCTATGGCACCACTGCTCTTCAGCCTGGGTGACAGAGAGAGACTCCATATCTTAAAAAAAAAAAAAAAAAAAGGGTAAAAAGAAATCAAGTGGGTCCTAAGATAGATGACCGTGTGAGAATAACCTTTCTCAATTTGATTTTTCCTTCTGCCAAGAAGAATAAAACATTTGATAAAATTTATGAATACTCAAGAACTAAGAAGGTAAATAGAAGTAAGGCAATATGAGGTTT
The DNA here is from genome assembly GCF_048565385.1 of Saimiri boliviensis. Lineage (NCBI taxonomy): Eukaryota > Metazoa > Chordata > Mammalia > Primates > Cebidae > Saimiri > Saimiri boliviensis. Next base: position 107,708,509 of record NC_133454.1, on the reverse strand, counting down.
GTATATATTAATAGCTAAAAGTACTAAACAAATAGACCAAATTTTTTTTGAATTTACTCTTTTATATAGATATGTAGCCAGCAGCCTTCCTGACATGATCTCTGAGGTGTCTAGCAGATATTCTATCTGTTGTTATGTTTGGAAAATATATTTCCAAAACTAAGCTTATAATTTTCCCCAACTCACGTCCCCAAAACTGAAGTATTTCCCAGTGATGCTCAATATTTTCTTCTAGTTCTTCATGATAGAAACTTTAGCATTATGCTTACCTTCCTGATTTTTCTTTATCCCATTATAGTATCAATTCTTGAGCAAATTATCATGGTTTACTTTCAGATTATATTCAGAATTCAAACACTTTCTTCCATATATACTGTTATCCATTCAAGACACAGTCATTCTCTGCCTGGCTTTTTGCAATAGCTTCCTAAATATCTACCTTCTCCCATTATCATCCCACTTTTAGTCTATTCTTATTCAAGTAATCAGAGTAATTCAGTTAAAATAGAAATCAGGTCATATTATTCCTTCTCAGAAATCAACTACTGGTTTCATATTTCAGAGTGGAAGCAGAAGTTCTTGCTGTAATCTGTGACTCCGTACCTGATGTTCACTGCCCATCGCTGTGCTGGTACCACCTCCCTCTGCTTGGATTCACTCCACCCCAGTTACACTTACATCCTTGCTACTTCTGCACCACATCTGGCATCCTTGTGGAACATGATCTTTTTCCTGTGTGACCTTTACCTTCTGTCTGAAGCACTCTTTCCAAAGCTAATTGTACAGCCAGCTGCCTCATATATACATATTTGACTTTTTACCTAAATGTGTTACCTTCTTAGTGAGGATTTTCTTGCCAACTTAATTTTTTCCTTACTCCACCCTCACCACCATGTTAACAATTTCATATCTTCTTTCTCTGCATGTTTTTCCCTAAGTACTCATCATATTTATCTTTTGAATTATTTTGCCTGTAGTTTTTATTTATTAGGTTTATTGTTTGTCTCTATAGTTAGAGTTTAATCTCTGTGAATATAGGACATTTTTGGCTCTTTAATAACTAATATTCATCAACAGAACAATACTTAGAATGTAGTGGGTATTCAATAAACATTTGTTGACTAAATGGCAAATATCCATTGGTTATAAATTTATGACTTGTCTAACAGCTAAAATTATGTCTTGCTTTCAATATAAAAAAAATTTTAAAGAAGGTATGCTGGAGCCATTTTGTGATCTTTTTAGATGTATGTATATCCTCACTTTCTCTTTAGAATGCCAAATTATAACATGCTGGAAATGTGGAAAGTCTGATGACAATAGATGAGAAAAGTAAGATTACTTTTGAACCGGGAAGTAGAGGCTGCAGTGAGCTGAGATCATGCCGCTGCACTCCAGCCTGGTGAGAGTGAGACTCTGTCTCAAAAAAAAAACCCACATAAATAAATAATAAATAAATAAATAAAAGAGGCTTCATACAGCATCCTTCTCTACCTACTCTCTGCCTTCCACCATATAAGGACACAGCATTCTTCCCCTCTAGAGAATGCAACATCAAAGTGCCATCTTGGAAACAGAGGGCAACCCTCGTCAGACAGCTGAACTACTGGCACCTTAAGGTTGGACTTCCCAGCCTCCAGAACTCTGAGAAAATTAATTTCTGATTTTTGTAACTTACCCAGTTTCAGGTACTCTGTTTATAGCAGTACAAATGGACTAAGACAAAGACATAGCTCAGGACCTTCTACCCTGAAAAAAAAAAGGGTACTAATTTATCCCTAATTTCCCCACATTGTTTGGCTAGGCATTGCTCTACAGGGTGATAACTCTCCTGTACTTCCTGTGGTTATGTGGGAAATGAGAAGTAAGCAGTACTTTGAGAAAAGACAATGCCAAAAGGTAGCTCTGTCTAACTGGTTGAAGCCTGCATGGAGTTAGATACTACAGCAATGACAGGATTAAAACAAGAATCTAAAGGGATTTGAACTGTTACATAAAAATCCAGTGACTTTGGAGGGTAGGTCTTTTTCTACCCACACTGGGCAAGATTGTTCTCTCTTAACATTGTGCTATTTCCCGAACTATGTTTTTAAATGGATAGTATGATTCTTGATTTTAAAATAATTTACTTTTGTTATTTCTAATTTACCAGTGGCAAAGGAAATACTACTAGAATTCTGAAAACATGTTTTTGCTTTTTTTTTCTGAAAAGGACAGTAGTAACAAAACAAATGATAAATGTCATTCCATGTAAAAACCAAAAGAGCCTTTACTAGTTTCCCTAACATGTTAAATATGATTTTGCAGTAATATTTAATTGTTAAATACTAAGCCCACCACATTTTATTCCAAGAGATAATTAATACAGAAGTAAAAACTCAAGTAGAGCTTACTTACAAAAACATGAAGATAATGTAAAATCTAAATTACTTAACAGAAGGCAAGTTGAACTAAAAAGTAGATGAAAGCAGATATTCAATATTTGACATTGTGGTTTTGCTGGCTACTTTTAATGTAGAACTTTAGGCTTTTCAGATATTACTGAAAGTGTGTACCAACATTATTTACTTAGAAATGTTGGGAATGAATAATCCAGGAAGAAGAAGTACCATGTTCCAGTGCCCCCAAAGATCAACATATCAAGAATTCCACAATGATATGGAAACCATGTTATGGCACACATTAAGCTACCAAAATGTCTTTCATTAAAACTTAAGGAATGCACAGACATTGCTATTATAACTTATTGTATTATATGTGTACCTTGAACATGATAGTAATATGAAGGAAAATTTTTTTCTTCAGTTTCATTGCCTAGATACATAACTAGCTCTGTTTTGTATAAAACTATTAAGAATTATGTTGTCAACAAGTAAGTCTGGTACAGATACATGTTCTTATGGTGCAGCTGCAATGACAAGAGAATATTTTGTGTATACCCAGATTAAGAATTTTCTTTCAGAATGCAAATCAACTCACGGCTTTCTTCACCAGTCAAGTTTTGCAATGGAAAAAAAAATTGCAGATCTAACTAATGTGGTGATATGGTAAAATTTATGAAATATAGAGAGACTAATGTATTAAATATACTTTCTTTATTCTAAGAGATGAGTCAATACAGAAATGAAAACTCAAGTAGTGCTTACTCATATGCTAATATAAATGCTGATTATTAAGAATTGCATTTATGTATGATGTTTACTGTGAGAAAATTTTCTGCCAATAATGTTTGAACTATGTAACAAACTCTGTGTTTCTACATAAAAGAGACCCAACTTTCAATGTGAATGAATAGTGGACCTGCTTATTTTTCAGATATTTTTCTTTGTTTTCAATGATCTTAAGGCTGCTATGTAAGGAAGCTAGGTCTTTTTTTTTTTTTTTTCCCAATGAAAGATGACATCACAGGGAAAAAAAAATCTTAAAGTTTGGAAGATTAGAGGATATACAATCACTATGACTCATAATTTAAAAGCAACAATCCCATGAAGCAATGGCATTTATAACACATATATTTTTTGAAGTCACTGAATATTTTACACATTTGATAGAATGATTTGAATTTTGTTTTTCATCAAAAGACGTTTGAAGCATAGAAAATTCATGGATTTGATACTTATTTCTATCATGAAAATGTAAGTTAAATTTGACTATGTCTCTGTAGGATCAGTTGTTCAAATTGGCTATTTATGAGTTACTGAAGTTACACTTTGAAAGTATAGTATTACTTACTTCATTTTGGATTAAGTAAAATAAATACCCTGAGATTGATAAAACTACTTTAAAATTTTTTCTTCCATTCCTGTCAAACGCCTCCTTTGCTCTGGTTTTTCTAGTAGGAGTGTTGTTAAAACAGATCATTTAAACAGTTAAGATAGATAATATATTGTCTGTCTGTGTGTTGCTTTGTAAGGATAACTGGGTGGTTTTGGAGGAAAATTGGCAAATTTTCATCAATTTCTTTTCTACATTTTACATTTTTTTTTTTGAGGCAGGGTCTTACCCTTTATCCCAGGATGGAGTACAGTGTTGTGATCTTGGCTCACTGCACCCTCAACCCCCCAAGCCCAGGTGATCCTCTCTCCTCAGTTTCTCCAGTAGCTGGGACCACAGGTGCATGCCACCATGCCTGGCTAACTTTTTGTATTTTTGGTAGAGATGGGGTTTCGCTATGTTGCCCAGGCTGGTCTGGTCTGAAACTCCTGGGATCAAGAAATCCACTTGACTCGGCCTCCCAAAGTGTTGGGATTACAGGCATGAGTCAACGCACTCAGTCTGATTACGTCTTAAATTATACCCACATTTGGCCTTCCAGATGCCTTCTGGTAGTCTCATATCCCACGATACATTACAAGAATAAAGACTTAATTTAGGAACTTTCCAGATAATATCACCGTAAGATCATAGGAGCAAAGTAAAGCCCTGCCATCAAATCTTTTCTTTAAATGAGAACTATAGTACTTTTGCTCTAATTTAAGCATGGTGAAACATTCCTGGGTGTCAGTTCTTACAAGGAAGTTAACATTTTCCAATACACTTAGGGGTAGTAAAATTGGATAATTATCCTCCATTTTTCACTAACTCGCTATATCTATTTCCTTTTTTTGTGACTTCAAATACCTCCTCTTGAGTGAGTGGACCACATTTCCCTCTACCATTGATGTTGACTTGATCCATGATATGTTTTGAGTGATGGAAAAGATGTCAGTGGATATGATGTGACTAGAAGCTTGAAGGCGCTCATACAGTGTGAGTAGCTCACATTTGCCCTTGTGATTTGCCACAAGAAGAACATGCCCCAACTAGCTGCTGATCCAAGGAGGATGTGGAGATATTTGAAGTGTACCTGACCACAACCCAAAGCCTGGAGCCAAGTTAAACTGAACCCAGGAGAGTCAGCCAATACACAGAGCAGTGTTTTGAAATCCACAGATATGTATAAAGTCACAAATATTTTGGAATGTGTGCACATAGCATTGTTGCAGCAATAGATAACTAATATAGTATGTTTCTGAAATTTTAAAAAAATCTTTAATTTTTGGTATTTCTTGGTTTCTTATGACTGTCATTTTAAGTATTTCTTCCAGAAATCCTCTATCAGCAGGGTAAAATGCAGATATCATTATAGATCTTCCACATGAGTTCACATGTTACTGTGTTCTAATGTGTTTGCTTCTTTATGAACAGCAGTGGCTGATATTCTATCATCCAACACTCCTAGGATCAAAGATGAGGAGCAAAAGTCACAATGGTGACATTGTAGAAAGGTGTGTTTAGACATTTTAACAGAAGTGACTTAAGTATCTTATTGGACCTCATAGGCATTCTGTGGACCCTAATATCCCTTACAAAGTCCTAGGCTGCTTAAAGTAGCCAGAGTAGATTCTATTGGTTATAGCTAACAACCCTAGCTGGTCTCTCTCTCTTTTCCTCTCTCTCCTTTTTCTCATTCTGTTCTTCTCCTCCTTTCTCTCTTATAGATTCTGCATGGGATAATAATATCTTCTTGCCTTATAATGGGCCTTACTAGGTAGCTATTATTTTGTCCAGTTATCAGTGGCCTTGCTTCTCTTAACACAAAGTGCCATTTGCAAAGACACATGTGACTTCTTCAGTACTTGCTATAACTTAAGGTTTTGACATCAGCACCACTTCCTATATTTCACATGCCCATTTCTCTTTGGCACACTACTCTTATCATAAAATATTTTTGAAAGTCACATTTATATTGTTCTGTAGGCCTACAAGGCAGTGGAGATATCATTTAGAACATTTTTTCTAGTTCATTATGACGTTTTGCAAACTATAGTAACAATGAACAGAAAAATCTAATAAAAAGCACAGACATCAGAAGCTTATATATTTTTATTTTCAGATTCAGTATTGTATCAGTAGAAATATAATTACGTGTCTCTCTCTATAAGAGCAAAATGGATCAAAGAAAATAATTTTAAAACTGTATATATTGTATATTGAAGGTGTGTGTGTAGGTGGTTAATCAAGTGTTTTTAGTACACATAAATCTGTATGTTATTCAATGTCAAGTAAATAAAAAGTTAAAATAGGAATTTTTACATCAAATGTCTATTCACATACTGCATGAACATTATGTTTATCAATATTTAAAATTTGTGACAAATGAGCTTGCTTCTTCTCATTAATTTATTACAGTCCCAGGTGGATCTGGATTATAAGTGATATGCTGCTTCTGGTAACCCATGGTATATCAGTTTATTAATCTGATATAAGTGAATTAATAGTTAGAAAAGCCCAAAGATAAGATGTGGCTTCGTTTGTTTGTTTGTTTACCTGACAAGATATGCTGTGATTCTACTTATCTAAGTTGGGGTCAGTGAGGTTTGGTTGCAGACTGTGATTTGGTTTGAGGTTGCCCCTACATTTCCCCATGTTCTCCTTGGACTTACAGCCACCTGGGGCATGCTCCTCTTATAGAGGGTCAGAGGAGCACAACAGAGAAATGCAAATGAGACACAATTTAAGGCTCTTCTTAAATTAGAGCCATTCATAATCATTGTTCTAAGCAAGCCTCATGAGCAACCTCAACACCAATAAAATAGGGAAATACGTTTCATTTACTCAAGAGGAACAATTGCAAAATTATACTCAAAGAGTTTTAATGCCAGCAGTCATAGAGAACAGTTATCCTAACTACCACATCTACTTCCGTAAGTGTCCATTTCCCTCCACGTTAGTTCTGAAACATGATTAATGCTAGATTAACATAAATTAGTATAAAAGTACAGTGATTCTTGGTCCAAATCATAGTCATTGTGGCAGGACTTCATATTACAAACTCTGTCTGGTGTCTTCAGTGAAATAAAATGGAAAATTTTCATATTATCATACAAAGCCACTAGAAGGCATATGAGAACAGAATATAAATAGAATTCAAGATGAAGTGAAGGTGAGAGGTAGAAATAACCTTGAAGAAAAGTGACCAGTCTCCTTTAAGGTCATAATAAATATACTAGCCATCTTTATAAATCTCATAGACAAGAGAAAAATGTGAGAGCACATTATGTTTTAAAAGGAACCGTTATTTTTGTCTATATAAAAAAGGCATAATCACTTCCATATCGATATTATGATGAGCTTCAGTAGAACGATTGCATTTTTATTTATAGTACCTGAACTTTTTGTGGTGATGTATCAGTGTTACTTTCTTGACTTTGATGATTATGTTTTGCTTGTATAGAATTTCCTTGTTTATAGAAAATACATAACAATAAAATTGAGGATATGGGGCATTGTGTTGGTAACTTAGTCTCAACAAAGTTCAGGAAAAAAATATTCTTGAATAGTTCTTGTAATCTTTCCATAAGTTTGAGAATTGTTTTAAAAAAACTTAAAAAAAAGTTATACCAAATGCATTGTACTTAGGAATAAACTTAATGAAAAGTATTAAGACTTTTTATTTACAAATAATAAAACTTTATTAACATGCATTTTTAAAAACTAAATAAATAGCTATACCATGTTCATGAATAGGAATTTATAATATTTAAAGCTGTAATTTATGATATTTTTAAGTATATTCTAATATAAATAGTAACCATTTTTAATAGAACTTGACATATTGATTCAAAACTTCACATGGAAAAGCAAACAGTTGAAAATCCCCAAAATAAAAAGAAATAAATTAGAGGGCTTTTTACATAGCAAATCATATTATAATACTTCAGTAATTATCTCGGTGGTTTGTGTGTGTGTTTTTGGGGAGGAGGTGGGTATTGTTGTTAGTTTTGCCAATGATAGATAAATAGATCAATAAAGCAAAATTAAAATTTAGAAATAAACTAAGGCACATATGGAAACATAGGTTAAAGAAGATTTGACACTAAGTTCAATGAAGAAAGTACATTTTTTCAAAATACTTTTTTGATAACTGGGTATATAACTGGATTAACTTGTCTCACTAGAAGTTTTAATGTCTTCAAAGTCTTCACTTAATGAAAATCATGGTGATGTATGTTAAAACAGATTACTTTTCATTCATTGTGCTGAAACCATGGTAAACATTTTGTAGATTAAAAAAGACTGCACTTTAGACAATTTTCTTGAATTAATATATGGCAATTTCTTAAACTTTTTCTCTGTCAGTCAGTTCTACTTTTCAGATAATTGGCTCTTTTTTACTGATCCTCTAATTTTCTCTTCTCTTTCTCCTTTTTGTCTATTTTTCTATTATTATATTTACTGGGAGATCTCCAGAACTTTATTTTCCAACCTTTGTATTGAGTTTTAATTTTCTCTACTATATTTTTAAATTTCCAAGGGCTGGTTTTGTTCTCTAAATATTACTTTTTATAGCGTGCCTTTTTTCATATGTACAATGTGTTCTTTCTTCCCTCTGTAAAAATTAATTATAGCTCCTTTTTGCACTTTGTCTCCTTGCATTGTTCTCACTTACTCCAAATCTCTGTTAGAAATGTGTTTTGTTTTCTATATGTATGATAGAAAATGTTCTCGAATATCTATTGGCATTTGGCATTTAATTAATAAGTTCTAAAAAACTGAGTGGAAGTCCTGTAAGTTAGTGAGATCAGTTCCCTCGTGAGCTTCACTCTAGATTTTTCTGGTTGAGAAATTGCATTTGGGTACCAAAACTGTCAGGAACTTTTTGCATATGTATATTAAATATATGATTATGTATATTACGTATGCATATTTTCCCCTCTGGGAAAAATCTCCCATCTCTGGCCATAGATTATAAACTTCTCTGTTATTATTCTGTGACCGAAGTAGAAAGATTAAAAAAAACTTCACACATATATAGTGCTTATTGTTTGCCAAGCACTGGAATATTGGTTTTACATATATTTACCCATATATTCTTTACATTAATCCAATAATTATGTTTATATTCATTTTTTAGATGAGTAAATTGAGGCATAAAGAAGAAAACTAACTTACCTAAGAGATTGTTGGATATAAAGCTGAGGTTCTAATTCAAGAGTATGCTTCCAAATGTGATACACCTGTTTTTTTTACCTAGGCATTAAGCTCTCATTCATGCTTTTTTTGGATGACATCGCCCTCAGCTGTGCCTCCTGTTTGACTAGTTCTAAGTACTCACTTATTATTGACTCTAGATAAAATACATTCAGTTCTCTTCTCGTGCAGGCAAAGGGCCGTTGCAGTTCTTTGTCAGGTGGGTGAAGTTCAAAGTGCTCAATAACTTTTTAAACAGACTTTCAAAGTATTCTGCAGATTTTTGTCCCCTACACTCCCATTTGCAGAGGTCTGTAGTTCAGCAAATTCTTGCACATTTCTAGGATAATCCAATGCAAAGCAGGTGGTTGTTTGTCTTTCTCTCTGGCTATCTTAAGTTTCAGCCTTCTCTGGTCTTCTAAATTTGTTACCACTATCCATCTGTTTTACATTTCCATATTTTTTCCTCACCACTTTATTTGTCCTTATATGATAATTCTTTTTTTTTTTTTAAATCACTTTTATTTCTGTGAGATTTAGAAGGAAACTGCAGTGGACATGTGTGTTTATTCTCTCATCTTTAACAAGAGCCCATCTTTATTTTTCTTGATTAAAATTATTTGTGACCCACATCGTATTTGTGGATTGATGGACTTTATAGTTGACAACCATGTTGTGGATAAAGACAGTTCCTTTGTTCAACCTAAAATTTTCTGATCCCAGTTTGTTGAGGTGCATACTATGTCACAGTCTGTATTTTAGAGATTGGCTGGAAACAATGTTATCTGTTACATTGTCAGCGAGGAGCTTTCTGTTGTACAGACATGCAAGTCCTGAATCTAAGTTGAAGATAAGGATAACTCCTCTAGGCTCTACTCATATGTCCAGGAACTAGAAGATGTAGGAAGATTAGCATTGATTCAATGTCTCTGTTAGCCTACTTAAAGTTCCTTCATCTTTAAGCTTCTGTTATGTTAAGATTTCACATAGGAATCCTTTGTTTGCTTAAATGAGCTTTTGGAAAGCTCTTTTGAAAACCAGATAAAATAACGTACTTTTTAAAAGCTATCAAGAAATTTAACTATGTAGTGCACTGGTTCTTAGCCTCTGCTGCACATAAAAATTAACCAGGGAGTTTTCAAGGTCCCAGTGTAAAGGCTGCCCTCAAGAATAATTAAATCTAAATCTCCAGGGATAGGACCTAAATACAGCAATTTTTTTTAAGGCCAGTCAAGGGATTTTAATATGAAACTAATGTATTGATTTTTGAGCATTCCTCAACCAAGCAGTGAATCTGCTAAACAAATCTAGTTGTGAGGCTCTTTCCCAACATCTCTGGATATTTTGGTGTGAGGCTCATTCAGTTACAGAGCAAAACTGAAGATAATTGTTCTGTGATTTAGTCTTTGGCAGTTCCCTTGTGGTATGTGTTTCAGAGCTCACTCACTTCAAGCCTACCTTATTTTCTGAGAAGATGCTTTTCTAAGACCTCTTAAATTCCTGCTAGAGGCTTGTGAATTTACATATGTAAGAGTCTATAATTTTTTTCTTTCTAGCAAACTTTTAGCAATTGGAGACAACTCATAGAAAGGTGCCTTGGAAGGCTGAATATAAATAACTGGATCCCGAGCTGCTGCATTAATTGGTAAAGTGGGAAAGTGAATTTCAGTCCTGTTAGACTTTGTTATGAAGCAAACTCTCTTCCCTACAGCTATCTCAATTACCACATTCTCCAATACTGGTTGAATTTGTGACAATGGCAGCTTTATGTCTCTCTCTCTTTCTTTTACTTATTATACTTTGAGTTCTGAGATACATGTACAGAACGTGCAGGTTTGTTACACGGGTATATATGTGCCATGGTGGTTTGCTGCACCCATCAACCTGTCATCTATATTGGTATTTCTCCTAATGCTATAGCTCTTCTAGACCACCACCCCCTGACAGACCCCGGTGTGTGATGTTCCCCTCTCTGTGTCCATGTGTTCTCACTGTTCAACTCCCACTTATGAGTGAGAACACATGGTGTTTGGTTTTCTGCTCCTGTGTTAGTTTTCTGAGAATGATGATTTTCGTCTTCATCCATGTCCCTGCAAAGGACATAAACTCACCCTTTTTATGGTTGTATAGTATTCCATGGTGTATATGTGCCACATTTTCTTTATCCAGTCTATCATTGATGGACATTTGGCTTGGTTCCAAATCTTTTCTATTGTGAATAATACTGCAGTAAACATACATGTTCATGTGTCTTTATAATAGAATGGTTTATAATCCTTTGGGTATATACCCAGGAACAGGATTGCTGGATCAAATGGTATTTCTAGTTCTAGATCCTTGAGGAATTGCCACACTGTCTACCACAATGGTTGAACTAATTTACACTTCCACCAACAGTGTAAAAAGTGTTCCTATTTCTCTACATCCTCTCTAGCATCTAGTATTTCCTGACTTTTTAATGATCGCTATTCTAATTGGTGTGAGATGGTATCTCATTGCGGTTTTGATTTGCATTTCTCTGATGACCAGTGATTATGAGCATTTTTTCCTATGTCTGTTGCTGCATAAATGTCTTCTTTTGAGAAGTGTCTGTTCATATCTTTCACCTACTTTTTGATGGGATTATTTGTTATCTGTCTCTCTTAATGGGAAATGAGTTGGGCTCCCTCTTGAAGCATTAGGGTCAGAGGAGCATAGGTTGAAGTGACTCAGTACATCACTCGAATGGAGAAGCTTTCCAGTTAATATACTTACGGGAAGTATGAACTGTTCCACTTCCTCCCCTCCACTCTTTGAAATAGCATTCTGCTGGCTCATAACTGTGTTGGGAAATACAAAAACTCATTTAAAGAAACAGTTGGTAGGGCATATAAAAAAAAGAGGAAGGGCATGGAGTTTTGAAGATTTTGAAGAGGAGAGCAAACGTTAAGCTCCTTGCAATATGTAAGACACCCATTCAGTCAAAAATAGAAAATAGTAATGTTGGAAATAAGCACAATAAAAAGGATAATGTCTCCTTTGAAATAAATTGGAAACAACACAGTGCAAGCACATGCTTATGTTCATTTTAGGTCTAGGGAAGTGGCCTAAGTGAGGAATATAAATGCCAAGAACTCTTCCTTATTTTTATACCCTGTCATTACCACAGATTTACATGAAGTTTATCTACAACCAGTGTGGGATCTGAAAGCAGTTTCAACAGAGTTGGTTCTACACACAGAAGACTCCTTTGACCATGTGGGGTCTTATCTGTTTTTCATTTCAATCCCAACTTGTGGCCCTGAAATTCTTCCACAGGATAGCTAGAAAGAATCATATTTTTGTAATGCTGAGTTTTCATTAAAAGTAAGAACTTCTGCATTTGTGCTTGAAATAAAACTCCTGACGTTATTTAGCAATAAATACGAAGATGGTATTAACGGAACTGCAGACCCCTAACAGATTCCAATTGGCCAGCCCAGGATATGAAGTGAAGTGAGTTTACAGCTTACAGGGAGGAATAATTATGAAGAGAGACTAGGGTGCAGGAAACTAAAAGCAAATATAATATAATCATGCTTGCAAAAGCTTTGTCAACTGCATTTCTAAAACATTTAGTGCAGTAGGTGATGTCATTGTCAAATTATGTGGATTATGACAGTCAAAAAAAAGCAGATGAAAGCATATTAAAATATATAACTGTACAATAAGGTAGCTTGTTTTATTTTAGAGTAGTGGATGATTTTTTCAAACCTACGTATTAGTAACCTTGGAAACTAGTATGTAAAATTTAGCATGGTATCTGCCACATCATAGTTACTTTTATGGGTCAGAATTTGTTTGGCTCTAATTGATATCCCAAGAAGTCTCAGGGAAAGAAGCAAGAAATGTATTGCCTCATGTAATTAGAAATTTCGTTGTTGATCCATGAACAATTTGGAATTAAACTTTGACCAGGAGAAATTAAAAGATGCTTATTGGAGAGGTATAATCAAGCCCTCAATACTGGAGGAAGGAGGTGGGTCTAGGCCAGGCATCCCCAGACTTTTTACACAGGGGGCCAGTTCACTGTCCCTCAGATCGTTGGAGGGCCACCACATACTGTGCTCCTCTGACTGACCACCAATGAAAGAGGTGCCCCTTCCTGAAGTGCGGCGGGGGGCCAAATAAATGGCCTCAGGGGGCCACATGCGGCCCGCGGGCCGTAGTTTGGGGACACCTGGTCACTCTAGGCCTTTGAATCACTGTTTCAAAAATTTTAAACGGGATGGTTTCCCCAAAGAAATATCAAGATGCTGTTACTATCATAAGAGGGAATAGAAAACAGCCAAGGAGAAACATCTGTGATTACCAGCAGCAAATGAGTAATGCCAATTAAATGAATGTGTTACAAATGGGATTAAGAGGGAATGGTTAAAAGAAGTGCATGAACAATTTTAGGGACTTGTGGCAAAATTAGCACTGTGATGCATGAAATGCATATTACAGTGTCTCCTTTGTTTTTATTTATTGGGTTAAAAAGATTTTATATTTGCATTTAGGTTCATGCAATTCTACGCTAAAGATAGTAATGTAAAATAACTTCTGATTTTATTTGATATGAAGATTTAATATGTTCTCTGTGAACCATCACTGCTTAGGTCTAGGGCTCTCACAATTATATAGTTCAGAATCAAACCAAGGTCTTGTTTTGTTAGATTGTTGGTATGCTTTTGTTTTACTCTTTTAATATATTGTTTTCCATATAACCAAATCTCTGTATCCATATACGTAATTTTTAATAGAGTAGGGCATTGGGGTAAAGAAATGAAAACAAATCTAACTCTGTATCAAGAATACTAAACACTGATATGGTGTTCTCTGTTAGACCTTGGATGATTTGGTGAACAGTGAAATCATCCAAGTTCAGTGATAACGTGACATTGTCATTTTTTTACTAGACTTCAGGATTCCCTTAGGGAGCAGCCATGTAGACCTTTAGTAACAGCTCTCTTTCCATTGTTTCCTAGGGCCCAATAGAAAAATTATACTCAATCTGAGTGGATTTTGTTAAAATCTATGAAAATAAAACAAATTAAAATAAAATAATACCAAGAGGCTCTGGGAAAATGAAATCATCTCAGAAAGTGAGTACTTGCACGTACAATTAGTCCTCCTTAGCTGTGGGTTCTATGTGTGTGGATTTAACCTTGGATGAAAAATATTCAGACCCAAACATGATAAAATGGTAAAAGTAATTAAAAATATAGTATAACAACTATTACCATAAGATTTAGATTGTATGAAACATATTTAAGTAATCCAGAGACGATTTCAAGTATTTGGGAGGATGTGCATGGGCCATATGCAAATACCATGCCATTTATATAAGATACTTGAGCATCTGCAGATCGTGGTAAGGAGCATAATCCTGGAAGCAGTTTCCCTTGAATACCGAGGGAAAACTATATGAACAATAATTCCAGATCCTAGAAAACTATGGTTTCATGGAACTTGAGACTTAAAGATTTTAAAGATTTAAATAAAGACAACTTGATATGTCCTATTGATACATGGAGGCTTTAAAAACTGTGCATTGTAATTTCCCATAGCACTGGCAAGATAATACAAACAGAGCATGCAGGGAAAATACTCAAGGAATGGTACAGTGAAAGGTAGGAATATTGTTAATCAATTATTCTATTCATTTGTTTATTATATATTAATATAACTATAATATAATATAATATAATATAATATAATATAATATACATTCCTCTAGACTTTGAGCTTCTTATGTACCAAGAACTTGCGTCTTTTGTTCTCTTCTGTATTCTCAGCGTCTGAGATGATGGTAGGCATATACTCAGCATTTTAAATAAGTACTTGAAATAAATAAATAAATACTTGAGTTTTGATAGCTTAATTTTGGAATGCAAGGACATTTCATACTCTGCTAGGTGCACTGCTCTTCAGCATTTAGGGTGAGATGGAAGGTATTGACAAGGTTTTGACTAGAACAATTTATCTTTATTATCTTCATTATGTGTTATACTTGTCCAGAAACCAAACAAATATCAACCATAGTCAGCTACTTTGGGATGGTACCTTAACTCTTAGGCTAATAATTCCATATACTCTTTAGTAAAGGGAGCTTTTCTGGGGTGTAGGAAATGCATTAAATTCATCCTACCCTTGGAGTAAAATTTAGGTTGCACACGCACACATAATACATACATATATACCTATTTAGATACATATTCATATATCTTTTTCCTTCATACAAGTCCAAGAATGAGATTTTAGAGTGTTATAATTTCTAGATTCTTTCTTCTCTTAATAGGTAAAAGAAAGAATGGGCTACATCAGGCAAACTTATAAGAATTTCATTAATCTTCACTAAAGTCTTCTCCAGCTGTAAAATATCATACATATTTATGGCACAGTAATATCACCAAATATTTCATCCTTTTCAAGTTTGATAAAATCATGTGCTTCATGTCTTTCTTTCTCTGCCTATGCAACCCAAAGACTGAATGTCCTAGAAGATGTGGCAAGACAGCAGAACTTCTGTCACCCTGAATCCCAGAATTACCACACGACCATTAGTGGACATTCAGTGTAAGTGGGCAATAAATTTTATTGGATTAATCCACTGAGATTTTTATGCTTTATTTTATTATTACTTTAAAGATTTGTCTTTTCTGGCCTTATGAATATAGTGTGTAAAGTCACAGGCCTTAGTATAATGATTATGAATATGTCAAATGTTTCTTGGGTTGATTTTTGTTCTTGGTTCTGTGATCTTCGTGTAAAACTTAGCTTACCACAACGTAGTCCATTTTTCTAACTACTCCCAAGAAAGGTTTTGAGGATTAATCCAGATAAAGCAATTAGCACTTTACCTAGAACCTAGTTGGTGTCAAAACAAAGGTAGTTTCATTGTCTTTTAACTAACTTATCAGTCAATCTTAGATTTCTGAAACATTATCAAATTGATCTATTTTCTGGAATATGAATACTTTGCCATAGAAAATAATAAAGTAAATAGTACTTCCTATTTATTTTTTTTTTATGAAATGCAAGGTTTAGTTTAATTGTATCTTCATTGTAAACTGTTTATTTTTAAAAAAACAAATAAAAACATATTTTCAATTGGGAGGTATCAATTTTTGAACCAGCAGCACTTTGCCTAGTACTTGCTTCAAAAAGAATTAATTTATATATGCTATTTTATCTAGAAAGTGAGCTAGACATTTAATAGGGCATAATCTAAATCTCACTCCGACAAAGCTCAGGTTTCTATTTTTTCATTGTTTTATTATAAGTATTTCCAATAGCAAAGTTGAAATAATTTTGCAGTATATCCACCATCAACCGTCTTATATTTTAATGCATTTCAAAGTAAACCTTGGCCATCAGTATACTTGCCTTCTAATCATTTAAGCATGGATGTTATTCATTAGAAAGCTACATGTATTTACATTTTCTTGTATTAATTTTGTTATAAAAGTGTTAGGTGTTCATTCAAGAAATTGAAAATTACTGATAAAAATATTGACATGTCTACCAGTTAGTATTTGTTTGTACTGGTCATCTCATTTAATCCATTATCACACCCTAAGAAATAGCATTATCCCCATTTTACAGATGAAGAATCTATGAACAAGTTGCCCCAGTTCCCACAGTGGCAGAGTTAGGAAATGCACCCAAGTATGTTTCATATCCTTACTTTAAAAATTTTTTTATGGATATTCATTTGTACATATTTATGTGGTACATGTGATACTTCCATCCAAGCATGACATGTCTAATGATCAAGTCCGGGTTATTGGGATATTCAGCATCTCAAACTTTTATCATTCATTTGTGTTGGGAACATTCCAAATCCATTCCTCTAGTTATTTTGAAATATACAATAATTATTGTTAACAACAGTCACCCTATTGTTACCAAACACTAGGTCTTATTTCTTCAATCTGTGTTTTTATACCTATTCACCAACCCCGCTTTCTTCTGCCTCCACTCTACTTTTCCCAGCTTCCAGTATTCAGCAATGTAAAACTCAGGTTTAGCAAAACAAGCATTTGCATGCTTGAGAGAAAATGTTAATTTTAAGGCAACAATAAGGAAGAATGAAGTAAAGTATTTCAGTGCTTCCAGTGTTCTGCAAGTAAAAACAGAACAATTAAAAAAATTATAACCACAACACAGACATAAATTATGTTCCTTTATTGTGCCAGTAATTGTGACAGCCTCAAAAATGATAAAATACTTTATCATCTTTCTGTTAAAATTCATTTAATGATATGCATCTTAGCTTAGATGAGTTATTATTGTTATTATTATGCTTTTTGGAGGCTTTATTGCAAATTCTGTGAGAGTGTTGGGGGGGTAGTCAGAAAAAATATACTGCTACATATATTTTTTCTGTATCTTTATAATGTAAAAATGGCAGCATTTTGCCTTTATTCATTGTTACATTATTTCTATATTATTTGCTACACATTTATTTTATTATTTATTATAATTTTCAGAACATTGAATAATTTTAAATTTTATCTGGGAA